>NC_060123.1:175861446-176193321 GCF_021461395.2 Schistocerca americana
AAAGCACATAGAAGTTTGAAAGAAGAAACAGTTGTTAGCTGACTCATTATTACAGAAGAGCCATTGTCGACAATGCTCCAGACACTACGGCAATGAAGGGTGCAGTCTATGCGACACTGTAACACAGCCTGAGCCCTTATGAGAAATCGCAGCACATGAAGTCCCCAAAAGGCGGGAATTCTTGGCGTGCCGGCCGCGGTGGTCTAGCGGTTCTAGGCGCTCAGTCCGGAACCGCGCGACTGCTACGGTCGCAGGTTCGAATCCTGCCTCGGGCGTGGATGTGTGTGATGCCCTTAGGTTAGTTAGGTTTAAGTAGTTCTAAGTTCTAGGAGACTGATGACCACAGATGTTTAAGTCCCGTAGTGCTCAGAGCCATTTGAACCATTTTTGATTCTTGGCGTTTCTTTAATCGTGCCATTGCCAAAGGAGAACAAGCAGAATCAAATAAAACTGCAAGCCATACTGTTCTGAGACCATCTGCTGTTGTTAGAATGATATCTGTTTATCAGAGGCTGGCATCTGTTATGATTCCCTCCAGATGCACTCCTCGAAAGACTCAAAATGCAACGTAACGTCTACGTAGAATAATCTGATCAAAGTACCCAAAGGATATATCTGTGTCTAAAAGAGAAGCAGAACTAGCCGTGAAAGAAGCTGTTTCACAGTTCAATCAAGGGTGCTATCTGTCAGAAGCAATAAGAGCATCAGAGACCACTGTACTGTGAGGATTAAGGACGTGAAGGAGCAAAGTTAGAGGCGAGCGAAGAAGGAAGCAAAAGGCCAAACAGTGCCCAGAATTTGAAAAAAAAAGACGACGACATGCGTCCAGAGCGACGGCCATAGAAGCTGAAGAAGCTCAGAACAGAGCAGAAAGAACAAGTTACAGTCGAGGCGGATTTTATAGCAAGAACCGGGGCTTGATTGTGTTGTGTAACTTTGACTGCGTTTATCTCTAATTTGTGAAACAGAACATTAAAATATAATATTTTTTCCAAAAGTGGACGAAACTTTTAGGGGACATTCTTACTGTCAGCGCTAACAATGTTGCGTATAATTTGGAAAAAAAAGTATTTATAAAAGAAAATACTGATAAGTGAATGTTTTGATTATTTAAATAAAAAGATTGAGAACTTTGAAAATTCTACATCTACATCTACATTTACACTCCGCAAGTCACCCAACGGTGTGTGGCGGAGGGCACTTTACGTGCCACTGTCATTACCTCCCTTTCCTGTTTCAGTCGCGTATGGGTCGCGGGAAGAACGACTGCCGGAAAGCCTCCGTGCGCGCTCGAATCTCTCTAATTTTACATTCATGATCTCCTCGGGAGGTATAAGCAGGGGGGAAGCAATGTATTCGATACCTCATTCAGAAACGCAACCTCTCGAAACCTGGACAGCAAGCTACACCGTGATGCAGAGCGCCTCTCTTGCAGAGTCTGCCACTTGAGTTTGCTAAACATCTCCGTAACACTATCAAGCTTACCAAATAACCCTGTGACGAAACTCGCCGCTCTTCTTTGGATCTTCTCTATCTCCTCCGTCATCCCGACCTGGTACGGATCTCAAACTGATGAGCAACACTCAGGTATAGGTCGAACGAATGTTTTGTAAGCCACCTCCTTTGTTGAGGGACTACATTTTCTAAGGACTCTCCCAATGAATCTCAACCTGGTACCCGCCTTACCAACAATTGATTTTATATGATCATTCCACTTCAAATCGCTCCGTACGCATACTCCCAGATATTTTACAGAAGTAACTGCTACCAGTGTTTGTTCCGCTATCATATAATCGTACAATAAAGGATCCTTCTTTCTATGTATTCGCAATACATTACATTTGCCTATGTTAAGGGTCAGTTGCCACTCCCTGCACCAAGTGCCCATCCGCTGAGATCCTCCTGCATTTCGCTGCAGTTTTCTAATGCTGCAACTTCTCTGCGTACTACAGCAAATTAATTTTAAGGCCAACGCAGAAGATAGCCAAGAAAGCTTACACAAAATTGTTTGTCTATGTTATTAAATACAGTCTTCAATTTTTCTAGAACATTACAGTAAATTTACTACATAAAAGAAGATAGTTTAAAAAACAACATTTCAGAATAAAATAAAATAATTCCAAAAACGGGTGGAGTTGTAACTTTGTAATTATATTTAGCAAGATGCAGAAATTGTATGTTTAAGTTTTGAGACGAATTGATTGATTAGAGTAAAAACTTCATTATTTTACGAGACTATTCCCTTAATTCCCTTGTGTCTATCACGTTTCACGGGGGACACCATAAGCTTAAGTTGAATGTAAACTCGGTCCGTCCCCGTTAGCTGAGTGGTCAGCGCGACAGAATGTCAATCCTGAGGGCCCTTGTTCGATTCCCGGCTGGGTCGGAGATTTTCTCCGCTCAGGGACTGGGTGTTGTGTTGTCCTAATCATCATCATTTCATCCCCATCGACGCGCAAGTCGCTTAAGTGGCGTCAAATCGAAAGACTTGCACCCGGCGAACGGTCTACCCGACGGGAGGCCCTAGTCAGACGACATTATTAATGTAAGCTCGAAGTCCAGGGTTGCGTGTCGTATTCCGCCTGTCAGGAAGTCCTCGACGCACACGCTGAACTCACCGAAGAAGCCCTTGGCGACGCGGGGTGTGTGCGCGGCGGCCGCTGAGGCTGCCAACAGCACGAGCAGTAGCAGAGGCAGCTGCAGCGGCGGCGGCGTCGGCGCGCGGCAGCGGCGGGATGCGGCGGCGGCGGTGGTGGTGCGCACGCGGGCCATGGCGGACGTCTGGCTTCTGGCGTCTGCAGCGCGGTCCACCGGCCGCCCCGCAACCGGGTCACCGGGTCGCCGCCCCGGATGGCGTGGGAGGGCGCCGGAGAAATTCCCCGGAGAAAGGGCCAGCGCAAACGCTGCCTGCACTTTCCAACCCGGCCTTTGTTTGCCCGCGACAGCTCTGGAACGCGTCCTCGGACCAGCCGCCAGAACAAGGGGGCGCCGCTTCCCCCGGCCCGGATGCGGTTGGCGGCTGACGATAAGCTTGTCTGCGCCGACCTCTGGTCTACAGGAATGGGCACGGAGCTGTGGGTGGACGAGGAGTAGTCAGAGTTTTAATTCGGACCTAGAGAAAAACGTGTTACGACCGTGACGTTGTGAGGTTATTAGTTCTCCTCTACCTATTCACCCTTCAGAGCGATACATTTACCCTGCTGTTGACTGCAGAACTACTTGAATAGTGGTAATTGAAACCAACACCTGTATTGCATTAATTTCCTTTAATTTACGCCTATGGTTACAAACTTTTTGTTCACAGATTACCGGTTTCGGTCTATAATGACCATCTTCAGATTTGTTTTTTATAAAAACAGTGTCCTCATAATTAGGAAACTGTTTTTATAAACATGGACAACTCACCAAAACATCAATTCTTGTGAAACAACCAGAATGACTGTCAATAAAAATTTTCTGGATCTGAGGCCGCATTGTCATCTATAAAATTCCGACGTTTCGGCGACTGTTGCAAGGCGCCTTCCTCAGGGTGTATTGCTAACTGCTGAATGAGCACTAGTTTGGTTACTTATATACCACGGAGGAATGCTGTCATTGGATGTGAGGGTGAGGAGGAAGGGTTTAGGAGTTCATTTTATTGGTCTTTGCATTGCGTGTTGTCATTGGCGGAAATAGGTGTTTTCCATTGGAGTTTCCTTTACTGCATGCCATTGTTGGAAATCGCCGAATAGGAAACTGAGCGGCGACTACAGGGTAGCGTTGTTTACTAACTGCCCAGTATCGACTAGAGAACGTCAGCACTCTGGGTAGCGTCCGCAGCTGTGGCCTACCGCACGCCTGTTGCTCTGCGAGAACTGTGAGCTGTCCTTCGGCAAAGCTGTCACTGCTGGCTGCCAAGACGCTGGAAGTCCGTACCTGTCTTCTCTATTCACATTGTCGGGTCGCTTGGCTATTTCTATAGCCTCTCTAATCTTCCTCCTCAAACCAAACGGCTGTTTCGCCAGTACGAGGGCCTCTCGAAATTCGATCTTGATCCTGCACTGTTCCTGAAGTTCTGCCACCGCTGATTTGTTGTAGTGTTTCAGGCAGATGTATGTCTCTTGTTCAGTTAACCTCGTGCTTAACGGGCGCCCAGATCACCTACATACACCAGTCCACATTCGCACCCGATTTCATAAGCTCCGGCGGCATGAAACTTGTCAATTGTATCTTTCGTCGAGCCCAGAATGTCTTTTATTTTGTTGTTGCTACGAAAAATCGGCTTAATGCCTGCCCGACGGAGAGTTTTGCCCAGGCGTTCAGTAACCCCTTGTACATATGGTAGCATGACGGTGTTCTGTGCTTCGTTCTGCATTTCCATGTTGTCCCCCTCCTTCGGCGCCATAGTTTTGTGTATCATTCTCACGTCGTAGCCATTAGCTCCAAAAATAGACCTGAGGTTCCATACAGGGCTATTACAAATGATTGAAGCGATTTCATAAATTCACTGTAGCTCCATTCATTGACATATGGTCACGACACACTATAGATACGTAGAAAAACTCATAAAGTTTTGTTCGGCTGAAGCCGCACTTCAGGTTTCTGCCGCCAGAGCGCTCGAGAGCGCAGTAGGACAAAATGGCGACAGGAGCCGAGAAAGCGTATGTCGTGCTTGAAATGCACTCACATCAGTCAGTCATAACAGTGCAACGACATTTCAGGACGAAGTTCAACAAAGATCCACCAACTGCTAACTCCTTTCCGCGATGGTATGCGCAGTTTAAAGCTTCTGGATGCCTCTGTAAGGGGACATCAACGGGTCGGCCTGCAGTGAGCGAAGAAACGGTTGAACGCGTGCGGGCAAGTTTCACGCGTAGCCCGCGGAAGTCGAAGAATAAAGCTTCTGGATGCCTCTGTAAGGGGACATCAACGGGTCGGCCTGCAGTGAGCGAAGAAACGGTTGAACGCGTGCGGGCAAGTTTCACGCGTAGCCCGCGGAAGTCGACGAATAAAGCAAGCAGGGAGCTAAACGTACCACAGCCGACGGTTTGGAAAATCTTATGGAAAAGGCTAAAGCAGTAGCCTTACCGTTTACAATTGCTACAAGCCCTGACACCCGATGACAAAGTCAAACGCTTTGAATTTTCGGCGCGGTTGCAACAGCTCATGGAAGAGGATGCGTTCAATGCGAAACTTGTTTTCAGTGATGAAGCAACATTTTTTCTTAATGGTGAAGTGAACAGACACAATGTGCGAATCTGGGCGGTAGAGAATCCTCACGCATTCGTGCAGCAAATTCGCAATTCACCAAAAGTTAACGTGTTTTATGCAATCTCACGGTTTAAAGTTTATGGCCCCTTTTCCTTCTGCGAAAAAAACGTTACAGGACACGTGTTTCTGGACATGCTGGAAAATTGGCTCATGCTACAACTGGAGACCGACAGCGCCGACTTCATCTTTCAGCAGGATGGTGCTCCACCGCACTTTCATCATGATTTTCGGCATTTCTTAAACAGGAGATTGCAAAACCGACGGATCGGTCGTGGTGGAGATCATGATCAGCAATTCATTTCATGGCCTCCACGCTCTCCCGACTTAACCCCATGCGATTTCTTTGTGTGGGGTTATTTGAAAGATTCAGTGTTTAAACCTCCTCTACCAAGAAACGTGCCAGAACTGCGAGCTCGCATCAACGATGCTTTCGAACTCATTGATGGGGACATGCTGCGCCGAGTATGGGAGGAACTTGATTATCAGCTTGTTGTCTGCCGAATCACTAAAGGGGCACATATCGAACATTTGTGAATGCCTAAAAAAACTTTTTGAGTTTTTGTATGTGTGTGCAAAGCATTGTGAAAATATCTCAAATAATAAAGTTATTGTAGAGCTGTGAAATCGCTTCAATCATTTGTAATAACCCTGTAGTTCAGCTTGCAGGTTGTGTTGATCACTGATCCTGTGGGCTCTCTTAGTTAAAGTTTGCAGGGACGATTTCTTTTGTGTAGGATGGTGGTGGGAGGATGCATGAGGTACCTGTCCGTCTTGGTGGGCTTCCTGTAAACTCTGTGTCCAAGCTTCCCGTCCGGCTTACGGTAAACTTCCACGTCAAGAAAAGGCAATACCCCGTTCTTTTCTATCTCCATGGTAAAGTGAATTTTGCTGTGGTGCTGGTTGAGATGTTCGAGGAAGTTCTGAAGCTCCTCTTCTCAGCGTGGCCAGATAACAAAGGTGTCATCAACGTATCGTAGCGTAATGTTGCGGACTGGAGTGCTACTTCTTCGAACGCTTGCATAAAAATGTCTGCTGCGGCAGGCGTTAGAGGGGAACCCATTTCTACACAATGCGTCTGCTCATAAAAATCCCCTTTCCATCTGAAAGAGGTGGTCGTCAGACATTGGCGCACTAGCTCTCAGATATCAGGTGCCATGCGTTCCTCTAAGATCTTCATTGTGTCCGTCACCGGTACATTCGTGAACAATGACTTTACGTCAAAACTGACCATCAGATCCGTATCCGAGACTCGCTTTTCTTTCAAAAGTGCTACAAAATGAGTGGAGTCCTTGACGTATGAATCTGTATGGCTCACTAAACGTCCAAGCTTCGGAGCCAATTCTTTCGCTAATTTGTAGGTCGGTGAGTTAATACTACTCACTATCGGTCGTAAAGGAAAGGCTTCTTTGTGGACCTTTGGTACACCATATATTCTTGGTGCCTGTGGCACTTGTGGAATGACAATATGAATAGAGAAAACGGACTTCCAGCGTCTTGGCAGCCAGCAGTGACAGCTTTGCGGAAGGACAGCTCACAGTTCTCGCAGAGCAACAGGCGTGCGGTAGGCCACAGCTGCGGACGGTACGCAGAGTGCTGACCTTCCCTGGTCGATACTGGGCAGTTAGTAAACAGCGCTACCCTGTAGTCGCCGCTCAGTTTCCTATTCGGCGATTTCCAACAATGGCAAGCAGTTAAGGAAACTCCAATGGAAAACACCTATTTCCGCCAATGACAACACGCAATGCAAAGACCAATAAAATGAACTCCTAATACCCTTCCTCCTCACCCTCACATCCAATGACAGCATTCCTCCATGGTATACAAGTAACCAAAGTAGTGCTCATTCAGCAGTTAGCAATACACCCTGAGGAAGGCGCCTTGCAACAGTCGCCGAAACGTCGGAATTTTATAGATGACAATGCGGCCTCAAACCCAAAAGAATTTTATCGACTGTGACAACGGCCGCGGAAGCCTACGCTTACAACCAGAAAGACTATTCACATTGCCTTACTAATGCAGTTGGGACACTGGTCATCTTTCAGATCCAGAAGTCATAAAAAATACAACGACAAACATCGAAAGGAGTAGAGATGAGAATGATCGGATTGCTTATTGCAAGCAGTCCGTGGACATGAACAATCATATTACCTAGCCCTTTGACCAAAATAGAGATATCCAACAAATCAATGAAAGGCAATCCTTATTCGAGATTACAAATTGTGCCACGCTTCCATAAAATGAACTGTAAAATCTCTGTGAACACTAACTCCTACGAAATCATGTCATTTCTCGAGTTGAACATGCGGTCAAGACTACCCTCGTGTTGGACAGTGTTTTTCCTCAGAAACAGTGCAGTGCATTATTATTTTTGTGTTTCTGTTTGATGTATATTCAGGGACAATATTTAATGCTTAGCGTGTAAGGATATGTGAAAATAATTGAAGACTATGCCAAACATATGAATGTCATGTTTCGTGTAATTAAGATGTCACAACAATGACAGTGTTTTATAAACTTGTACTTAAATTATCTCATACAGTGACACAAATGATATTACAGACGAGTTTTATAATGTCTTGGAGATCGATATTGCGTTTTATGTTCATATACATTGAAATGAAATTACGTCAATGCATTTAGGTGTTTTTTATATTGTGAATAATGTTAATAGGAAAGAGAGCTAAAAGTATGAATGATTTGCGATTCTAATATAGTAAATGTGAATATCTAATAAGTTACTGTTCAACTGACTTCGAGTGTGAGTAAATTTGAGCAACATGTATGACATTCTTATGGCAATGACTTTTCTCTTGACTGTTGTAGAAGTAAACTGTAAGTTTGTGATCTGGTGCTCCCTATTTACATGTAATCTGAATAAAAGTTTACTCACATGCCAGCAGATATTCGAGGCGTGTTTTTTAAGTAAGTACCGCTTTGCCACACCGCGGCCGCAGCACTGCGGTCGACGTTCTGCGCATGTGCACTGGTTACCTACATCTGTTGTCTACACACTGATGCCATTACAAGCTGATTCTTCCTTGTTTACGTTGTGTACTGAGTGTTTAAGATGCCTTCGATAATCGTGAGTCCCGCCGACTGTGACGTACGGGCTGTTATAAGATTTCTTAGTGTCAAAGTCCTAAAAGCGATCGATATTCGTCGTGAGATCTATTTCAGTTTACGGAGAAAACATTATGAGTGATGGAGTGGAAAGAAAGTGGGTGAGAGCATTTAAAGATGGCCGCACAAATGTGCATGATGAACAACGGAGTGGGAGTCCTTCGGTCGTTAATGAAAGTTTGGTGCAGGAAGTGGACAAAAAGGTGAGAGAAAACAGACGCTTTACGATTTACTCTTTGCGGGACGACTTTCCTAATGTTTCTCGTAGTGTTTTGTATGGCATTGTGGCCGAACACTTGAATTACCGAAAATTGTGCTCACGCTGGGTACCGAAAATGTTGATGGATGTGCACAAAACCAAACGTTTAGAGAGTGCATTGACTTTCCTTGAGCGGTACCACAACGACGGTGATTATTTCTTAAGCCAAATTGTTATGGCCAATGAAACATGGGAGGCCTACATCATACCAGAATCAATGCAACAGTCCATGGAATGGCGGCATCCAGATTCACCCAGAAAAGTGAAGTTTAAATGAACAATTTCTGCCTGGAAAATCATGTGCACAGTTTTTTGGGAGATAAAAGGAGTATTGCTTGTGGAATTTCTTCCTTGTAATGAGGCAATCAATGCAACAGCTTACTGTAAGACATTGCACAATCTGCGCCGTTCAATTCAGAACAATCGACGTGGCAAGTTGAGCAAGGGCATAGTTTTGCTGCAAGACAATGCCCGTCCACATGTGGCGGATCAGACCAAAGATCTCATCACATCTTTTCGATGGGAAACTCTAGATCATCCTCCGTACAGCCCCGATCTCGCGCCCAGTGACTACCATCCGTTCCTCTACTTGAAGAAACACCAGGGCGGTCAGCGTCTTCAAGATGATGACGAAGTCAAAACAGTGGTGATGCAGTGGTTAACAAGTCAGATGGCAGACTTCTGTGAGGAGGGTATTCAAAAACTGGTACAACGTTATGAAAAGTGCCTCAATATTGGCGGAAATTATGTAGAAAAGTACATTAAGGTACAGGATTTCATGTAAAAATAAAATTATTGAGATACCTTAGTACGTCTTTTATTTAAATTTCAAAACGGTACTTATTTAAAAAACATGCCTCGTAGGTACTTATGTGGATAGTTGTGGCTAAGAGTGAATGCGAGTTTAAAGTTGTGGCCTTGGCAACAGGATGCCCTAGTCTACGCCACAATCCATACCGTGAATCACATTAACCCAGTGCCCACGAAAACAAAACGAAAAAATGTAGCCCAAGCCAAGGGAAAGTTTCTGCGATGTACTTGGGCCGCTGACATGTCCCAGCATAAGTACATCACCATCAATTATGAAACTGAGGAAGGGATGATGTTATGGGACAGCTTTTCCAAAACTACTCAATAACCTTGTTAATAAACCAATATACCCATGAGGATACCCAACGCTGTATGAAAGTATGTACACAGTTAAATTTTATACCAATAACTGCAAATCCAAGTAGCACTGTTTCCTCTAATTCTGAATGGTGATACGTCCTTGTAGAGTTTTTCTGAAACTTGGGTCCAGTAGCCAGCTGTGATAACGTACAAGAGCTCCAAGTTGATGGCGTGCAGGCCATAAAGATGTTTTTGTTGGAAACCAGGATAGTCAGCTATGTGTGGAGAAGTGAGAGCTGATTTTCGACTGATGCGAGGACCCAGGGTGGTTGCCATGAGGTTGGCGGACTAAGAGTGCGTAGCAGTTGTAAGCTTCCGATGTGAAGTAGCTTAATGAATGCCTTTTGGAAAAGATGAGGTCTGCATGTGGAACAGAGAAACATAAAACACACTCAGCGTGGAACACAGTTGCTGGGGACTGGAGAAGGCTGCAGATGCAGATGTTTAAATTTCGTAAGGAGGCCCAGGGCTATCTCATGACAGCTAATGTTGAAGCAGTGTCGGAGACTTGCAAGTGAGAACATGCAGCAATTTCAGTCGGACAAAACTCGAAAACACACAGGTAGTGGAAGAGAATTTCTGTCTACTGCCCCATTCTAAGAGTGACTTCAGCAGTATTAGTTAACCACGGCAGTTCGTTAGGAGAAGGGAAATCGTTTCAGCTGTTACAAACATTTCATCGGTTGGAACTGGGAAAGTATACTATTGCTCTGGGCTACCGAGATTCTGGCGCTGGTAGAATCAGATAGATTTTGTGAAGCAGAGGAGAAAGAAAGACATTTCGTCTTGTACATTATATAGCTCGCTTCTTCATCCTTTATGTTCAGGGAGAGATGAGTACACTTTAGTTTTGCAAAGAGAGATGTCTTTGCCTCAGACGCCGGAGCTCAACTTGGAGTTCTCAACCACTTCGGCAGACACCCTCCGCACCTGGGTATCAGCAGAGGGGTAAGCATGTGCCACATGTGACAAGGGGACCGCGAAGTATTTGTTTCATATCGGGTTTCGATTTTGTGAATTAATCCATGTCACCAGCTCGCTGTACTCAATATGCGCTTAGGCGACAGAGCTGGTGCCTGTGCGTACTTTTCTGGGTCTTTTCTTTAGGCTGTCAACTTATTAACGATTATTGGCGATTTTCATGGACACAGTTTTTGTATCATTTCCATCTCAAATTCACCCGCCTGAGCCAAGGTCTTTTGTACACGTTTTTACATTCTTGTACCCTTTGTAATTATTTGTGATGTTCGTTCAGTGACTAGAATCACATTACCTACCAATAAATCGGATTGTTATCTTTAGCTTCATTTGGCAGTTTGATGGAAACTATTATCAGTATATATGTGTGAGTTATGATACCCACATTTCATGTTTAGTTGGGTGACCCCTGTTTAAATCAGATATTTAATTAGCTATCTGCAGCGCAACTTTGCTTTTTCATTTCACATGATCCACAGAGAGAAATTTGTTCATTACGTAGGTTACCAGGTTCAGACCTCATAGCATCCCAGGAGTCTGCTAAATGTTCAACCGACACCTCACAGTAACTGATAGATTCTGTCCACCCACGACCACATGCTCACCAACTGAATGGCAACCCAATTCAACAATTTTAATTGCACAAATCATTTCGTACTGAATTAATAGAGCCCTCACATGCCCATCTAAGTTGAATCTTGAGCTGTTTTTATTAATTTTCCGGAATTACTTGAGTTTTACTCACCCACAACCATCCGACCTATTGTGTGTTTGCTCGACCCTATGATATATGGGACATCTTTGACCTCGAACCCTCAGAACCGCTCAAAATCATGCTTAGAATAACACCCATCACAAAACAACAGTGGTCTGTGTCATTTCCGGGCAAAGCTTACGAACTAACATCCCAAAGATGTTCTGGCTCACATGCGGTTCCTCTTCGTCGAAATGTCTTGGCTCAAAATCGTCTAGAGGCTGAACCGCATGTGTCGCATTACACGCCCTAAATTAGACACTTGTGACCCTTTGGTTAAATTGTCTGCCTGATGGCAAGTTTGCGAAATACAAATTTAATATAACATATAATAACAGTAGTAATAATACCGCGAACTAAATTAATGACCCATAAATGATATAGGCCACACAGTTGCGATTTGGTTAGAATAATGTTTATTCAGAAAGCAAACTAATAACGAAAGTGGTCTTATTTAGAGTTACACTCGAGCGCATATCCATTTGACACGGTTCGATCATTCACTATCTCATCGTAAAACACAAGTCCAATATTTCACCTCGTTATTTACACGAAAAGTTCGAGTTCACACCAGGCGCGCGGTTGCTCACCGGTCAGAGACAAAGTTCCGCGATACCACAGAATGCGAAATTTTCTAAGTCGCTTCACTTCCTAGCTACCTGAAGACCGACTGTCCGGTTTCCCGTCTCAATCCGAACTGTTCCTCTCTGCCGGTCCCCGGCCGATTTTCCCACGCGCCGAACATCCTCGCTCAACTGACTAGAGCAGTTCCCTTTCCTGAAGCCGTCCACCTGATTGGCTACAGATCATTCTACATTATTTTACATTTAAACATATTTAAATAATCAAAGCTTGACCACTTTCACCTTCTAAACAATATCCATTACTTAATAAATGTTAAATTCTTCACATAAAACCAATACAATTTCCTTCGCAACTTTGACTGTCATGGCCAGTAGCCCTGCACCAGTGTGCCTTCTAACAAATAAATATACAACAAAGGTAACTATTATGCACTGAACTTTACAACAAATATTCTATAACCTAATGATTGAATAAGGTGTAATGCTGTCATCGTTCAATGTGTTTTGTGTGGAGGGAATAATGGTCTGATGCTTAACTGAATATACTGATAATTTAAATTTACTATATTTTTTAAACAAACAAAGTTACAGAGTTGATGTTTACAGCGTTTGTCATTTTAATGATGCGCTTCTATATGAAATGTCGATCGTTAAGATCGACCAAAGCGTTCAGATTTTAGAATTCAGGTCTTTGCAACAAAACTTGTTAATTTCACTTTAACAGTAAATCCTAAACTATTATAGATATGAAGAATATTCAAGTTTTATTTGCATTATCATGGAAATTTATGAAGGATGGTAGATTAAAATTACTGTGGCTTCATTACCTGAATTACTACAGAATTAAATAGTTATCATAAATGGCTACACTCCATACAAATACTTTCAGAAACGACTTCCTGACAAATCTATACTCGATGTTAACAAATTTCTCTTCTTCAAAAACGCATTCCTTGCCATTGCCAGTCTACATTTTATATCCTCTCTACTTTGACCTCATCAGTTATTTTGCTCCCCAAATAGCAAAACTCATTTATTACGAGGGCAGTTCAATAAGTAATGCAACAAATTTTTTTTCTGGGCCAATTTTGGTTGAAAAAACCGGAAATTTCTTGTGGAATATTTTCAAACATTCCCGCTTCGTCTCGTATAGTTTCATTGACTTCCGACAGGTGGCAGCGCTGTACGGAGCTGTTAAAATGGCGTCTGTAACGGATGTGCGTTGCAAACAACAGGCAGTGATCGAGTTTCTTTTGGCGGAAAACCAGGGCATCTCAGATATTCATAGGCGCTTGCAGAATGTCTACGGTGATCTGGCAGTGGACAAAAGCACGGTGAGTCGTTGGGCAAAGCGTGTGTCATCATCGCCGCAAGGTCAAGCAAGACTGTCTGATCTCCCGCGCGCGGACCGGCCGTGCACAGCTGTGACTCCTGCAATGGCGGAGCGTGCGAACACACTCGTTCGAGATGATCGACGGATCACCATCAAACAACTGAGTGCTTAACTTGACATCTCTGTTGGTAGTGCTGTCACAATTGTTCACCAGTTGGGATATTCAAAGGTTTGTTCCCGCTGGGTCCCTCGTTGTCTGACCGAACACCATAAAGAGCAAAGGAGAACCATCTGTGCGGAATTGCTTGCTCGTCATGTGGCTGAGGGTGACAATTTCTTGTCAAAGATTGTTACAGGCGATGAAACATGGGTTCATCACTTCGAACCTGAAACAAAACGGCAATCAATGGAGTGGCGCCACACCCACTCCCCTACCAAGAAAAAGTTTAAAGCCATATCTTCAGCCGGTAAAGTCATGGTTACAGTCTTCTGGGACGCTGAAGGGGTTATTCTGTTCGATGTCCTTCCCCATGGTCAAACGATCAACTCTGAAGTGTATTGTGCTACTCTTCAGAAATTGAAGAAACCGATTTCAGCGTGTTCGTGGGCACAAAAATCAGAACGAACTTCTCCTTCTTCATGACAACGCAAGACCTCACACAAGTCTTCGCACCTGAGAGGAGCTCACAAAACTTCAGTGGACTGTTCTTCCTCATGAACCCTACAGCCCCGATCTCGCACCGTCGGATTTCCATATGTTTGGCCCATTGAAGGACGCAATCCGTGGGACGCACTACGCGGAGGATGAAGAAGTTATTGATGCAGTACGACGTTGGCTCCGACATCGACCAGTGGAATGGTACCGTGCAGGCATACAGGCCCTCATTTGAAGGTGGCGTAAGGCCGTAGCATTGAATGGAGATTACGTTGAAAAATAGTGTTGTGTAGCTAAAAGATTGGGGAATAACCTGGTGTATTTCAATGCTGAATAAAACAACCCCTGTTTCAGAAAAAAAATGTGTTGCATTACTTATTGAACTGCCGTCGTAATTTAGGTGTCTCATTTCCTAATCTAATTCCCTCAGCATCACCCGACTTAATTCGACTACATTCCATTATCCTCGTTTTGCTTTTGTTGATGTTCATTTTATATCCTCCTATCAAGACACTGTCCATTCCGTACAACTGCTCTTCCAAGTTGTTTGCTGTCTCTGACAGAATTACGATGTCATCGGCGAACCTCAAAGTTTTTATTTCTTCTCCATGGATTTTAATACCTACTCCGAATTTTTGATTTGTCTCCTTTACTGCTTGCTCAATGCACAGATTGCATAATATCAGGGATAAGCTACAACCCTGCCTCACTCCCTTCCCAACCAGTGCTTCCCTTTCATGTCCCTCGACTCTTATAACTGCCATCTGGTTTCTGTACTAATTGTAAATAGCCTTTCGCTCCCTGTATTTTACCCATGCCACCTTCAGAATTTGAAAGAGAGTATTCCAGTCAACATTGTCAAAAGCTTTCTCTAAGTCTACAAATGCAAGAAATGTTGGTTTGCCTTTCCTGAATCTAACTTCTAAGACAAGTCGCAGGGTAAGTATTGCCTCACGTGTTCCATTATCTCTACGGAATCCAAACTGATCTTCCTCGAGGTCGGCTTCTACCAGTTTTTCCATTCGTCTGTAAAGAATTCGCGTTAGTATTTTGTGGCCGTGACTTATTAAACTGATTGTTGGGTAATTTTCACATCTGTCAGCACCTGATCTTTTTGAGATTGAAATTATTATATTCTTCTTGAAGTCTGAGGGTATTTCGCCTGTCTCATACATATTGCTCATCAGATGGTAGACTTTTGTTAGGGCTGGCTCTCCCAAGGCTGTCAGTAGTTCTTATGGAATGTTGTCTACTCCCTGGGTCTTATTTCGACTTAGGTCTTTCAGTGCTCTGTCAGACTCTTCAGGCAGTATCGTATCTCCCATTTCATCTTCACCTGCAGCCTCTCCCATTTCCATAATATTGTCCTCAAGTACATCTCCTTCCGCGTTTCTGCTTTCCCTTCTTTGCTTAGAACTGGGTTTCATCTGAGCTCTTGACATTCATACAAGTGGTTCTCTTTTCTCCAAAGGCCTCTTTAATTTTCCTGTAGGCAGTATCTATCTTACCCCTAGTGCGATATGCCTCTACATTCTCACAATGTAGCAATCCTTGCTTAGCCATTTTGCGCTTCCTGTCGATCTCCTTTTTGAGGCCTTTGTATTCCTTTTTGCCTGCTTCATTTACTGCATTTTTATATTTTCTCCTTTCATCAGTTAAATTAAATATTTCTTCTGTTACCCGAGGATTTCTACTAGCCCTCGTCTTGTTATCTACTTGATCCTCTGCTGCCTTCACTATTTCATCCCTAAATGCTACCCATTCTTCTTCTACTGTATTTCTTTCCCCCATTCCTGTCAATCGTTCCCTTATGCTCTCCCTGAAACTCTCTACAACCTCTGGTTCTGTCAGTTTATCCAGGTCCCATCTCTTTAAATTCCCACCTTCTTGCAGTTTCCTCAGTTTTAATCTACAGTTAATAACCAATAGATTGTGGTCAGAGTCCACATCTGCCCATGGAAATGTCTTACAATTCAAAACCTGGTACCTAAATCTCTGTCTTACCATTACGTAATCTATCTGAACGCTTCCAGTATCTCCAGGCCTCTTCCATGTATACAACCTTCTTTCACGATTCTTGAACCAAGTGTTAGCTATGATTAAGTTATGCTCTGCGCAAAATTCTACCAGGCGGCTTCCTCTTTCATTTCTTACCCCCATTCCATATTCACCTACTATATTTCCTTCTCTTCCTTTTCTTACTATCGAATTCCAGTCACGTATGCCTTCACTATCTGAATAATTTTTTTTATCTCATCATACATTTCATCAATCTATTCGTCATCTGCAGAGCTAGTTGGCATATAAACTTGTACTATAGAGGTAGGCGTGGGCTTCGTGTCTGTCTTGGCCACAATAATGCGTTCACTATGCTGTTTGTAGTAGCTTACCCGCACTCCTATTTTTTTGTTCGTTATTAAACCTACTCCTCCATTACACCTATTTGATTTTGTATTTATAACCCTGTATTCACCTAATCAGAAGTCTTGTTCCTCCTGCCACCGAACGTCACTAATTCCCACTATATCTATCTTTAACCTATCCATTTCCATTTTTTCCCCGATTAAGGGATCTGACACTCCGATGCTTAGATCGCCAGATTTCTTTCTCCTGATAACGACGTCCACCAAGTAGTTCCTGCCCGGAGTTCCGAATGGGGGAGTATTTCACCTCCGGAATATTTTATCCAAGAGGACATCTTCATCATTTAACCATATAGTAAAGTTTCATGTCCTCGGGAAAAATTACGGCCGCAGTTTCCCCTTGCTTTCAGCAGCTCGCAGTAAGGCCGTTTTGGTTAGTGTTATAAGACCAGATCAGTCAATCATCCAGACTGTTGCCCCTGCAACTACTGAAAAGGCTGCTGCCCCTCTTCAGGAACCACGCGTTTGTCTGGCCTCTCAACAGATACCCCTACGTTGTGGTTGCACCTACTGCACGGCTATCTGTACCGCTGAGGCACGCAAGCCTCCCCACTAACAGCAAGGTTCATGGTTCATGGTTCATAATAATTCAGAAATACAATGGCAAAGAGAAAGAAATACAGTGCGTTACGCTGGATAGATATACTGATTTTTGACAGTAAGAACCTGAACCTGCAAGTGATTGTTCAAGCGGTACATGTCGTTCATCTTCAGAGCAACAGGAACAGTCCAGTGAAAGTAAGTATGGACTATCTCCAACCAAACAATCGACGGCCAGTGTATTAGAAAATACTGATGACATCGTGCTAGCGAACATTTATGAAGACTATTACAATCGTGGCTTCAATTCCTATAGCAAACTAATGAGTGCATTAAAAGTGCATTAAAAAGAAATAAAATTTCACACTAATTCTATATTATGTATCTAGCAAAAGGCGAGCAGGAGCTCGTTTCAAAGGAAACAGACTGCCGCAATTACAATCTATAAAAGGGCTTGTAATATCGCGCTCTGACGGTCGTACAGATCTACAGTTCATTATTGACATCTGCAAATGTGGAAGCTAAAAGCGTCTAAAATGGCTGGCTTGGACAATTTCAAGCTTCGATTTGTTTTATCGACAATATTAATGCTGAATATGACATTGCATCGAGGCACATTACTACATTTGTCACACGTAAGACATAGAAGGCGATAATAGTATACGTCAGAAGGTGCAACGTTTTGTGGAGGAAGTGAACATGTTTATGAGAAAACAGAGGGTGGCGAAAGGAAAAGTTTCAAACAGTGACCAGAGTCAGTTCCAGTACGAAATGTCTTCATCATCCAGACTGCCTCACAGAGGAGGCAAAATTACAGCTAGTAGGTTGCAGTCTGTACATGGCTTCACCCACAGCTACACAGCTGATGTGGCTTTATCAAGGACAGGTAAATAGCAAACAAGTTTTGCGTCTGTTTTCAAGATGTCCACATATTTCAAAGGCATTAATCTGGTGGCAAGCAGAAGTGGAAAAATGACGAAAGAACACGTGAAACGTGTTCTAATTTCAGTCCTTTGCAAACGTATAACAAGTAAAAAGAGCCTATTCCTGTGTGATTCCTGGTCAGGACATACAGACAGTAAGTACCTTTTCAGTTGCATGATCTCCAAACAAGGATGTTGAACTGAAGATATTGCCACCGAAAACAATAAAATATTGCCATCACCTTGACATTTACTTCTTTCGGAAGTACGAGCTCCATATCAGAAGGATTGGTGATTTTGTAAGACTACAATGTGCCAAATCACAAGCGAAGATGCGTAAATGTCATTTCATCAGCAAACTTCACTCCATGATTTACAATCAATTTTCGCATCAAAGTGTACGCCTATGTCACGGTATGCTTGGCGAAAGGCTGGTTACGATATCGACATATCCATATCATCATTTGAAAATGTAATTAGTGCGGTTTTTGATACTGGACTGCTTGGGTGCGAAAGTGATTTATAGGGTGAAAAGGTTTCAGTCAGATGTGCACATTGTCCTCTTCCACTTTGCTTTAACACCTTCACCGAAATACCGCATCTGCACTATGAGGACTAATAAAAGTACTTTTATGTGTGTAAGATATATGTATTCTGGGCTGTAATAATTACTTTAAGCAGGTTTTTTTGCCACTGTTGATTGAAAATGTAATGATACACTAACGCCATTGAATTACGTATAATTTCTTTCCTATGGTGTTAACATATTGTTACTTTGTTTCTGTATTAAAATGTCACTAGTGGTAGAATGCAACGTTTTGCATGAAAATGACGCAGACCACTGTTTTTTTATGATCAGGTATTATTCCAAACATGGTTCCGTGCGGTTCGGAGCGTTCGAGGTCAAAGGTGTCCCTGGTAAGATGAACGTTTTGTCCGTCAGTTTCGCTTGGGACATCGAGAGCTGATAGGACACTTAAAGAGGCATTAATGACTGACAGCGTGTTACCTTTAAGTGGGTGGACGAAGCAGAGATGACCACTGACTCTGCGGTAAACATTCTCTACATTTACATGAGGCTCTCAACCCCGGATTTCGTTAACCGATTTCCGAATACCGCTTCTTTTTGCTTTTGTTAACACACCAATATCGAATCCGGAACTGCGCTTCTAGCTGCCGTATTTCTTGTTCCACAATAGATTTTCATTATAAGTAAACGCACACCCGTTTTTAAAATGTACTTTGGTTGTTAAGTTACGTTTAGTTTTTAAAAAGTTTCATTTAATCTGAAGGGAGTGAGTTTGTGTGCAGTAATTGAGTCTAAGCATGAAGTTGTCTACCTACAATGCTTAACTGAAGAGAAGTAGCCAATGTGCTGACTAAATTAGAGACAGAAACAACTGCCTTGCAGAGCCGATTTGTCTAAAACAACTGACTGTCGGAAAACAGATATTTGAGCGGTCTAGCAAAACCGTTTCAGACCTTACATGTGAATTCGACAGCGGAAAATGGATTTCGGAGTTCGAAAAAATGGTTCAAATGGCTCTGAGCACTATGGGACTTAACATCTGAGGTCATCAGTCCCCTAGACTTAGAACTACTTAAACCTAACTAACCTAAGGACATCACACACATCCATGCCCGAGGCAGGATTCGAACCTGCGCCCGTAGCGGTCGCGCGGTTCCAGCCTGAAGCGCCTAGAACCGCTCGGCTACTTCGGCCGGCTTCTAAGTTCGGTTTTCCTCTGCCGGACGTCGTCTCTCGTGTAAACGTAGCGATTGACGCGTACGTGATACGATCATTCTACTGGAATGCACTACCCACTACAGCAGCCAAAACCTCCTTCATTAATCAGCAATAAATGATATGGAATGGTAATTAAATCATCATCAAGCTTTTTAATTGCAGTTGTATTCTTTTATTTCCTTCGGGATGGATGGAAGAGGTTTTCGTCGTGAGCTTAGCTAGAGGATCAGTCCAGTAATGCAGACGCATGTCGAAATGCATTCCCGGCTATCTTTCTGCACAGCAGTACCGCCTCTCGTAACGGCACTGGTGGCTGCAAGAGATGGAGGAACCCAGCCTCCGCAACGGCTCCTGTGTGTGCACGGGCAGCAATGCAAACCGAAGCTCTTGGCGGTTCCTCGGCTGGAGTCAGCCATCGCAGGGTAGCGAGATCTTCGTGCTCCCCAACACGGCGTTGTACACGGTACTCAACTATGTGCATGCACACATCCATCGTACTTCCACAATTTTTATTACGGAGGAGAACCACTGGATATGTGAAATGTGTCAAGCCTTTCACAAACACAGCCCAGGTGTCTTCTGAATGACAGTCTGCCACACTGGCTGTGGATGCTTGGATTAAAATGTTTTTTTTTTTTTTCTTTCGTATTGTTCACTACTGCTCAGTTTCTCATTTGGTGTAATTTTTGAGTAGCGTGGAAGCTGTTGTGTGATGTATTAACACAAGTCCTATCATCCTGTCTCTTGTTCTTGTTAGTGTTTTCATATATTCCTTTCTTCTCTGATTTTGCGAAGAAAACTCTTATTCCTTACCTTGTTAATCCACCTTATATTCAACATACTTTCCTGGCACCACATCTCAAACGCTTGTATTGTCTTCTGATCCCGTTTTGCTACAGTCAATGGTTCACTACAATACAGTGTTTTCTCCAGACGTACATTCTCAGAAATTTCTTCCTCAAATTGAGGCCTTTGTATGATACTAGTTGACTTCTCTTGGCCATGACCGCCCTTTTTTCCAGTGCTAGTCTACTTTTGATGTCCTCCTTGTTGCGTCCGCCGCTGGTTATTTTGCTTCCAAGGTAACAGAATTCCTCAGCTTCGTATATTTTGTGACTGATGTTCAGTTTCTCGCTATTCTCATTTATGCTACTACTTATTACTTTCGTCTTTCTTCGGTTTACTGTCAATCCACGTAATTCTCCTGCATCTTCCCTGAGGATAAATGGTTCAAATGACTCTGAGTACTAACATCGGAGGTCATCAGTCCCCTAGAACTTAGAACTACTTAAACCTAACTAACCTAAGTACATCACACACATCCATGCCCGAGGCAGGATTCGAAGCAGCGACCGTAGCCGTCGCGCGGTTCCAGACTGAAGCGCCTAGAACCGCTCGGCCACAACGGCCGGCCTCACAAATGCAATCCGGGTGTCTTCTAAATGACAGTCTGCCAAACTGGCTGTGGTTGCTTGGATTAAAATGTCTTTCTTTTTCGTATTGTTCACTACTGCTCACTTTCTGATTTGGTGTAATTTTCGAGTAGCGTGGGAGCTATAGTGTGATGTATTAATACAAGTTCTATCATCCTGTCTCTTGTTCTCGTTAGTGTTTCCATATATTCCTTTCCTCTCTGATTATGCGGAGAAAACTCTTATTCCTTACCTTGTTAATCCACCTTATATTCAACATACTTCCCTAGCACCACATCTCAAATGCCTCTATTCTCTTCTGTTCCCGTTTTGCTACAGTCAGTGGTTCACTACAATACAGTGTTTTCTCCAGACGTTCATTCTCAGAAATTTCTTCCTCAAATTGAGGCCTATGTTTGATACGAGTAGATTTCTCTTGGCCATGACCGCCCTTTCTGCCAGTGCTAGTGTGCTTTTGATGTCCTCCTTGCTCCGTCCGCCGATGGTTATTTTGCTTCCAAGGTAACACAATTCCTCAGCTCCGTATATTTTGTGACTGATGTTCAGTTTCTCGCTATTCTCATTTATGCTACTTTCGTCTTTCTTCGGTTTACTCTCAATCCACATAATTCTCCCGCATCTTCACTGAGGAGCCGGCCGGGGTGTCCGAGCGGTTCTAGGCGCTACAGTCTGGAACCGCGCGACCGTTACGGTCGCAGGTTCGAATCCTGCCTCGGGCATGGATGTGTGTGATGTCCTTAGGTTAGTTAGGTTTAAGTAGTTCTAAGTTCTAGGGGACTGATGACCTCAGAAGTTAAGTCCCGTAGTGCTCAGAGCCATTTGAACCATTTTTCACTGAGGATAGCAACGTCATCAGCGAATCTTATCATTGCTATCCTTTCAGTCTGAACTTTCATCTGACTTCTGAACCCTTATTTTATTTCTGTCATTGCTTCTTTGATGTGTAGAGTGTGTTGAAAGACCGCATCCCTGTCCTACTTGCTTTTTAATCCAAGCATTTGGTTTTTGGTCTTTCAATCTTGCTGTTCCCCCTTCATTCTTGTACATACTGCATGTTATTCTCCTTCCCTATACTCCAATTTTTCTCAGAATTTCTCATATCTTGCACCATTTCACATTGTCGAATACCTTATCCGCGTCCACAAATCCGATGAAAGTGTCTTGATTTTTCTTCGGTCTCGCTTCCATTATCAAACGAACCGTTAAGTCTGCCTATCTGGTGCCTTTACTTTCCCTAAAGCCAAACTGATCGTCAGTTCAGACTTCCTCAGTTTTCTTTTCCATTCTTCTGTATGGTATTCTTGTCAGCAACTTGGGTGCAGAAGCTATTAAGTGGACTAGGCGATAGTTCTCGCACTTACCTGCTCTTGCTACCTTCAGATATACTGGGTGTTCCATTTATCTGATGACCGCCTGTGCGACCCCGTAGATGCCAGGCACCGAGCGCTCCGTTGCCCGGCGATCAGATGCCGTGTCGCCCGTCTACTGCTGCGGTACGACATGACTACATTTAAAATGTAAGCAAATAAATTTTGTGCCCACCCATGTCACGCAAGGAGATGCTGGAACTGCCTGCCGTTTCTTTCCACATATTTATACCATCTACTCAAGAAATTGTTAATGACACGACGTAATTCTCTCTGTGATATTGCATTAACCGATTCACGGATATTGCCCTTGAGTTCCTCTATCGTGTGAGGATTTGTTGTGCACACTTTGTAATTCAGCGCACCCCACAAATAAAAATCGCATGGAATTAAATCAGGACTTCTAGCGGGCCATATACTGTTAGTAATCACTCTTCCATCGAACACATCGTGAATTGCGTGTCGTATGAAACCCTGCCGATTCCTGTTGAAAAAACGCGAAGCTTCGTTCTCTTTCACTCAGTTCATTAAAAAACGATCGCAAAATGTTTTGCACATGTTTTCACTTGTAACTGTGTCATTAAAAAAATTGAGCCTATTTTTTTGTCACCACTAACTGTGCACCGCACTCTATTTTCTGACCCTGAAGTGGTTGCTCATTAAGCACAACAGGTCTATCTGCATTCCAGTGACTTCAGTTTTGGGAGTTAACATACCTGTGTAAATGGAACAAAGCCTCGTCTGAAAACAGAATGAGTAAGGATCCATTTCACCGTCATCCACTTGTTTTATAACTCATTCTCAAAACTTAACACTGTGCACAGGATCACGAAGTCGAAGTTCTTGTATTACTGTTACTTTTAGGGCCTTAGCCCAAGCAGCTTAGCACCTCTTTGTACAGAGGTGCACGATATTTGTGTTTGCTCCGAAGACGTCTAAGAGACTTTTCAGGGGAATTTTCCAGGCGGTATGCAATGTCATCGAGACGAGCTTCTGTGAATACTGTAGGTCGTTTACGCTTCTTGTCTTGAGCTATTCCTGTTTCACGAAACAGGCCTGATCTATGGCAGACTGATCTTGTGGATATGAGAGAATACTCACAGTTGAATAAAATATTCAAATATAGCGGGTGATCAAAACGTCAGTATAAATTCGAAAACTTAATAAACCACGGAATAATGTAGATAGAGAGATAAAAATTGACACACATGCTTGGAATGACATGGGGTTTTATTAGAAAAAAAACGAAGTTCACAAAATGTCGGACGGACAGATTGCGAGTGAAAAATCTCTTGTGCGTCATGCTTGGCCTCCCAGGTCCCCAGACCTCAGTCCGTGCGATTACTGGCTTTGGGGTTACCTGAAGTCGCAAGTGTATCGTGATCGACCGACATCTCTAGGGATGCTGAAAGACAACATCCGACGCCAATGCCTCACCATAACTCCGGACATGCTTTACATTGCTGTTCACAACATTATTCCTCGACTACAGCTATTGTTGAGGAATGATGATGGACATATTAAGCATTTCCTGTAAAGAACATCATCTTTGCTTTGTCTTACTTTGTTATGCTAATTATTGCTATTCTGATCAGATGAAGCGCCATCTGTCGGACATTTTTTGAAATTTTGTATTTTTTTGGTTCTAATAAAAACCCCACGTCATTCCAAGTATGTGTGTCAATTTGTACCTCTCTATCTACATTATTCCGTGATTTATTCAGTTTTCAAATTTATACTGACTTTTTGATCACCCGGTATTTCAATGATAATAGAAGCTTATTCCAAATTCATTGGACCCATCATTTGAAGGCTAAGAGTGGGAGACAAGTTGCACAGATTTGTAAACAATTGCTGCAGACTGGTACGCTCTTTAATCGACCTTTTCAAGCACTGTCTCCCTATGTACATTAGTCATTCGTAGTATTTCAGCATATGATCTCTTGCCTTTCGGCAAGTACTTCTTGGAGTTTGAAGTTTTCAGAAATTTTAACTCCACTAAACCAAGTGTCCACTCAGACTCCCTGTCACCAATGTGGACGGTGCCCTTCATTACCTGTAAAGGTATCTTTCCCAGCCTATATGGTTGATCTTGGTTGATTCCATAAAACATATCTAGTTCGCTAACACTATGAAGGTTGATCAAATCAGTGACAGTATATCCTTCCTTGCCCTCTTCTTCTTCTTATCTTCTTCACTCACCATCTGATGTTGCCACCATGAGGGAGATCCGCTTATTTTCTATTACAGGTCTAAATACATCACAGACTGTACATTATCCAGCAGTCCCAGTTTCAAGAGTCACAGTTTGTGATGAATGACTTTCGTACCTCTATGACTTTGGAGTTTGTCACACTTCGAGATAGTACACATCTTATATAGACTTACAAATAGATCTCTCAAGCTACTTTGCATTTACTATGTTGAGTACCATCATAAGGGTTTCATTGCCTTCTTCCCGAGCTTTTCTTTCCATGCTATTTTTTATCTCTTCTAATGTTTTTAGAGCCCTCACAGCCGCTGTAAGAGCCTCATTGGTCTTTGCATTTGTCATCTTAATGTGCGACTGTACTATATCATTCAACTGCTGCTCCTGAGGTTGACCTCTCGTAGCTTCTGCCTTGTTATCGCCACTCAGTTTTGTTAGACTTGTGTTGACTGCTCGCTCACTTCACTGGATTCCATATTCGGCTGAGGTTCACCTTCCATAATCACTGCCTTGACTCCGGTATCCAGTTCCGTTAATCTTGCGTTGATTGTTCCGGTTTTTCTGTCGATGTGTAAACATATGTTTGGCTTGTGTTTCGTCCCATTCGCATGAGCACATTGCATCTGCACAAAGTTGTCCATAGCCTACAATATACTGATACAGTTATACTCCGGTACACTGATTTTTATGCAGAATTTCATTGAAGTTTCATCAACACTGGCCCTCTTTCGATTTACTAGTTTTATCAATAACCAGAAAGCTATCCTGTGAGTTAGTCCAGAAATTCACACATATGGCAACAAGTTCATTGAATGAGATATTGGTTCCTAAAAGATCTTGTTAAATATGCTTTACATTCAGAGTGTCCTGTTTGAAAACTATAATAAGTTTCACATTAACTTGAACCAACTGTTTTAGGATACTTGAGTATATCAGGTTCGAATAAAACGTATCGACTTGTATTTGGTGGCCAGCGCAAAAATATTTCCTCCTATCATCCCTATTTTCTACTGAGACATCATCGAATATGAAATGCTGTTTGGCTTAACTTTCCCAGGTGGTGGAAAACCGCTACTTTACTCTCTCAATTCTGTCCGATATCTTCTGCAATAGCTGTTATTTTGGGTGAAGCAAGGTATCTGAAAAAAATATATATGTACCCAAAATGAACCCCATCGGGGTGCATTACTAGTGTTAGAACAAGATTAGGCTTTCCACAGTATGAAGGTCCTATCTTCTTGTTTCTCCATCTTTTATCATCATTGCAGGACAAGTTGGTTACTACAATACTCCTGTGAAGGAGATGTTTTGTTCACTCTGCGTGATGATGCCTGTGCATCCACATTGACATACAGGATATTTTTCAGAGACCGCACCCAATTTTGTTTATTTATAAAAACTTGTCTATTGCAGGGTATATAACAAACTTAAGTACGATCGCAGTTATGTCTATATCTGGCACACTTGGCTCATACATTTCTGCCTCCATTCTGGCACAAATTAAATAGTTAGACTCAGCAACCGTTTTTCCATGGACGCAGAGTTAGGCAACCCAACTTGCTGGACTGTGTAATTACGAATAAATTACGTATAAATAAAATGCTATCAGAGAAATAAAACTGAAGAAATAGCCGATATAAGAAGAAAATAACAAAGAACATGATCCAGGAGTATCAAAAAACAAGGTTTTAGAAATATCAAACTCTTCTACCCCAGAGCCCTTGAGCGACCTTGCAACTTTATTAGAAGTCGTGGTGAATGCGCATGCCGAAGATATATGGTTCTCAGAAGAAAAAGCAAAACTGTGGGTACCGCCTTAACAATGGCAGTTGGAAGCTGTAGTTAAAGAAGAGATAGGAGATATGAACAGGACCTTGGCTAAAATCGTAACATTATCTGAGACATTAGAGAGAAACACAGGCAAATTGAATGTTGCACCTCCAGAATCAGGTCCAGCTGACGTTTCTAAATTAAGAATAGATGTAATAATTTGAAAGTAAATCTACTTGCAACAGAAAAGCAATATAACATGGAAAAAGAAGAAAAATAAGAAACTTGAAACTTCTTGGCAGATTCAAGATAAATAAGTTTTATATGACGCAAATAAATGTTTAAAATACATGTTTGTTTTATTATGACTCCGGTCTTGGCTCACAATGTTTACTTGTAATCAAGTACATACCACGCCTTTACACATGATGGTACAGTCAGAATCACCGACGGACGTGGTGGTTCCACAGTGCATGCTCAGGCTGCTCGGAGCTCATGCAGCTGGCTACAGTCACTCGTTAGTATCAATGAGTTGGCGCCATGATGGCTTCGCAGAGCGCAGTGGGGGGATGAGATGGCGTCAGGCACCTGGGAGGTGCGCAGGGTACACATCAGCAGATGGCCATGGATCAACGGTTGACCACACTCACAAACAGACCACTCGGAAAATGGATTTTTGTGATTTTTTATGATTATGGTATGTAAACTTCAGACCTCAAAATCGATCCCTCACAGCAGTTCGGAGGTGCTCTCAAAAATTATCGAGCAGTTTAAATCGCTGAAGTTAGAGCTATTGCCATAGTGGGATGTGTGGCTCACACAGTAGTTTTATAGAGTGGAAACTGGGTAACCAAAGAATAACTGTTTCAAATTTCTCTATATTTTTCGTTTTTTGTTCAGTTCTGATACTATCATCACTTAAATACAAAATTCATCAAATTTATGATAAACACCACATATTTAATCATCAATTTTTTTGAAAAATGCGCAACTTCTAGTTTATAACTGCATATTGTATGCATTGCAAATATAAATCATGAGTAAAGATTGTTTAACTGAAAAGCATTACAAATTTGTTAACAATCTTTGGTAAAACATCTATAATTAAAGACATATATTTGCATTGAAAACTGGAATTTTGTGTGTGCTGTGTAATTAGAAACAAGATTTGCATTTTAAAAAATTGGTTACATGTGTTAATTAGCACAGATGAATTTTATGTTTAAATGATGTATTCGGATCGAAAAAAAAAAACGAAAAAGAAGACAGTGAGATTTTTATCCACCTATCCATTTATCATCCAATTTCCATTCTCCAATGCTACCAAGTGAGCCACACAGTCTATCGTGAAAATAGCCTTTATTTTACTGAATTAAAGTTCCCTGGTAAGTTTCAAAGTATATTTTTTGAGAATGTTTGAGAGTTGCATCGAACTGATTTGGTATATCGATATTTGACTTCCAACCTTCACATACCATAAATACAAAAAATTACAAAAATCCATTGTCGGATGGTCTCCTTGTTAAGGCTGCCCAAACACTCACATTCCAGCAGGGCTCAATTCACTTGCTGACAACATGGGTCTACCAGCAACAGCTGACAAAATGCGTCACCAGAGGTGGGCTATGCCTCTTTCTTCTATGAGTGGAGGTGCGAAAATATCAGCAAGCCACAAAAGTGTGTCTGCTCCCCTGCTCATCAGCTTATGCAGTACTACGAGAACTTCGAGCGATTCTCAGCGCAGTGAGTAAAGCGCCATGTTCAAAAAAGTGGAAAGCACTGATAATGAAGATGAATGTTTTTTCATGTGTTTATTTCCTCTTTTACAGCAAACACATTTATCAAAAACGATTATCAAGGCTTATTTATCCGTGTGTACATAACGTCTTGTTAATAATAGTATTTTGGTTGGAAATGTTTAACAGGAAAAGTGAAATGGGATAAAAATATATAGACGTCCAATTTTGTATTTAGGTGATTTATGAGCGTTGTCTGGTTGATGATCTATTGATTTAATCCATTGGTTATGTAGTTAATGTACATCACCTTTTGATTTTGATTATTTACACATTATATTTTTTCTAAGATGTTGGTGAACAGCATTTGAATCCTTTGGTTATTTATACTTTCTATACTATGTATACAGAAAATGATTAATGTAATTTATACTTATGTATGATCAGCATGGCTACTGATCTTACAGAAAGGCATACTCCTCATTATTTACTTAATTTACTACTGCATAGTTACTAAGTTTTCCAGACTGTTATATCTTTCCATATGATCCCAGAATGAGATTTTCACTCTGCAGCGGAGTGTGCGCTGATATGAAATTTCCTGGCAGATTAAAACTGTGTGCCCGACCGAGACAGAGTGAAAATCTCATTCTGGAAACGTCCCCCAGGCTGTGCCTAAGCCATGTCTCCGCAGTATCCTTTCTTTCAGGAGTGCTAGTTCTGCAAGGTTCGCAGGAGAGCTTCTGTAAAGTTTGGAAGGTAGGAGACGAGATACTGGCAGAGTAAAGCTGTGAGCACCGGGCGTGAGTCGTGCTTCGGAAGCTCAGATGGTAGAGCACTTTCCAGCGAAAGGCAAAGGTCCCGAGTTCAAGTCTCGGTCGGGCACACAGTTTTAATCTGCCAGAAAGTTTCATATCAGCGCACACTCCGCTGCAGAGTGAAAATCTCATTCTGGAAACGTCCCCCAGGCTGTGGCTAAGCCATGTTTCCGCAGTATCCTTTCTTTCAGGAGTGCTAGTTCTGCAAGGTTCGCAGGAGAGCTTCTGTAAAGTTTGGAAGGTAGG
The DNA here is from genome assembly GCF_021461395.2 of Schistocerca americana. Lineage (NCBI taxonomy): Eukaryota > Metazoa > Arthropoda > Insecta > Orthoptera > Acrididae > Schistocerca > Schistocerca americana. Next base: position 175,890,762 of record NC_060123.1, read on the forward strand.
AGACGAGATACTGAAAGAAGTAAAGCTGTGAGCACCGGGCGTGAGTCGTGCTTCGGTAGCTCAGATGGTAGAGCACTTGCCCGCGAAAGGCATGGTCCCGAGTTCGAGTCTCGGTCGGGCACTCAGTTTTAATCTGCCAGGAAGTTTCATTTCTATATGATAGTCCTTCATCCAATTTGTGTGATACTGAGTTTCATAAATGCTTGACATTTTGATACGTAAAATAAAACATATGCTTGGATATCACTAACCTAAGCCAGTCCTAGTCGGAGTTGTAAAGTATTGTAAACTTTTAATGTGTGACTGACTTGGTTTGTTGTTCTTTCGACAAATGTAATAAAGCCACAGATAATTGGTTGAGTGTTTCGATCTAGATGGAGTGTTTGTAAATATCATGGGATTTTGAGCTGTTATTTTTGCTAACATTTGCATTTTGCAAAATAATCAATGGTGGGAATGTAAGGATACCGCGATCGATATACTGGCCCACAAGCTACCTAGCAGCAGATGCCAGCTGGCTAGTTTTAGCTGCTAGAATTTTCTGTAGTTCTGTCCATCGCCATTTGCGATGGACAGGGCACTGTCATGTTGCACCAACAATGCTAGTGAATAGCAAGCGTGTAAAACAAGTAGCAAGTCAGATTTCGCTGCGTAAACATTTACATACGTTGTACAAAAATATGGAAACACCACGAGAAATGCATGCTTGTATGTGAATGCAGATGGAAGCCAAGCCTGCAAGTTGCGCTATTGTATTTGCGCACGAATGCCACCTGTGCAATGCCCTCAATACGTTGCAAACGTAAGTTGTGGTCACAACAGTGTTCCTTGTAGCCGTGAGTGCATTATTTTGGCAAATTGTTCGTGGGCACTTCTATAAACAAGGTAGCTCAAGTGTTTGGTGTTTCAAGAAACACCGCGTGAAAGATTTGTACCACATACAGGGAAGACGGGGAAACATCATCTCCTAAGTCACAGTGTGGACTTTATTTTCATGAAAATTGTTATATGAAATAACTTCAATTTGGTATCTGTTAAGGTGGCCCGTAGACAGCAATTACATGGCAGTCCCCCTTAAGTATTAATCGCATTTGCTGTTTTGTAACAGTCATTCATTTACACACTAGTTTTGTATGTGACACTGAATACATTCGCATGATTGAAATTTCTTGTTGTTTTTACACAAAACATATAATTACTTTTGCTTCTTGTATACATCAGTGGCTGACGTCTATTTTGAGTTCATATTAATTTTGTGCCTGTTGATCACTATTTGCATAACTACATTTGCTCTTCTGTGACAAAGTCTTTCTTTTATCCACCATTTTTGTACACGATATTAAAAACCTGTGTGTAGATGAAATCTCTTGTACTGTTACACTATGACATGTATTTTTGACGGGTTTTCATATATATTTGCTTCTTAGATTTATCATTGTGTCGTTATGGATTTAATACCTTTTGCTTTCATTATTTTTAATTTTCTTCTCTACTTTAATTGGTTGTTTCAATATCTAGTGATTTACATGTTTTTGTTTCTATTAGTCCATACTTTGGACCAGCTTAAAATTTTTTTGAGTGCCAAGATATTATTATATAAATGGTCAATGCAATATTTTTGCACTTGGTGCAGGAGCACATCTACGTAAAGGTGTCTACTTAAAGCTAATTGACATGATATGTGTTTATGTAACATTTGTTAATCATTTTGAATGTATGAAATGTTTCTTATTTATTTGTTATATTGTGCATATTTTAGACATTATTATTGCAAAAGAGTTATCAGCTGTTCCTTACTTACACAGAGCTAACGGGTGTACTATGGAGATTTATAATTTTTGTTACTGTTTTGAGAGCATTGTGAAAGAAACGAAAGAAACTGTTAATGAAAATGTTTTGAACCAGCCTTCCACTGCAAGGCTAATTCCAACACATTTTCTTTTCACGAGGTGTAGTGTGCTGAGATGGATCTGTCAGCTCCATCTCCTGTCTTTTTCTGCTATTGTAAGTCATTCTTCTCTCGCATTGCCGCCTCCTACCTGATAGCGAAGGTAGTGAGTCTCTTGGAAAGAAGTGACTCATTTCATTCTCAATATTTACATTGATGATTATGCACCTGTGTCTTTGCTACATCCTTTTCCTATTGTTTGATCCAATATGAGTTACTGAGAAGGGTGAGTAAGAGTTTTGTAAAGGAAATCAATGTCTGTTGCCTGCTAGTGAAGTTGTGCCAATAGTTGTAGATTCAGCAAAAAGGCGGAGAAGTTTGGCATTACCTTAGGTCGGGTGTCAGAGCAGATACACAGTTAAGTTGTCAGGGGGTGGGCGGCCATCTCTGGCTTCCCCCTCTGTGTTGGCGAGGAAGAAGGTTTACATGGTACGTCCGATTGGCAATCTGACACTAGGATCTGGTAAGAACAGGTGCATCCTTTCAGACTCTGTTGAGAGAGATATTTCAATGTACTTATGTAAATGTATTATTTATTTCAGTGTATTTATTTCAATTTTTAGATAGTGGGGGAAATTATTTTAGTTATGGTAGGAGTAGCTTCGGATGCAGAATTACCATTATTTTTGCGCCTTTGGTAGGGCATACGCGCTTTTGGTAGTTAATGCGTTTGTGAGTCAGTGAGCTATCATTTGTAATTCAGTACAAAGAAACTTTATTCTTCCATGCTGTTTATAAAGTGACTTTGCTCTCAATGTGTAAAGTAGATACATGGAACGTTACTGCGAGAAACACGGTGATACATGTTATAGTTTTCACGGATTTTAGGGACTTGAAAGTTGGTGACGTTGCTCAACTACAATGCCACATGGCTGGCAGTATGGGCCAAGTTCTTTCTTTCATTAATCTTCAGTAAACGCTTGCACCTTCAGTGTTTAATCAACGTGTGCGGAGGTTTTCAAAATTAAACTTATGTTTCTATGGATACAGAATGATTTTCTTTGAAGGCACCATCATGTACTTGATGACATGTCACTCAGAGTACATCGAAATTCAGTTCTTTGTTAATCATTGTATTGGACGAAACTTGTGAAGTAGAGAGAATAACTACATGGGTGAATTATTTTTCATCACTTTGAAATTGAGTAATTTAAAGGATTTTTCATGGTTTGGGGATTGGTTCAGATAATGGAGAAACATTCACCAGTTCTTCGGTAACGAATTGCCTGCACCTTCAATGTTCGTGTCATAGGCGTGCAGTTTTCCAAATGTAAGTTGAATTTTTTAGTGGAAGACGTGAGGTCCCCTTGTACGCGTAGCAGTGTATTCAACCTAGTGTCTCAATTCACAGAGTTAAACGAACAGCCATTTGCTTGAATTATTTTTTCTTTTTTAAATTTTCTTTGCTGGATTTTTGACAGTTTAGCACTTGCTCAGGGTTGAACTAAGACTTCTTTATTGATTACGCAGTAGGATATGTAGCAGTTACCAGTAGTGGAGAATTAGTTTCATTTTCTTTTACAAATGAGTTATGATATTTCTACACTAGTGCACGTGCTTTTTGGTGAGAATACCCTGACCTTCTCCTATCGATATTCAGTGTTGCCATACCAGTAAATTTAAATTCATACAAAGTAGGGACCACGTGTGTCCATTGTGCTGATGAATTTAATTCCATAACATACCTCGAATCCAGTCTAACCTGCAAGATAAATAAATCATTCATAACAAACATTTAAAACTAATCCATGACTTCTATATTGCAAGTCTATCAACCCTTTATTCGCTCATGAACTAATAAGAATCCTTATGGAAAAAAATTGGGTGTGGAGCCCCGATCGTTTGATTGAATGACTGAAATGGAATAAAGTTATCAATTTTTTATAAGAGCCATTATCAAATTCAGATTTTACGTGGGCCAGTAAATCAAATGAGTGATTAAAGAAAGTTAATGAAATGTAAGCGACCATTTGTTCTATAACGAGACTACAAGGTAGATGTAGTTCGCATGGCGACTCTTGCCAAAATCGTAGAAACTGATTTAGAAGTAGGAATTTTTAATTTGCCGATCCTATCAGCACCATTATTTTATTCACAATAGCATACTTTCAATTGGTTCCTTTCCGAGAACCATCTAGTTCACAAATAACAGTATACTTTCAACGTAAACCAATATATACTAACCAGAGACTGAAAGTAGTCCAAAAATCAATACTGTTCGGGTACAGCATTGGTAGTGTGCTGTTTGACACAGTTACATCGATTAAATATCTAAGCGTATCGTTGCAAAGCAACACGAAATGGCGTGAGCATGTAAGGATGGGAGTAGGTAAGGCGAGTGACTGAATTTGGTTTATGGGGAGAATTTCAGGGAAGTGTGGTTCATCTGTAACGGGGACAGCCAATAGGACACTAGTGCGACCCATTGTTGAGTACTGTTCAAGTGTTTGTGATCCCCATCAGGTCTGATTAAAGGAGGACAGAAGCAGTTCAGAGAAGGGCAGGTAGATTTGTTATCGGTGGGCTCCAACAACACGCAAGTATTACGGAGGTCCTTGGGGAACTCAAATGGGGATCACTAGAGGATAGGCGACGTTCTTTTCAAGGAACACCATTGAGAAAATTCAGAGAACTGGCATTAAAGGCTGACTGTAGAACGATTCTACTGCCGCCAACGTACGTCTCTCGTGAGGACCATGGAAATAAGGTTAGAGAGATTAGGGCCCGGACAGTCATTGTGAGTAGAACAGGAAAGGAAATGACTAGTAGTGGTGTAGGGTGCCCTCCGCCACGCACCATACGGTGGCTCGCGTAGTATGTATGTAGAGGTGGATGTAGATATCAAATATTTTTAATTTTTAAACTTGCTACGAGGTTCTGTAATTATACTTAGATAAATTTATATTGGAAGTGACTTATTTATGATGTCAACTTCAAGTTAGTCCCATGTTTGTTCTCATTGTTTGCTTTCCATAATCATCTGTAAGCAGTTTGTTTTCTAGCCCTTAAACAACAAATTTGTTCGTATGTAGATATGGAATTCTTTCTGCTTTTGACCTGTGGCGCCTTCTACTCATATCCTATGTTTAACGAAATGTAGTTGAGACGTAACTATTATGTAGTATATTATAAAATATTAGTGTGCCACAATTGATTGCATAGTGTGTGCCTGTTGTTTGCATTTCAACATCTCGTGCTTCCTCCCAAAAAACGCATAGTGTTAGAAGGGGTAAAAATCATTGCCCATTGGAACAAATGTAAGTGTACAACAGTTACTCACTTTATATAGTTTGAATAGCATACACATTAGCACATTTTTATATACCACGCAAGTCATCCACACAATAGTAAGTGTAGATACACTAAATAAATTCTTACATCCCACGGGAGCAAACGACATGTTACTGACGATTCTGACACTACACATACTAAGACAAGCACAGCTTCTGAGGACGGATATATTTGTTCGAAACGGGTACGGCAGTTAAATAAAGCTCTTTTGAAGGATTTTCTGCCTGTTCGCCGCCTCCCCAGTAATCTTTAACTAAATAACAGTCCATCATGGATAAAATGATGTGGGAGTAGCAGCTGCTCCTCCAGAACTGTTCACACTGCATCCACCGAAATGTGCATTTCACAGGAGAGTTGACGGGTGGCTATTGATGGAGCTTCTTCAACATCACCCATCTTCTCAAATTAAGAGAGAGAACAGCCGGTTGTTGGGAGCCATGGCCAGCTCTGTCGCTCGGACGGTTTAGTTTGTGTCACATTTCCATCCGCAGAGCTAAATTTCTTCCAATTACGACGACTCTTGTTGCAAAACACTTCTCTCTAGTTACTATGATCTCCGCTAACTACATATTCCAACACTACATATTAAACGCATGTGAGCATGTTCTTGTGTCGAGTAATGATCCGTCACTGACACCTAGTGGTGTACCGCAAATGGACGCCCGCTATAATATTTATTGTGTGGGGGTGGGGTGGGGGGAGATACAAGACTCGAAAATTGCCACTGTTGGTATAAACGTGCTGGTCAGTTTCCAGACATGTCATGCCATAAGAACTAAATTCAGTAGGTTTATATCCCAGAGAGTTCATGGTTATTCACTCACTATATTAGTCCAAACTCTGCACTCCGGATAGCAAGCGGGAGGGGCGGGGGAGTGCCCCGGTTTGACGCACCGTTGTAAGCGCCAGTGGAACTGCAAACATTTGGTAAGCTGCACCACGGATACATCACAGACGATTGTATAGTATTCTATGTAGAACGAAGATTGCCTTTACAGCAAGCACATTTTTACTTGTATTATGAAACATGCACTACCGCAGAAGTATTGCTCATTCTAAACCTTGTATCGCCTGAAATACAGTGTCGGAAAAAAGACTGCAACAGCAAAAAGTGGTTGTGCTACAGATAGTAGGAGGATGTATGTGGATGTAAATCAGGTTTTCTTTAAATACACGCTGTAACGGTCGTGAGCGTTAATTAACCTTTGATAATGGACGTGATGGTCTGATGTTAGTCAAGAATGCCTTTAAGGTGACGAAGACGCCATTTCAGCACCTCACTGAGTTTGAACGAGGTCGTGTAATAGGTCTACGAGAAGATGGATGTTCCTTCTCCGATACTGGAGAAAGACTTGGCAGGAATGTAGCCACTGTACATGATTGCGGGCAGCGGTGATAATGAGAATGTACGATCGCAAGAAGAGCGCGCACTTGGCACTGCTGAAAGGGAAGACCATCGTGTTCGGCCTGTGGCTCTGGCACATCGTACTGCATCTGCAGCAGCAGTCTGAGCAGCAGTTGGCACCACAGCGACACAGCGAACTGTTACAAATCGGTTACTTGGAGGACAACTCCGAGCCAGACGTCCTTTAGCGTACGTTCCACTGATCTCAAACCACCGCCGTTTGCGAATTCATTGGTGTCAAGTGAAGGCTGACTGGAGGGCAGAGTGGAGCTCTGTTGTGTTTTCTGATGAAAGCTGGTTCTGCCCCGTTATAAGGAGGCCATTTGAGAGCCTGCAACCAGCCTATTTGCGTACTAGATACACCTACCCATTACTATTTCTCTGAACTGTCGGTAGTGACCTCGATTTCCGTTGGACCTTAAACTCTAACCTTCCTTCCTTCCTTCTTTCTGTTGAAATAGAAAAATCGAAATGGAAGCTCCTTAGACACGGAGACGAGAATATTATAATTTGGCCATGTGAGATCAAATAATTCAAGGAAGATCCCGTTGAAATGGGGCTCTATTTGCCATTGGTTTCATCATCTGGGTTTCCGAAAAGAAATATTATTCCTAAGAGTTAACCAAAGTCCTTTGAAAGTGAAGATGGGGTCGATCTAAAGCGTGTAATTATTTACAATTTTTGGTATTACACACTCACAGAAACACAAAAGCGAAAATTTAAGAAAGGAACAGCTTGCATATTAGTCAATTCGGACATAGAGACATGTATAAATGTAATACTGTTTTTGACATCTGCCGTTTTTCATCACCAACTACAAATCAATTAAGCTGAGTGTCGGGAGAGAGCTTTTATTACATAGTCCATCCACAGCAAAATACCATTTTACATTAAGGTACTGCCCTCTTCTAATTCCAAATACGAAATGTACATTCTACTAACTGCAGGATGTGGAAATACATAAATGTTTGTCTTTTTTAATGTAAAGTGTAGCCAACTATAAACCCATAGGAGATGATTGTCTAGTGAAATCGGTAGTCACCGAGGGAGAAATTCGTATATACACTACGTGATCAAAAGTATCCGGGCAGCTGGCTGAAAATGACTTGCAAGTTCGTGGCGCCCTTCATCGGAAACGCTGGAATTCAATATGGTGTTGGTCCACCCTTAGCCTTGATGACAGTTCCCACTCTCGCAGGCATACGCTCAATCAGACGCTAGAAAGTTTCTCGGGGAATGGCAGCCCATTCTTCACGGAGTGCTGCACTGATGAGAGGCATCGAGGTCGGTCGGTGAGGCCTAGCACGAAGTCGGCGTTCCAGAACATACCAAATGTGTTCTACTACACATTACGACCCTTTTCAATTGTGGCGGTCTCTGTCAGTCAACAGACGAGGTCGACCTGTACGCTTTTGTGCTGTGTGTGTCCCTTAACGTTTTCACTTTACTATCATATCAGAAACAGTGGACCTAGGGATGTTTGGAAATCTCGTATACATACGTATGACACAAGTGACACCCAGAGAGCTGACCACATTTGAAGTCCGTGAGTTCCGCGGAGCGCCCCATTCTGCTCTCACGATGTCTAATGACTACTGAGGTCGCTGATATGGAGTACCTGGCAGAAGGTGACAGCACAATGCACAAAAGATGAAAAACGTATGTTTGTAGCAGGGGGGGGGGTCCGGATACTTTTGATCACATAGTGTATTTTAAGTTTTCTGAACATCGACGATTAAAATCACATGAGAGTCCGGTACTATGTCTGCACTGATCGTCATTAACTCTTTTTTCTGTTCTGCAATATTTGACACTGAACTAAACCAGTGCGAACTGCATTACCTTCGCTCGTCTCATTGACGCTACCCAGTACCTCGCACCCACTAGTGAAAGGAGACAGAAATTACGTCATTACCATTTCAAAAAATCGTTTGTATTAGGTTGGTGCACGAGTTTTTCAAATGTGTTCAAATGTGTGTGAAATCTTATGGGACTTAACTGCTAAGGTCATCAGTCCCTAAGCTTACACACTACTTAACCTAAACTATCCTAAGGACAAACACACACACTCATGCCCTAGGGAGGACTCGAACCTCCGCCGGGACCAGCCGCACAGTCCATGCCTGCAGCGGCCTAGACCGCTCGGCTAATTCCGCGCGGCTCCACAAGTTTTTATTTACGGTATTTGTTTATTTTACAAATGTAGTACCGTAGCACCAAATTGAGGAGCAAATCTTCATGACCATGGAACGTGTCAGTACGTGAAATTACAACAGAAAAGTAAGAACAGATAAAATAAAATGTTTATGAACCCTAAAACGACGTCAAGCTTTAAGTTCATATAAACGCAATCAACAATATAACACAGGAATCAGCTTAATTTTTCAAGGAACTCCTCGACAGAACAGAAGGAGTGACCTAAGAAGAAACTCTTCAGTTTAAATTTGAAAGCGCGTGGATTACTGCTAAGATTTTTGCGTTTTTCCGTAAGTTAAGTAACAGAGACTTTAGTCTTTGACAATGTTGTCTCTTTCACTAGTAGAACAGTATTCGAACGCTGGAGTAACTTTTCGATTCCGCGACTATGAAATCACGTGGTTTTGAGGCGTAGAACCTGTCAAGCTGTATTCGGAGCGCATTGTCGTCCGGGAAGGAAGTTCCTTGAAGGTTGTTCGATAGAGAGCGGAAAAGGTGAAAATCTGAGGGCGCAGGATCAGGTGAATAAGGTGGGTGCGGAACGACTTCCCAACCCAACTCCTGTATAGTGTATTTGTCAATCTACAGAATGCGCGCGGGCGTTATCGTGGAGTAGCGTCACTCGACGTAGTCTTCCTGGTCGTTGTTCTTGGATTGGGTTTGCAGTATGTCTCAGTTGTTGACGGCAAACGTCTGTAGTGATGGTTCTACTTTCCTTAGCACAAATGGTTCAAATGGCTCTGAGCACTATGGGACTTAACATCTATGGTCATCAGTCCCCTAGAACTTAGAACTACCTAAACCTAACTAACCTAAGAACAGCACACAACACCCAGTCATCACGAGGCAGAGAAAATCCCTGACCTCGCCGGTTTCCTTACCACACTACTCGGTCGCTATTACACCATATGTATAACATTATCTTTTGTGGATGCACGCAGGTGTTTGTATGGGGAGTTGTTGCTTTGTTTGGGTACAGCCATTCCTTTCTTTTCCTTTTGTTAGTATAAACACACTATTTCTCGTTCCCAGTAACGGTACAGGATGAGAATGGTCGTTGTTATTCACGAGCCAATTGATGACGATTAAGCGGAGAGGCATACATAGCCACTGGCTGATTTTTGTGATCCCGGCTTAGAGCATGCGGTGCACATACATCCGATTTTTGAGCCCTCACAATGTCACACGATGGTAGACGATCACAGTTCATCACATCTGCCACTTTTCAAGTACAGTGAGTTGGATCATTGTGGATTAATGCGTTCAAACGTTATTCACCAAACGCCGAAGGTCTTCTTCAACGGGGAGTCACTAACGTCAAAACGATCCTTCTTAAAACGAGAAAACAATTTCCATTTTATTGCGGGGTTCTGTCCCATAGTATTAAACCCATTCACGGTGCCAATGTTTCTCGCTGCCTCCGCTGCTGTCACCCTTCTCTTGAACACAAATGCGACAACATACCGGAAATGTTCCGCTTTTTCCACTTGGCACTCCATTTTTCAGCGACCGCGACTCCATGCAGTATCCTCAAATGGCAAAAGAACAACATGTACACCCAGAGGCAACAGTGGACTGCAAATGAAAAATTACAATGATAAATAAAGGTATAACAACCGGAATACGAATATGCAAAACTAAAACGTAAGGGACGTGTCCACGAACCTAATAGTTTTAGCTATATTTCTCTTACAACAACGTATGGTCTAAAACGTGTGAAACAGTAAGCTACATGCTATCAGTCTCTTTCAAAAATGGCTCTGAGTATTATGGGACTTAACTTCTGAGGTCATCAGTCCCCTAGAACTAAGAACTACTTAAACCTAACTAACCTAAGGACATCTCACACATCCATGCCCGAGGCAGCATTTGAACCTGCGACCGTAGCGGTCGCGCGGTTCCAGACTGTAGCGCCTAGAACCGCTCGACCACTCCGACCGGCAGTCTTTTTCAATACAAGTTTTGTAAATCAGGTTCTCTAGCTTGGTAAATAGCGTCATTTCGCAGTTACTGTTACGAACTGTGAGAAATTAAACGGTTTATTCAGAAACTAAGATACAACGTGTACAAAAATGAGAACTTGTAACCACAAACTTTATCCAAAATCCATTGAGAAGCGTTTCGGAATTAAAAAATCAAGAGAAATTTAAAGTTGGCGTCTTGTTTTATTAAGAAGTAATAGAAGACGATATTCACGGAACGTAAATGATAGCTTATAAAACAGTGAAAATGCCAAATCAAACCGAAGAAGTTGGGTCATATAATAACATTCAACAAGCAAACTGGACAGAACACTACAAGAACTTGTGGTACGAAGAAAACTGCTCCACAGAGAATATAGAGGATGAGCTTCAAATAGGACGTGTAGACGATTTACATGTGGATGAATTAAGAGAAACCCTCAACTCCACAAAAACACAGAAAAGCTACTGGGTGGATGGTATAAACGGTGGAATGGTAAAATACGGAGGTACCCTTCTACAAAAGAGACTACTACATTTATTTAATATGTGCTGGAGAAGGGGAGCTATTCCAAAAGCATAGTCTCAAGCAAAGGTGATGTCACTATTTAAAAAGGCAGGCCACAGTAGCTGCGAGAACTATAGAGGGATCAGCTTACTTAACCTTACTTGAAACCGCATGCACAGTTTATGCAAGAGAAGTGAACAAGAGATTAAAGGTTACGGCTGAGAGTTTATTAGGTGAAGAACAAATGGGATTTCGGAGGGGTAGATCGATGACAGATGCAGTATTTTTAATAGAACAAATAATCGAAAAACAGGAGAGTACAAGAGGGAACTCATTTAGCATTCATTGGTTTTATTAAGGCATTTGATAATACTGATAAACTGTAGAGCATTATGAGGAAAAGGGGATATGCACAACATACAACAAACGTTTTAAAAAGTCTATACAAACACACGACTAACTTTAGATGTAAATGGCATTATAACACAGACTATAGTCACAAACAAAGGAGTAAAACGAGTGCGCAGCATTACACCCACACTTTTTAACATTTATTTAGATGACGAATTTCGGAAAGGGAAGGAGATTTTCAAAAATGGTTCAAATGGCTCTGAGCACTATGGGACTTAACTTCTATGGTCATCAGTCCCCTAGAACTTAGAACTACTTAAACCTAACTAACCTAAGGACATCACACACATCCATGCCCGAGGCAGGATTCGAACCTGCGACCGTAGCAGTCCCGCAGTTCCGGACTGCGCGCCTAGAACCACTAGACCACCACGGCCGGCGGAAGGAGATTTTCAAGGGGGAATTAAGGTTAACAGTAATTCAAATGGTTCAAATGACTCTGAGTACTATGGGACTTAACATCTGAGGTCATCAGTCCCATAGTACTTAGAACTACTTAAACCTAACTAACCTAAGGACATCGCACACATCCATGCCCAAGGCAGGATTCGAACCTGCGACCGTAGCTGTCGCGCGTTTCCAGACTGTAGCGCCTAGAACCACCCGGTCACACCGGCCGGCGACCAACAGTAATTCCCGGTTGAATTGTCTTTTACATGCAAACGACGCCACACTGCTGACGGATAACGAAGATGCATTACAAAGGCGAATATTAGGTAAGATATCAGAAAAGAAGACAAAATCAATGGCTTTCAAAAGGGAATATTCTGTACGGACAATAAATGTGATCGATAGTAGAACAGGTCAAACATTTTAATTATTCAGGTTGTGACGTCACATATTAGTATGTCGAAGAGATGGAGAGGAAGTTAACGTAGTTTGGGAATATATGTGGAACAATAAACAAATGTCTAAAACATAAAACGAGGAAAAAAAAGAAGACTGATATTGTATAAGACGATGGCAATTCCAGTGTTTGCCGGCCGGAGTGGCCGAGCGGTTCTAGGCGCTACAGTCTGGAACCGCGCGACCGCTACGGCCACAGGTTCGAATCATGCCTCGGGCATGGATGTGTGTGATGTCCTTAGGTTAGTTATGTTTAAGTAGTTCTAAGTTCTAGGGGACTGATGACCTCAGAAGTTAAGTCCCATAGTGCTCAGAGCCATTTGAACCAATTCCAATGTTTGTTTACGGAAGTGAATCGTGGGTTATAAGCGAACATCAAGAACGTCGCTTACAGGCAATGGAGATGAGGTTTCTAAGAGCAGTAAACGGATGCATAAGAGACGACAGATTTAGAAATGCGGATATTAGGAAAGAGCTAAATGTATTCAACATCCTCAATAAAACACAAGAAAATAGGAGAAACTGAAATGAACATATTGAAAGAACGAGTGGAGAAAGACAACCTCTCCAGGTAAAAAGATCTCAGCCAGGTGGGAGAAGCGGCCAAGGATACTGTAACAAGCAAAACTAAAATGGCCTAATACTTGGAGTGGAGAAGAAGATGATGATGATGATTTGTTTTTGCAAAAGAAAGTGTGTAAGAAAAAGATAAGTTCATAAAACGTTGTGGCTTAGTCTTACAGGGGCACCGTCAAGAATTTTTACAGCGTGAGGAACTGGACCCCCCCCCCCCCCCCCCCCCCACTTTTTCCCGTCGCGGCACGGCGCATAGTGTGAAGCCTAGGCGTGTACAAGTCCAGTACATCCCATTCCGGTGCGCTGTGTGAACGCAGCCTAATACCCTATAAACAAGGTCACGATGCCGGAAGAGATTCAAACACGCTAAGCGTAGAAATGAGAAAACTACGTCGGTGAGAATATTAATCCCGCCGTTTCCCGGATGGTGAGTGGAGTTTTATGGCTAGCCACAAGACTACTGTGATTACGGACGGTAAAAAGATTTGTAGCGCGGCCCAGGAGAAACTAGAGCCGGCGCGGTGTGGCGCGGCGCTTCCGCGATAGGCGGCTGCGACAATAAAAGCGGGCAGCGGGCGGCAGGTAGCGGCCCACTTAGCGCGAGCACGCAGCAAGTGTGCCGGCGCGGCGAGGCACGTACCGGCCGTGGCTTCGACGCCCGACGGGGTCCGAAGCAGGACGTGCGTAGCCGGCGGCACTCGCCGATTGTCGTCTACGCGCATCGACTCCACTCCGCCACAGCACAACCTCTCCACATCCAGGACATGAGAGCTGAGCGACTGCACTGTAGGTTGTGTAGTAGGCCTGCATCCAAATAGAATACGATAGAGAGGCGACAACGCGACGACAGCGATGCAAATTGAACAACTTTTCATTGTGTTTTATGTTGTCAGAAGAAATGTGGGTGGCGCAGGATAGTGGCTGATAATGTGTGAAGTAACTTCATCCAACTTTTAACGCTCACAAGGGAACCTCCCCATCGCACCCCCGTCAGATTTATTTATAAGTTGGCGCAGTGGATGGGCCTTGAAAAACTGAACACAGATCAATCGAGAAAACAGGAAGAAGTTGTGTGGAACTATGAAAAAAATAAGCAAAATATACAAACTGAGTAGTCCATGCGCAAGATAGGCAACATCAATGACCTCTCAGCTCAGGAGCGACGTGGTCACGTGGTTAGCGTGAGCAGCTGCGGAACGAGAGATCCTTGGTTTAAGTCTTCCCTCGAGTGAAAAGTTTACTTTCTTTATTTTTCGCAAAGTTATAATCTGTCCGTTCGTTCATTGACGTCTCTGTTCACTGTAATAAGTTTAGTGTTGTGGTTTGCGACCGCACCGCAAAACCGTGCGATTAGTAGACGAAAGGACGAGCCTCTGCAATGGGAACAGAAAACATTTGATCGCAAGGTCATAGGTCAACCGATTCCTCCACAGGAAAACACGTCTGATATATTCTATACAACACTGGTGACGGCATGTGCGTCACATGACAGGAATATGTTGTCGACCCACCTAACTTGTACACTTGGCGAATGGGTAAAAATATTCTTCTACCTTGCCCGATTTAGGTTTTATTGTGGATGTGATAATCACTCCCAAAAAAGTGATGAAAACATAAGAGTTCGTCACATAAACTGCAACAAATGAATGCAACAGTTTCACAGTCCCACAGTGTTCCCTGTACTCTGTCAAAACATATGTTTTTAACTTTTCAAATTTTTCCGTGTGTGTACCGTCAAATCGTGCATACGTCCAAGCAAATCTGAAAATGTCCTGGAATTTTGGAGAGCGAAATTGAATATGTTTGAGTGCCTGAACTTAGATAATTGTCTGAAAATAAAAAAATTAAACTTTTCACTCGAGGGAAGACTTGAACCAAGGACCTCTCATTCCGCAGCTGCTCGCGCTAACCACGAGCCACGGCGATCCTGAACTCAGATGTCCTTGATGTTGCGTATCTTGCTCATGGAATACTTAATTTGTATATTTTGCTTATTTTTTTCATAGTTCCACACAACTTCTTCCTGTTTTATCGATTGATCTGTGTTCAGTTTTTCAAGGCCTATCCACTATGCCAACTTATAACTAAACCTGAGGGGGGGGGGGGGTGCGGTGGGGAGGTTCCCTTGTCAGAAATTGCAGCGAGAAACGAAATTACCCCTGATTATTTAAAAAAAATGGTTCAAATGGCTCTGAGCACTACGGGACTTAACATCTATGGTCATCAGTCCCCTAGAACTTAGAACTACTTAAACCTAAGTAACCTAAGGACATGACACAACACCCAGTCATCACGGGGCAGAGAAAATCCCTGACCGCGCCGGGAATCGAACCCGGGAACCCGGACGTGAGAAGCGAGAACGCTACCGCACGACCACGAGCTGCGGACCCCCTGATTATAGCGTACGAGTTCTTGATAATGCTCATTCATGGTGAAAAGACGCTCTGGTGGGCGGTTTGCGTGTTTAAATCACCTCGGGGTATGACCATGCGGTGAATTTGACCTGCGGTCGTCGCACGGTGGCGCTGGCAGCAGTCCACATACGCATAGGTGTGTTGGTGCATGTCAGAGTACGGTGCAGCGAGTAAGTGCGCAGACGTTTTCAGACGTGCTAATGGTGACTGTGTGTTGAAAATGGCTCAAAGAACACATATTGATGACGTTATCAGGGATAGAATACTAGAGCGACTGGAGGCTGGTCAAACACAACAGGACGTATCACGGGCCCTCCGTGTGATCTCAAGATTATCGCAACGATTCCAGCAGAGAGGAAACGCGTCCAGCCGCTACAGTACGGGACGTCCACTGTGTGCAACACCACAAGAAGACCGATATCTCACCATCAGTGCCCGCAGACAGCCACGGAGTACTGTAGGTAGCCTTGCTCGGGACCTTATCACAGCCACTGGAACAGTTGTCTCCAGGCACAGACGACTGAACAGACATGGTTTACTCGCCCGGAGACCTGCAAGGTGCATTTCACTGACCCCCGGTGTCAAGAACACAGTACATGGTCATTGGAACAGTGGCCCCAGGTTATGTTCGCGGACGAGTCCAGGTGTAGTCTGAACAGTGATTCTCTCCGGGTTTTCATCTGGCGTGAACCCGGAACCAGATACTAACCCCTTAATGTCCTTGAAAGGGACCTGTATGGAGGTCGTGGTTTGATGATGTGGGTGGGATTATGACTGGTGCACGTACACCCCTGCATGTCTTTGACAGAGCAACTGTAACAGGTCAGGTGTATCGGGACGTCATTTTGCACCAGTATGTCCACCTTTTTAGGGATGCAGTAGGTCTCACCTTCCTCCTGATGGATGATAACGCACAGCCACATCGAGCTGCCATCGTGGAGGAGTACCTTGAAACAGAAGATATCTGGCGAATGGAGTGGCCTGCCTGTTCTCCAGCCCTAAACCCCATCGAGCCCGTCTGGGATGCTCTCGGTCGACGTACCTCTGCACGTCTTCAAAACCGTAGGACGCTTTTGGAGCTCCGACAGGCACTGGTACAAGAATGGGAGGCTGTACCCCAGCAGCTGCTCGACCACCTGATCCAGAGTATGCTAACCCGTTGTGCGGCCTGTGTACGTGTGCATGCTGATCGTATCCCATACTGATGTCGGGGTACATGGGCAGGAAACAGGGGCGTTTTGTAGCACGTGTTTTTCGGGACGGTTTTCTCAACTTATCACCGATACAGACTTACAGGTCTGTGTCGTGTGTGTTCCCTATGTGCGTATGCTGTTAGCTCCAGTTTTGTGCAGAGCCACGTTGTGTGGCACCATATTCTGCGATTATCCTTAATTTATGAGCATGAGTGTACATCGTGTCTCAGCAATTACTGGAACATACAGGATGTCCAAAAATACCTGTTACAAACTTCCGGGGGAGTGAGAACATAATATTTCGAATAGGAATCCATGTCTGGGAACGTAATTCAACGACGCTACAGAGCGTCAATATCGGCAGTGCAGAAAGGAAGAAAGGAAGCCTGTGCGTTACCTTCCCTCGACGATGAGGTTATTAAAGACATTAAAATCTCGGGTTGAGGAAAGAAGATGAAGGGACCTTGCCGTGCCCTGTGTAAAGAAATCAACTCGCCATTTCTCATTCAGGGAAAACACACCATACCTGCTCTGTAGGCAGCGCAGTATGCTGGTGAGGCAGTTAAGATAGACCACACAGAGCGGGAACAATAAAACTGGTCCGGAAGATCTATATAATAAGACTGACGCAGGATTGGCCTTTGTTAATGAGCATCACAGAACATGCTTGAAATGGTTGGTTGCTTGGACGGTTCAGGACCTGAACAAGTATATCACCAGTCCCTCTGTCCAGAGATAGGGCATCTTAATGAACTCAGTCAGAAATTTGATCTAATTATGAAAGCACAGAGGAGTGCTAAAAGCAATATTGATCCCAAGGCTGAGAAAAATTAACGGACATAAAACTTTGTGTGACGGTCCGGTGTGCAGGTCATACATCTGAAGAGGGCTCCCCAGGACTTCATCTCCATCTGACCCTCGCCAACCCGATTAAGGAAGGCCCAAGACAATTATGGACTAAATAATGGCCGCTAGCTGCGAGGTATCGTAATAGCAAAAGGAAAAGGCTAAAACGTAATGAACATCAGTTGGCCTGACAACAATAAAATAAGCTGAGAGGAAAAAATCCGGTCAGTAGATGGGTGCATCCAGGCAAGTGTCCCCTGGCACTCATATCGTGAGGGGGCTGACCCTCTTATAGTCATCCCGCCCCTGATCCGTTATAGTCAAGGTGTTATAGATGGGAACAGCAACAACTGTAATGGAGGAAGTGTGGGAAGTGTAAAAATCTGTTCAACTCTTCTTTCGTCATCAGCTAGTTCTGAGGATATGGAATCTTTACGGTCGTGCGTTCTTCAGAGTGCTACTCCTGAGACAGAAAAAGCTTGTGCCAGAAAAAAGGTTAACTGCACCTTAATGCAACTAAAACAGCAAAAGAGGGATGACCAAGGCGGCTGGCAGAGTATCAGACTCAACGTGAGGCGGGAGATGCCCCAACGCCAGTCACCCTGCCGACACTCCGAAGGTAGTTTGAAACGTTACTGGGTTGGGTTCCATTAGGAGCTGTTGTGCTCAGCGATTGTGAAAGTGTTGTAATCAAGGATGCACACAGGAAGAAGTCACGTATAAATCTGTATTTTATTCCAGATCTAGCTAGATTTCAGCTGCAGTACAGCTATTACCAGTGCTAAAAAGAAGAACACATATAGGAATCAGACATTTGAATTGAATACAAGAAGTGTTTTAGCAGTTGCTCAGTTTAAATATTGCATGACAAGACAAAAATACCGTTTAGTAGCATGTAGGTTGTTAAACATGCTGTAACCTACCCATAGATCAGATCAATTCACACTGAAGCACCTGTTTACAATCCTACACAGGCAGCCACAAGGTACATCATACATTGTTCTTTACAGATTTCAATATACATCAAATTCACATAAAATACATAACCAAAAATAAACTATTGCAGTGTTTGTATTGATATAAAATAACAAATTTTGCTCTGACAAATAAAACCAGACTGAAATATTACAGAAATATGGTATAGATAAAAACAGCGCTACCTGGTTACTGAAACATGCCAATTGAGCTTTACATGTATAATGTAAAGTAGGCTAAACATGCAAGTTTAAAAAAAAACATGTCTTTCATACTATCTTCAAACATACCTTTAATGCACATTAAACACTGCATCTGGTCTTAACACACAGTGTTTTTGCTATAGAACTTAATTTACATCACAAATAAGAGTTCAGAAGTGTTAAGTCCGCTGATCGCGCAGACCGTTTTGTGTTTCTCAAAGGTTGAACCGATCTGTTTGGTACCGGTTTCTTGTGTCTACAAGTATGTGGACTCCCACCAACAAACGGGGACTAATGATGCGATGCTTGTAAAGCCTACACCAGACCTGACAGACCAACGTAGTATTTACTCGCTTCTATTAGCCAATAGGGATTTTCGATTGACGAGTAGTACATATTGTCAACATTTATTTGTCCACGTTTTGTAAATGATGTCTCCTCCACGCAGAAAACCTTGCATCCAAACGCTGCACCACTTTGCAATTTCGGTATGCACTACTCCGAGAACTGTGATAGATTTCGAAAGACTTTGCCATGAAGTTGTTGACGAGCCGAAATGTGAAAATTATTCTCAGAACTCTCTTACAGCACATACCATTGACCAATTCAAGCTGCATTGTAGGCACATGCCACTGGATGGCACCTGCATCTACATGGTATACGTACACTTTAGGTCTCCACAGTCTGTAGCCCATTCACCTCGTTTTTCGTCAGGGCAGGCCAATAAGCTTCTTGTTTTGAGTGTAGTACCATAAGGACCATCAGCCCCATAGTGCGAGCTAACATCCCAAAGATGTTCGGGCTCACATGCATTTCCTTTTCGACGAAATGTCTTGGCTCAAACTCATCTAGGAGTTGAACCGCACGTGCCCTAAATTAGACACTTGTGACCCATTGATTAAATTGTCTGGATTGTGGCAAATTAGCGGAATTGTATGAAACATACAACTTTAATATAACATATAACAACAACAATAATAATATCGGGTGCGAAATTAACGACCCACAAATGATGTAGGCCATATAGTTGCGGGTTGCTTGGAGTAATGTTTATTCAGAAAGGAAACTAACAGCGAAAGTCGTCGTATTTAGAATTACTATTACACTCGAGCGCATATCCATTTGACACAGTTCGATCATTCACAATCTCACCGCGAATTACAAGTCCAATACTCCACCTCGTTATTTACGCAAAAAGTTTCGAGTTCACACCAGGCGCGCGGCTGCTCACCGCTCAGAGACTAAGTTCCACGATACCACACAACGCGAAATTTTCCAAGTCATTTCACTTCCTAGCTACCTAAAGAGCGACCGTCCGCCATCGCGTCTCCGCCAGAACTGCCCTCTACCCGTCCCCGGCCGCGTTTCCCGCGCGCCGAACATCCTCGCTCAACTAACTGACTAGGGCAGTTCCCTGAAGCTATCCATCTGATAGCCTACGGCTCATTCTACATTATTTTACATTTTAACATATTTAAATAATCAAAGTTGGACCACTTTCAAGTTCTAAATATAGTAACAATAATATCCATTACAAAATAAACGTCCGGAACCGTGCGACTGCTACGGTCGCAGGTTCGAATCCTGCCTCGGGCATGGATGTTTGTGATGTCCTTAGGTTAGTTAGGTTTAATTAGTTCAAAGTTCTAGGGGACTGTTGACCACAGATGTTAAGTCCCATAGTGCTCAGAGCCATTTGAACCATTTTTGAACAAAATAAACGTTAAGTTTCTTTAAATAAAACTAATGCAATTTCCTTCTTAGCTTTGAATGTCACGGCCAGTAGCCTTGGACCAATGTCTTTCTGATAAATAAATAAAGAACGAAAGTAACTATCAAGCACGAATTTTACAACAAATATTCTGTTACCTAATGATTCAATAAGGTATCATGCTGTCATCATTCAACGTGTTTTGTATGGAGGAAACGATGATCCGATGCTTAACTGAAAATACTGATAATTTAAATTTACTGTACCTTTTAAACAAATAAAGTTACAAAGTTGATATTTACAACATCTGTCATTTTAATGATGCGCTTCTATATGAAATGTCGATCGTTGAGACCAACCAAAGGGTTCACATTTTAGCATTCAGGTCTTTTAACAAAACTTGTTAATTTCACTTTAACAGTAAATGTTAAACTATTATAGATATGATCAATATTCAAGTTTTATTGGGATCACCATGAAAATTTATGAGCGATGATAGATTGAAATTACTGTGGCTTCATTCCCTGAATTACAACAGAATTAAATAGTTTTCTAAATGTTTCCCTTTATGGTCGATCTTAGGTCAGCCATATTTAACACTGCTACATTTCCCTGGCCACAAACAGCTTCTACGGGGTTTCCCTATTACGTAGGTTCTCGTCTGTCTCACTCGCACACAACAGCACTTAGGTCTCATTCAGCACAATAGACGCCAGTGAATTTCCCCGTCTCATGGCGAATCTACGCTCTTTGTGGCACACGGTCCTGGACGTCAGGGTTCGTTTCACAATTCCTGAAGGCTGATTCTTTCGCCCATATACTTAAATGAGAACGAAACGCTCGTTAACTCGCAATATCCAGACGTGTCGAATGCTTCAGGATTGCATCTGATTACTTCATACGGATAACAGCCTTTCACTTAGGAGATGAAATTTTTTGTATCCACGTGAAGTAATTTGGGACGAACGAAGTCTGACTTCGTAAACTCGTAATGCAATGGGTACATGTGCACTTTGGAGGGGTCCCCAATACAAATACCAATATAGAAAGGCAACTTAAACCGTCTTCAAAGAGAGTAAGCCTTCATTGAAAATTGTGGACAGCTCAAAATTTCGTCTGGTTATGTGATCTCTTTTCCCATGATGCCCATCCAAACTGTAAACTTAATGGATTTTGCTGTGGTTTCTAACATATTACAGTGTTTTTCCGAAATTATAATTGTTCATTAATTTATAAAAATGTTTCCGAAATCATACACCGTAAGAGGCCCCTGTTCGTTATTTACATATGCATGCATTTTCAGCCAGAGGTGCTGCTTGAAGGAACTTCTGTGGGTAACTAACAAGTTTCATCCTCAAATTGATATATTACTGGAGGTTTCTATAAAGGAGAATGTTACTTACTTAATTCCTTTTACTCCGATGTGAAGCATAGGGCACATATTAGAGCTCTCCAAGTGAACCTGTTCGTTGCCATCTTCTTGGTGTTACTCCAGGAGTGGCCAACGGCTGTCACCTCAGCTTCAACAGCCCTGCGCCAGGTCGACCTCTGATTATTCCCCAGCGTTATCATCAGCTTGGGGACGGAAGCACTTCGCGGGAGTAAGCTAAAAGTCACTGTGGGCATCTTGCAAATGGACAAGATATGGCAGCTCTGCCTCCAAGACATATCCTTCACCAGAATCCACAGCCACATGTTGGATATTTTTCTCCTGTCAGACGATCTCCTCTTTGGACAGCCATCAGAAACCTCCGAGTAGCAGAGATTATTGCTTGGCGTGCCCATATAGATTGTTTACATGCAGATAAAGGATGTAACTTTAATTGTAAGATGGTCTGTACTCTTCCTCGCACATTCACGGGTTATTCATCTTGGGGTATATGTGTACACACTGACAAAGTCTACTGCGTATTCTGCGTTCAAAAATGAGCAACAAGTCAACATGATTCAACAGTTCGATGTTCACATGCATACTTTTTAATTTTAAATCCTACGAAAGATATGCTGTGGTTTAAAAGAACGCAGTATTCAAAGTGTAAGTGTCCATGCCTACACTCCAGAATTTCTAAAAAGTGTCTGTGAACAGGCGACTTCGGTGTCCATGTACAATCTAGTACACTAGTACATTCCCCTAAATTGGGGATGTTGAACTCTTGTCAAACATTCACTGCATGTCCACACTCTGCTTCCATTGTGGCAATGGAGAAAACGGTTAAGTCGGGGAGTGTGGTTTCGTGGAGTTTCTCCTTCAAATTCAGGTATTCATAAGGAAAGATCTCTTTCTTCGTCGCAAGCTGGAACTTTGCATCATCAGAATATGCAGCACTCGTGCATTGTCTCAACAAGTTTCTGAAGAGACGCATGCATGAAACATAGTGTGTTGAGGAAGTGGAGCATTGTAAGGTATGACACTGACCTCTTCATTTTTGAAGGCGAAGTCACCCAAGTGCATCATCCTCATTCAAATTATGGAAGGAGATGGGTATGTGTGGTACCAGAAGGGATCTCAAGTTCCATGCATTGCGAGCTGCACAAGAGACACAAGAGACCTACCCCGTCACATGACAGTGGTCTCAACATGGAGTTTCCACTTCTCGATCCAACGGCAGCCCATAATTGTGACAGTCAAGCCTTCTAGTATAATGTATCATTCTTCCAGAATCTGGCCATGGGAATGTTTTTGTCATAAATCTTATCAACACTCATTTCTATTTTTTTGGGCTCAGAAAGCAACATTCTTGCAGGATTATTCACTATGTATGATGTGAATTGACTGAGATTAGTCCTACGACCATACAATTGATATGCTGCCTCATATGTTATGTATCATTCAGTGGAGGTGGTGTGAGAGGCAGTGGGATCACCTTCAAAGTTCACAACAGGAACCAATAGACGTTCGATGTCAGCATATACAACGAAGGGGCAACGCTCCTGGTCGTGGTCCTTCTTGAATTCTTAAATATTTGGGGCATTCTTAAACATTTAGGCATTTCCACAGGTGTCGTTTCTTGGCTACAGCCTCAGTTAGGTGCTTTTTTGGATACTCGCTCTTAGTAAAAGAGCTGGGGCATCGTCAGAAAAAAGTACCTGGCACTGGTTTTTTCTATCTGTGTGTGTTGTGCGGGATGTAGGTGGGATATGTTTTTGATCCAGATGTAGTTTGGCTTCTAGCCACTGGAGCGCAGCAACAAATTTGTGTGACTGTAGTGCTGGACAGCTGCTCTGGAAAAGTAGAATGGGTTGAATAAGTTGCTTCTTCCTTCACAGGGCCTTCTTCATCATCTTCTTCGGCATGTTTTTATCTACATCCAACACATAAACGTGAATTGAATGATCAGGGTTCTATTTCTTGAATTTTGGTACATGCTGTATTTTCATGTGAAATGAGTTGCCGTTGGAGTGATAATGCCCGCAGGCATTTGACGTTTTCTATGTGTCTGTACACACGCAATTTTCAAGTGAGTTCTGTCACAAACCCGATGGGATCATGCAAAGCAATATTCATTCCTCTCCTCTAGATTCTAGACAGTTCTACACACTTTTTTAGCAGAAAAATCTTTTGGAAAAGGGTTGAAACTGGAGACCCATTAAGTGGATGAGAGTACACACTGAGGTCGAGTATGTGGCTGAGTGCACTACGAGATGCTCCTTCCTGCATTTCGGAAAATGAGCCAGTATGATACTCTTCGCAAAAAATCCAAATCAGTCTGCAATTGACTCGTCCCAAAACGTCATGGCATTTTGCCCCCAAAATTTGACAGTGCTCTTTCCCTCAATATCACTGCTTTGCTTGGGAGGGAGGGACTGGTGGGTGGCGGTTTAAGAGCTCGCAGTACAGAACTGCTTTGCACCTAATGATTCGATGCTACAGGTCGTTGACAATTTTCGGGAGCTCCTCGATTTATTTATCACACTGTATATATTAGGGGTGGCCTGTCTTAGGTGTCTCCTCTGTGTATACATCCCCAGAATGATAGTGGTGAAGGGAATAAACTTTCATGTCTATGCCTGGATAAACCCAAGCCTATCCATTAGTCTTGCATTGACTGCTTCAATTTTTCCATCAACATAGAGCTCATGTTACTGCATTCTTTTATTCAACTACTCCAACTGGGATTCATACATCTCACCTTTCCTAGCTACCGCCTTGACAATACTATTCAATTCCATAAATTTTTTGTTAACTGCTTCAATTCTTGTATCAATGTATACAATCTTGTATGGTCCGTGCATCATCCCCTCGGGATGAGTGTGTGACATGAGTGCAAACTTGTCCATTATATACAGTATACTGACACGGTTACACATTGGTACACTATCTTTTAAAAAGAAACTCCTGTAAGTTTCATCTGTATTGGCAAACATTCAATTTTCTTGTTTTGACAATAACCAGAAACCCATACTGCATGTCCAACAATCTGTGAATGTGACTAGAAATTCATTGAATGTCCTGTCCGTTCCTATTGGTGATTAGTAGATATGCTTTAAATTCATGCCAGCCGGAGTGGCCGAGCGGTTCTAGGCGTTACAGTTTAGAATCGCGCGACCGCTACGGTCGCAGGTTCGAATCCTGTGTCGGGCATGGATGTGTGTGATGTGCTTAGGTTAGTTAGGTTTAAGTAGTTCTAAGTTCTAGGACTCTGATGACCTCAGAAGTTAAGTCCCATAGTGCTCAGAGCCATTTGAACCATTTTTTTAAAATTCATATTATCCTCTTTGAAAGCGATAATGAGGTTCATATTATTCTCTACCATCTGCTATGGAATCCTGGAACATCTTTGGCTCCAACAAAAGACATCATTTTTCATATGACAAATGAAGCAAAAATATTTGCATACCGGATCTGGTTTTCCACTGCAACATCGTCGAATCTGAATATCGGTTTGGCTTTACATTTTCAGGTACTGAAATATCACTCCTTTCACCGAAATTATGGTATGTAACTCCGTCAATAGTTTGCAAAATCTCCTATAATAACAAGTATTTTGATTGAAATAGTGTTTTTGAAAACATATATGAGACATGCGCAAAATGTATCTCCTCAGGATGCGTTAAAAGTGAGAGAATAAGATTACTCTTTCCGCAGTCAGATGATCCAATAACTATAGAATGTACTCATATTTATTGGGAAGTAGCAATCCATTCTTTTTCTCTCAGTTTTCAGTACCACTGCAGGACCAGTCAGTGACTACAAGACCCATG
Organism: Schistocerca americana; assembly: GCF_021461395.2. Taxonomy (NCBI): domain Eukaryota; kingdom Metazoa; phylum Arthropoda; class Insecta; order Orthoptera; family Acrididae; genus Schistocerca; species Schistocerca americana. The sequence goes on from NC_060123.1 coordinate 175,916,448, forward strand.
GGATGAGTGTGTTTCGTCCATTCGGTCATGGTGACAATTTTGTGTTTACATTTGCATACAGGCAGCTATATACAGAAATGAAAAACATACACATGTAGCTGTTATAATTTTTTATTTATTTATAAACTCTTACATACATCAGGGTATGCGAAGATACTTAAGAAGATTATAGCTCTGTGCCGACATCTGGCACAGCTGGTTCATACATTTCTACCTGCACCGATGCGCAACCTGAATCTTAAAGCTCAGCAGCTATTTCATCTGATTGGTGAAGAGTCTTGCACGCCACTCCAACAGATTGCTCCACATTCTCACACAGAATCGATAGACATATGGTTGCCAACTTAGTCGAAATACTCGAGGAAGCTGGGTTGCACTTGTACGATCTCATAATATCACTGTGGGAGAGTGAACGTTCCTGTGGAGTGGAGCAGAAATCGGCATTGAAGCGCCACATAGACTAATCCACTCATACAACCATAGTATCACGCTGGCGTCAGTATATCTAGGATTTTCGAACACCACCACTGGATAAAACTCATGAAGTGACATCATTTCGACTCTGACATATTTACAGGCACTGTTGTTTAAATTGTAACTGATGTTAAAAAACATCATTAACACATCAGGTGGCTGCTGCTGAAAAAGAACGAGATAATAATTAGTTCAGTATATATTTGTCCCAACTACATTCTTATTCCTGTATGTTTCGACATTTTTACCCTTTGCAAGTCTGTCCATAAATCCGTAAGAGTGCTAGGGAGGGGGGAGGGGGAGCAAGAGGGGAGGGGGGGGATCTCTTCTGAACAGCACGTTGCAAGTCATTCCAGGTATGGTCAATAATGTTCATGTCTGGGGTGTTTGGTGGCCAGCGGAAGTGTTAAAGTCAGATGAGTTTGCCTGGACCCACTCTGTAGTAATTCTGGACATGTGGGGTGTCGCATTGTCCTGCTGGAGTTGCTCAAGGCCGTCGGACTGCACAATGGACATGAATGAACGCAGATGATCAGACAGGATGCTTATGTATCTGTCACCTATCAGAGTCGTATCTAGACGTATCAGGGGTTCCATATCACCCCAACTGCACACGCTCCACGCCTTTACAGAGCCTCCACCAACTTGAACAGTCCCCTGTTGTCTCCATACACGTATATGTCCATCTGCTCGAAACAATTTGAAATGAGACTCGTCCAACCAGACAACATGTTTCCAACTGTCAACAGTCCAATATCGGTGCTGATAGGCGCAGGCTAGGTGTAAGGCTTTGCGTTATACAATCATCAAGGGTACGCGAGTGGCTCTTCGGCTCCAAAAGCCCACATCGATGATGTTTCGTTGAATGGTTCGCATGCTGACACTTGTTGATGGCCCAGCATTGAAATCTGCAGCAATTTGGGGAAGTGTTGCACTTCTGTCACGTTGAAAGATTCTGTTCAGTCGTCGTTGGTCCCGTTCTTGCAGGATCTTTTTCCGGCCGCAGCGATGTCGCAGAGTTGATGTTTACCACATTCCTGATAATCGCAGTACACTCGTGAAATGCTCGTACGGGAAAATCTCCACTTCATCGCTATCTCGGAGATGCTATGTCCCATCGCTCGTGTGCCGACAGTAACATCGTGTTCAAACTCACTTAAATCTTGATAACCTACCATTGTGGCAGCAGTAACCGGTTTAACAATTGCGCCAAACACTTGTCTTATATAGGCGTTGCCGACAGCAGCGCCGTATTCTGCCTGTTTACATATCTCTGTATTTGAATATGCATGCCTATATCAGTTCTTTTGCGCTTCAGTGTGTGTGTGTGTGTGTGTGTGTGTGTGTGTGTGTGTGTGTGTATTTAGCAACAGCGCATTCTACTTTAAAACATTAAAAAATAATTTATATTATTATTGGTTTCTGAATAAAAGAATAAACAGTCTGAGCTCTACAGCCAGTTCATCGCTGTTGCTCATGCAAAAATGGATAAAATTGTAATCCTCAGCACTAAATCTAATAAACGCAGAGCGACAGTTCTCGTTGTAAACTTGTGTGAGGGTAACGAACGTTTTGTGAGCACTGTTGCATGTAGTTATTCTCTGGACATATCTAGCAACTCCTGTTAAAGGAGAACGATTTCTGTACGACTTTGGTGTACTCAAGAATTCTGCTTAGCCCAGATGTCCTAGATGTTCTGAAAATAATTAACCGTCAATATGTCATGGTGATTCAGCTGGAGAACTCCAGTTTTAAGGAGAAGGAAGAGAAGAGGATCACGTTGATGCTTTTCATATATATGAGTAGTTGAAATATAGAAATGTGCGTAAAATACTTTTAGACATTTCTACGAAACTTACTGAAAGACATCAGTTGGATCACTATTGCTTATTATGTGTTTCATACTCAACTTATGCCTTTGTTATGTGATATTTTACACAGATTTAGGTGGCTGTGTGAAGTATTTAAGAGTGATGTGCTTGTTTGTAGGTATAAGCCCGATTATAAATACCGCCCATGAATTCAGCTTCTACAGACTTTATGACTTTATGCTTATTGGATATACACTTGTTCATTTTGGCACTGGGTGAATACAAGCATATAAACTGTTCTAATTGCCTCATGTTTACACTATTCTAATGCAAATAGTTCACAAAATCATAGTACGCACCTCTGACATGCAGAAGCCGGCGGCTCAGCCTGTCTGTTGTGATCAATAACACACAACACAAATTACTCAAATTCACAACACACGAATGCTTCATGTAAATGTGCTTGTCCCTGGAGTTAATTCAAGCAAAGCTTCTCTGTACATATCAACTACTGAAACCTTCCTCCCAGGCATATGAAAGTTAATAGGTATATGAGATGGATTGTGCTTCATCGTCATCTTCTTCTCTATGTATCCCTTCAAGCTGCTCAAACAATCCCATTCGTACCGTGAATACTGCACTATCCCCAACACATTGTAAGTTTTCTGCTTCAGTTACTTCATCAAAGCCACTGTTGCTCACTAGACCAATATGATCGCACTTAGATTCACTAGCAGTAAAGTTGTAAGCATTAGCGAATAGCATTATTCTGCTGGCACCTAACTACGGCTCAGCGAGTTGAGGCTGCCGTGACGGCAGTGCCTGGTTCCATAAATCAGGAAGACTGCCTGTGGCAGTATGTCAAACACCCGTGTGTCCTGGTCCTGCAGTTCTGCGAGACCCAGATCAGGGGTGTGCTGTGCTACTGGAAAATAAATGACTAAAATGTAAGTATAAATGAGTGTATTAATAATAAAAACAATTTTTTAAAGGTTGAATAATAAGTACACTCTTTTTGTTCTACTAATTTTTGTTTATTTCGAACTGTTTCTGGCCATCTTCAAGAACTGACTAGCGTGTGGAATGTTCAAATGGTGCAAATGGCTCTGAGCACTATGGGACTTAACTTCTGAGGTCATCAGTCTCCAAGAACTTAGAACTACTTAAACCTAACTAACCTAAGGGCACCACACACATCCATGCCCGAGGCAGGATTCGAACCTGCGACCGTAACGGTCGCGCGGTTCCAGTCTGTAACGCCTAGAACCGCTCGGCCACTCCAGCCGGCCGTCTGGAAGGGAATAGGACGGATAAAAGTGGTGTATCGGCACTATTGACCAATAGAACAAAAACAGTGTACTTGTTATTCGACCTTAAACATGGAATTGCTTACCAAAAAGTACCGGAAGAATCCATAAATAAGATTAGTGACACGCCGGACACTACATTATTGCCACTAGATGTCTGACTACATTATCCCAAAGAGGCATATGCAAATTAGAAACTGTTCTCTTGTAACAAAGTTTTGTATCTTTCATTTGAACACTCATTCTGTATCAGTATATGTGTGCGTTCAAATAATTAAAAAAATAGTAACTTATGTTTCCTAAGTAATGCTTCTAAGGTGCATTCTTTCTTTTGTAGGTGATGTGAGTACTGTTATATCTATGTCTGAATGGGCTAACAGCATGCAGCATGGAGTTATTCTGCCCCATCTATCCCAGTTATCGACCCAAAGCCTGATTTTTTGGATCAGATACATTCTAAGTAGCCTGTTTATGTCTCAGCCTGTTTATGCGTTTTTATGTTGGCACCGCTATAGACTGCATTAATATCACTGACAGCGCTGTGCGCCCTCTGTAAGAGACTCTGTGGCTGGAAGGACTCGTAGTTAGAGGTTAATAGTTAGCACTGATGGAGGTCTGAAGTAGTGTTAGCGCGAGCGGACGGTCTGGACGTGTGTCTGTCATGGAGATTTAATATTGGTTGGACATGGATAGTAAAATGTGGGTAATGGAATTATTTTAGAACTGGATGTCACGGACGGTTGTATAGTTTTTCGAACTGGATATCACATGATGAAGGTAAAATCTGCTAAATACATTGTTTGCTCTGCAACAAAATCTTTCCTTTGCTAACCACATGCCTATTAGTAGTTAGAGCCTACAGTAGTTAGAATCGTTTTATTTAGCTGGCTGTATACTTGCTGTGTTTGCTGTAGTTCGTATCTTGAAGATTTTTTGTGAGGTAAGTGACTTGTGAAATGTATGGGTTATTGTTAGGATTCTTCTAATTCAGGGCCATTCTTTTCTGTTAATTAATAGTCAGATTGCGTTATCCTTGTACATTGTGGGTCATAAATGAATAGAATAAGTTTGAGTTGTATTTGTCGGGAATAGTTCTGTATGTCAGAAATGAAATGATAAAAAATAGCAAAGAGGCAGTACGTTCAGTTTCACTCAGCAGTTTCAGATTTGAATAAAGATGTTCCAACATGAGTGTTAACTCGTATTTCTTCTTCTACAGTGATTTACGCTCGCATGCAATACTTATCATGTATGTTCGCCTTTCTTCTAGATGCACTCGATGTTAATATACCAACAGATGTTGATGATGAAATGAAAGGAAAAACCTTACAGTACATTAATAATATTCCAAATGGTAATGACAATGAGTGGTTAACCCTTACTGGCTATACCAGCATCTATAAAACTCAATGTAAGTATCAGAAATTGTTGACGGATGCATTGGCCTGTTGAATGCGTTACACAGGATACTTATCAATCTCATTTCTTCCTTTGCAGTAGTTCTGGAACCATCGAGAAGTAGGCTTGCACCACCAACAACGCCACGACCATACGCGTCAACAAAGCCGATCGATGATGATGCTTTCGCCACAAGTGGATCCGTCAACGATGCATTCTCCTCAGCTTGATCCGCCCTAGACCACACTAACATCCTCTGAACCAGACAGCAGTACTGTGGCCCACTCCGTTACAGCTCACCAGGTACATCACGCCGCTGCATTCGGCTACTCTAAGACTGCTGGTGGATTGACAACTCTAATTCACGCAACTGAGAATTATCATTTTCCTCAATGTCTGTCAAGTAGTTTTGGAAACGTGGCTCACTAAAATCGTCATCGATCTGTACTATTGTACCATTAGGCGTGCAAGGTCATTCTGTACTGCGACCTCACGAACCCTCCCACCCCCTACCCCCACTCCCTCCCTCCCAAGGAAGGCAGTGATGCTGAAAGAGCGTGTGGCATGACATCTTGGGACGAATCGATTGCAGAGTCATACAGGGTCATTTCTCCGAAATGCTGGAAAGAGCATCCCGTAAGGCATTCAGCCGCATACTCCACCTCTGAAAGAGATAGAACCCTGTTCATTCAATTTAAGTTCATGGCCTGCATGTAGATAAAAACATGCCAGAAGAAGATCACGAGGACCCTGTGCAGGAAGAAGTGATGTATTCAACCCATTCTATTTTGCTAGAGCAGCTGGCCAGCACCTCAGTGACCCAGGTTTGTTACTATTCTCCAACGGCGAGAAGCCAAAATACGTCTGGATCAAAATCATGTCTCACCTGCATTCCGTCCAATTACAAAAAAGGTAAGAGACAGACAGATAGACAGAGATAGAAAACAAATGAAAGAGAGCCAGGCCTTTTTGCTACAGATGCCTCAGTTCATTTACTATGAGCGGGTATGTAGAAAAGCACCTAAGTGATGCTCCTAACCAGGAATCTAAACACGTCGAAATGCCTACCAAGGCAAAAAGGTTCTAAATATTTAAGAATGACCGCCACAGGGAGCATTGCCCCTTCGTTGTATACGCTGACATCGAGTGCTTACTAGTTTCTGTGGCACACTGAATGGCACATAACGTATGAGGAAGCATATCAATTGTATGCTCGTATGGCCCTAATATCAGTCAATTCACATACATAGCTCTCTGAGCTCTAAAAACTTGAAATGAGTGTTGATAAGATTTATAGCAACAACGATCCCGTGGCCAGATTGTGAAAGAATGATACCTTATACCAGAAGGCAGTTGAGTGTCATAATTATGGGCCGCCACTGGATCGAGGCACCAAAAATGATAAGGTCAGTGTCATACCTTACAGTGTAGAAAACTACATTTCATTTTCCAAGCGAATCATGCCAAGAATAATGCTCCACTTCCTCAACTCACTATGTTTCATGCAAGCGTTTCTTCAGAAACTTGTTGAGACAGTGCATCAGGACGATAGGCATATCACCAGAGTTGCATATCCTGATGATACAAAGTTCCAGCTTGTGATCATGAAACTGGATTTGAAGAAGGCAGTCGAAGAAACCACAGTGCCCGACGTAGGCATATCACCAGAGTTGCATATCCTGATGATACAAAGTTCCAGCTTGTGATCATGAAACTGGATTTGAAGAAGGTAGTCGAAGAAACCACAGTGCCCGACGTAAGCGTATTCTCCAGTAAACTCACAGTCACTGCCATAATACATGCAGAGTATGGGAATGCAGTGAATGTTGGACTAGAGGTCACCATCCCTAATTTAGGGGAATATGCTGGATTTTACGTGGACACCGACGTCGCCTGTTCACAGACATTTTTTATAAATTCAGGAGTATATGCTTGGGCACTTAGACTCTGAATCCTGCCTTCTATTACATCATATCAGGACTTTCGTAGGATGCAAAGTCAAAAAGTATGCAAGTGAATATCGAACTGTTGAATGACGTTGACATGTTACTCTTTTCTGAACGCAGAATTCGCAGGGAACTTTGCCACTATGTGCACAGATACCCCAAAATGAATAACCCGCGAAGGTGCGAGGAGAAGTACAGGCCATCTTACAATTTGAGTTACATCGTTTACTTGTTTGTAAACAACCTATATGGGCACGCCGTGCAACTATCTCTGACGTTTGGGGGTTTCCGATGGCTGTCCAGAGAGTAAACAGCCAGACTGGAGAAAAATATCGAATATGTGGCTGCGTATTATGGTGAAGGTTATGTCTTGGAGGGAGAGCTGGCATACCCTGCCCATTTGCGACATATCCACAGTGACTTTCAGCTTAGTCCCATCACATGGTTCTGTACCCAACCTGATGAAAATGCTGGGGAATAATCAGAGATATATTCTGCTTTATGGAAACCTCCAGCAGTATCTCAATTTAAGGACGAAACTTATTAGTGACCCACACCATCCCCTTCAAGCAGCAGCTCTAGCTGAAGATGCAAAATTATGCAAATACCGAAAAGAGGGCTCTACAATGTGTGATTCTGGAGAGGATTTTTATATATTAATGAATAATTTTGTTTTCGGAAAAACAATGGAAATGTTACAAACCACTGCAAAATTCATTTAGTTCACAGTTGGGATGAGCTTCATGGCAAAAGGGATCGAAAGACCAAATTTTAAGTGGGCCACAATATTCAATGAAGGGCTAGTTGGTGTGATAAAGGCTAAGGTTTCAGTGCAGTTCACAAATCCTGTCTATATTGGTATGTGTATTAGGGACCTGTCCAAAGTCCACATGTACCGATACCACTATGAGTTTACGAAGACAAACTTCGCTCATCCCAAATTGCTTCATATGGATAGAGACTGTTTCATCTCCTGAGTGAAAAGCTGATATCCATATGAGGTAATTAGGTACAATCCTGAAGCATTCGACACGTCTGAAAACAGGAAGGTTGCTGGCCTTACGAAAGACAAGGTGAATGGGTTGCAGATTGTTGACTTTGTGTGGCTTAGATCTAAAACGAGTGCATACCATATAGATGCACGTGCCATCCAAAAACATGTCACTACAAAGCAGCTTGCATTGGTCAAGGGTATCCGCTATAAGAGTTTTCTGAAAATGCTAGATTCTAATGCATTTCATCTTTTCCACATTTTGGCCCATCAACAACTTCTTGCGAATGTCTTTTGAAATTGAAACTTCCTGGCAGATTAAAACTGTGTGCCCGACCGAGACTCGAACACGGGACCTTTTGAAATTGATCACAGTTCTGCAAATGGTGCACATCGAAACTGCAAAGTGGTGCAGCGTTTGGATGAAAGGTTTTCTGTATGGTTGAGACATCATTTACAAAACACGGGCAAATCAGTCTTTTCAATATACACTACTAGTCAGTCGAAAATCCACGGTGGCTAAGACAAGACAGTAAATATTACGTTGGTCTGAGTGTGGTGGAGGCTTTACAAGCATCCCATCATTGGTCCCTGTTTGATTGGTGGGACTGTACAAAGACGCAAGAACCTACATTGCCAAACAGATATACCCCACAATTACTGCAAGACATTCCACTGGACAAACACAATTCGTATGGTACCAGCTTATAGGTGTACCACACAGTTAATTACAGATCATCTTAACAGAACATTTGGAGAAGAACTTGCATCAGGCAGCCAAACCATCCCAAATGAGGTTTCACGGCGTATAATGCCACACCATCATTTCATTTTCAATCTATTGATGTAATTTAATTTTTGTGTAATTGCGTCACTGGGAAGAGGGTCAAGCCATAATTGTTGATTAATACTCTCACAACGAATAAAACTTATTTACTATACTGGACTTACAAAATTGAAGATTAATATACTATAAACATATTTTACAGTATAGGCCTTACACTATAGCTAAAATACACAGCCAGTTAGTTTCAAAATTCATTTAATGAATTTATTTTGGGCAGATAGTGAGAAAATGGGAGAGTAAATAATTATCTCCTTATGTGGGATGAGTCAGACACTGCAACGTCTGTATGGGCAAGGGGGGGGGGGGTAATAAACAAATATTGTGATGTCAACTGACAGATGAGCACCAAAATCAACTAAACTGAATAAATTTCTAATGCTCATAGAGCTCATCAAAGTCTATCACAATAACCAATTCAGCAAACGTCAGCCAGTGTTAGCTATACTATCATTCACTGTTCAAATATGCTCTAAATTCAAGCCGATATATAGCAAAATGAGTCCTGAATCCGTGCACCTCGAAATATTCTTTACACCGAGCACACATGCAGCAACTCAACCTTACCAAGCACGTTACCCAAACATCTACGAACATCAAGACCACGAATCACGCTGTGTTTGCCTCTTGTCACTTTTGCCACTTGGCTCACTAGTGCAGTCAAGTGAGTATTTGAATGTTCGACCACCAGTCAGTTGTATATGACTTATTACAATTCTAAATATTTCAGATACACATAACATACATTTTAACAATTTCATACAGGTATCACTTCATTATACATTAAACATTGTAAGACAATCAATTTGATGTTATATTTTACGTTTAGCACAAAACAGAATGGCTTGTGCTAGTGAAATCTACTTTATTCAGCTCGCTGCTTCCTCACTATCTTATTCAAACTGACATCTTGTAACAATGACTTATTAAACAAAATAAATGAATAAATGCATGAATCTTTCATGCTGACGATAACCTTTCGTGTACCTCTGGAGAATTCTTCGTTTTGGAACACAGTTATTCTTTACTAAGTAATTTATATATTACAATTTGTTTTGCAGTAAAATAAATATACTCATTTTGTAGCTGACTTCAAGCACTATCAGATGGTATGTTGTGCAAATTTTTAGCGTGTCTGTAGCTTCTTTTACTGATGTTATAAACAATTTTACACATAAATTTTAATAACTTTCATTAGAAAAAAAGGACTTGTCCCAGTGTTTTTGTTTTGTTTTGTTAGGGAACAGCAACACGGGAAAGAAAAGTAGTGGAGAGTAGTCAGGTGAAAAGTTTGTAAATCATATTGTGACACACAAAAAATCACTAAAGTGTCAGTCACGAAAGTTGACACCTCTACGTCACACCCGCTTAGAGTTGCGCTCTACCAAAACTAAGGTTCAGTATTTCTGGTACAGTACATAAATGACGTACTAAATGGTAGGATTACTGGTAGTGTTGGTAGAATTGTTAGGAAAAAAACATAAATGAATGTGTAAGAGAGAAAATGGGAGCCGACAATTTCTCTTTGTTTTTTGTTTGTTCGGTTGTTTGTTTCCACATAATTAGAACCGCACATCACTTAGTGTCAGTCCATTGTGTATTGTATATACTTACAGAATATAAATTGCTTTTAATAAGTAATGAAAATTAGTTGATCGCGTGATTTCTCCGCTTTTATGTAATACAAGCAATTACTTTTAATGGAAGCACAGTTTACGTGCACAAACATAAAAAAGTATTTATAATTATTGTTATTATTTTGTACTCAGTAGAATGTTCTTCATCTTGATCGAAGGCAGGAGTGTCCTGTTACTATTGATAAATGCAAAAGTTGTTTATGAATAACAGCAACATACTTTGCATATGTTCGCCGAAGTTTTAAAGCGAAGTTTGATATATTGATGTTTTGCGGTTTTTGTTATTTCACCATTCGTTGCGGAAATTGCGTTTTATGATTAGCATTGTTTTCTTTATTTTTACTAAAGCATTCCTCCGTTTCACGTTAGAGATAAATGGTTTTCGAATTAATTTGAATTAAACATTGAATGTCTTAGTTTTGCTACAAATACTGTTTAGGTTTGAGTAAATACAAAATCAAATAGAGGTAATGCAGGAGTAGGTTTAATAATGAATAAAAAAATAGGACTGCGGGCAAGCTACTACCAACAGCATAGTGAACGCATTATTGTGGCCAAGATAGACACGAAGCCCATGCCTACTACAGTAGTACAAGTTTATATGCCAACTAGCTCTGCAGATGATGAAGAAATTGATAAAATGTGTGATGAGATAAAAGAAATTATGCAGGTAGTGAAGAGAGATGAAAATTTAATAGTGATGGGTGACTGGAATTCGAGAGTAGGAAAAGGGAAAGAAGGAAACATAGTGGGTGAATATGGATTGGGGGAGAGAAATGAAAGAGGACGCCGTCTGGTAGAATTTTGCACAGAGCGTAACCTAATCATAGCTAACACTTGGTTCAAGAATCATAAAAGAAGGTCGTATACATGGAAGAATCCTGGAGATACTAGAAGGTATCAGATAGATTATAAAATGGTAAGACAGAGATTTAGGAACCAGGTTTTAAATTGTAAGACATTTCCAGGGGCAGATGTGGACTCTGACCACAATCTATTGGTTATGAACTATAGATTAAAACAGAAGAAACTGCAAAAAGGTGGGAATTTAAGGAGATGGGACCTGGATAAACTGACTAAACCAGAGATTGTACAGAGTTTCAGGGAGAGCATAAGGAAACAATTAACAGGAATGGGGGAAAGAAATACAGCAGAAGAAGAATGGGTAGCTCTGAGGGATGAAGTAGTGAAGGCAGCAGAGGATCAAGTAGGTAAAAAGACGAGGGCTAGTAGAAATCCTTGGGTAACAGAAGAAATATTGAATTTAATTGATGAAAGGAGAACATATAAAAACGCAGTAAATGAAGCAGGCAAAAAGGAATACAAACGTCTCAAAAACGAGATGGACAGGAAGTGCAAAATGGCTAAGCAGGCATGGCTAGAGGACAAATGTAAGGATGTAGAGGCTTGTCTCACTAGGGTTAAGATAGATACTGCCTACAGGAAAATTAAAGAGACATTTGGAGTAAAGAGATCCACTTGCATGAATATCAAGAGCTCAGATGGAAACCCAGTTCTAAGCAAAGAAGGGAAAGCAGAAAGATGGAAGGAGTATATAGAGAGACTATACAAGGGCGATGTACTTGAGGAAAATATTATGGAAATGGAAGAGGATGTAGACGAAGATGAAATGAGAGATACGATACTGCGTGAAGAGTTTGACAGAGCACTGAAAGACCTGAGTCGAAACAAGGCCCCGGGAGTAGACAACATTCCATTGGAACTACTGACAGCCTTGGGAGAGCCACTCCTGACAAAACTCTACCATCTGGTGAGCAAGATGTGTGAGACAGGCGAAATACCCTCAGACTTAAAGAAGAATATAATAATTCAAATACCAAAGAATGCAGGTGTTGACAGATGTGAAAATTACCGAACTATCAGTTTAATAAATCACGGCTGCAAAATACTAACGCAAATTCTTTACAGACGAATGGAAAAACTGGTAGAAGCCGACCTCGAGAAAGATCAGTTTGGATTCCGCAGAAATGTTGGAACACGAGAGGCAATACTGACCCTACGACTTATCTTAGAAAATAGATTAAGGAAAGGCAAATATACATTTCTAGCATTTGTAGACTTAGAGAAAGCTTTTGACAATGTTGACTGGAATACTCTCTTTCAAATTCTAAAGATGGCAGGGGTAAAATACAGGGAGCGAAAGGCTATTTACAATTTGTACAGAAACCAGATGGCAGTTATAAGAGTCGAGGGGCATGAAAGGGAAGCAGCAGTTGGGAAGGGAGTGAGGCAGGGTTGTAGCCTGTCCCAGATGTTATTTAATCTGTATATTGAGCAAGCAGTAAAGGAAACAAAAGAAAAATTCGGCGTAAGTATTGAAGTCCATGGAAAAGAAACAAAAACGTTGAGGTTCGCCGATGACATTGTAATTCTGTCAGAGACAGCAAAGGACTTGGAAGAGCAGTTGAACGGAATGGACAGGGTCTTGAAAGGAGGATATAAGATGAACATCAACAAAAGCAAAACAAGGATAATGGAATGTAGTCGAATTAAGTCGGATGATGCTGAGGGAATTAGATTAGGAAATGAGACACCTAAAGTAATAAATGAGTTTTGCTATTTGGGGAGCAAAATAACTGATGAGGTCAAAGTAGAGAGGATATAAAATGTAGACAGGCAATGGCAAGGAAAGCGTTTCTGAAGAGGAGAAATTTGTTAACTTCGAGTATAGATTTAAGTGTCAGGAAGTCGTTTCTGAAAGTATTCGTATGGAGTGTAGCCATGTATGGAAGTGAAACATGGACGATAAATAGTTTGGACAAGAAGAGAATAGAAGCTTTCGAAATGTGGTGCTGCAGAGGAATGCTGAAGATTAGATGGGGTAGGTCACATAACTAATGAGGAGGTATTGAATAGAACTGGGGAGAGGAGGAGTTTGTGGCACAACTTGACTAGAAGAAGGGACCGGTTGGTAGGACATGTTCTGAGGCATCAAGGGATCACAAATTTAGCATTGGAGGGCAGCGTGGAGGGTATAAATCGTAGAGGGAGACCAAGAGATGAATACACTAAGCATATTCAGAAGGATGTAGGTTGCAGTAAGTACTGGGAGATGAAGAAGCTTGCACAGGATAGAGTAGCATGGAGAGCTGCACCAAACCAGTCTCAGGACTGAAGACAACAACAACAACAACAACAACAACAGGAGGATAAATATATAGAAAAAAAATGTTCCGCAGGTTAGCCGGTCCTTTAAATATCCTCACTCAGTTTCGAGGCGGTTCACTGCTTCTGGTTTTTAGGAGAATCTACTAAAACTGATCGGATACATAAAGAAAGCGATTGTTGTGGGGTAACTGCCAATAGGTACGCAACACAGCCAACGTAGAGGTAAGCGGGTGCGACCTCAACTGTCCAAAGCTACTAGGGAAACTAGTGCAGCGTACGCTTACTTACGGTACTCCATACCCGCTGCCTGCAGTCATCAGCCGTTAAGAGCTGTGATTCGCCTGCCTCATAGCTTTGTTGCCGCAGAATGTTCAGTGTTTCCGTGCGATGTCGTGTGTTCACGTGTCGTTTCAGTCTTCCGTGAAGCTGTGCATTGAAATCTGTTTGGTAGTGAGAAAAATGCTAGAGCAAAGGTCCATGTATAGAGAAATTCCGATTGGTGTGCGTAAAGAGCGAAAAACATTCGAAAACAATCTAAAATCTTCGTATCGAATGCATTGAAGCTTGTACTGATCTGGGCAACAGTGAAGACGCCAGGAATAACATAAATTTTGTGGAAATTCATAAAGGGACAGCAACGCGTATTTTTAAGTCGACTGTAGACTGTAGACTATTAGTAAATCAGTAACATCGACAGCATCTCCGGATGTGAACACGTGTTTCAACTCTCCAAGAAAGGGATATAAACGAGAACTGAATCTACGGACTTTGACGATTTCAACAAAGATCTCGTTTGTAAAACTGTACTTGGTTATTACGAGAGAGGAGACCATCTGACGCCTAAAAGAATACAGGGTGATCTCCCTGAAAGAACTGCCCTTCGCCTTCTCCGCTCTCTTGGTTTCCTATCCAGAAAGTTTAATGGTGGACGAAAATTTTCAATGGAAGGCAGAGACACTGCAAAGGCAAGAGCGAAAGTTTTGCGTATTATTGCATCCTGAGAACAATAGGCCTGTAGTGTTCTCGGGTTTCACAAAACCAACCCATTAAGTACATATGGCACGACTCCAAAGGAAACGGTGGTTTGAAAGTGTCTATTGCTGGAGGTGGCCGCTTAATGATCGCCAATATTGGTTCACTGAACACAAGCTTCACTCCAGAGGCCAAACTGATTCATTACATGACAAAAAACCTCGTGGTATTCCCGAATCTTCTATTTTTCTATCTATCGCGTGCGCCTTGTCCCGCGGTTACGCAGGTTCGGCCATGGTTAACCAGATTTGGCATGTTAATTTTAAGGGGTGGCCGGATGCTCTTCCTGCCGCCACCCCATACCCCTCAGGACGGAATTTAGCTGTCTGCGTCGAGTGTAAATCGTGAAATAGTGTGAATGTGTTTCAAATGTCTGCGAGTCGTGTAACTGAGGCGGTACGTGGGGAGCAGCCCGGTATTCACTAGTAGGATGTGGAAAACCGCCTAAAAGCCAGATCCAGGCTGGGCGGCACACCGGCCGTCGTCGTTAATCCGCCGGGCGGATTCAATCCGGGGCCGGCGAGCCTATCCGACTACAGGAAGCAGCGTGTTAGCGCTCTCGGCTATCCTGGCGGGTTCTTTCCGAGTCTTCTACATTCCGTATTAATATCGGCAGAACGTGGGCACGTGTTTTGATTCTAAAAGAAAGCGATATAAATAAAAACGGAAAACTACGGAATTTTACAATTTTGACAAAAAGTTAATGCATAGAACTGTACGTCGATACGACGAAAGAGAAGAGTATTCGAAGGTTGGAAAAATATATGGTGATGTCTGTGAAAAAATTAATTATTCTTGCTCAGAGACCTCTGTTCTTTATCATTTCCCATTACTTGGCTTTTTATGGATAACGTGTAATTATGGACACTGCAGCAAAAAGAAGTTTTGTGTATAATGCACTTACTGCGTGCTTAGGAAACTATCGTATATTCGGATAAAACTTAGGTTCGAATGGTTCTTAGCACTATGGGACTTAACTGCTGTGGTCATCAGTCCCCTAGAACTTAGAACTACTTAAACCTAACTAACCTAAGGACATCACATACATCCATGCCCGAGGCAGGATTCGAACCTGCGACCGTAGATGTCACGCGGTTGCAGACTGTAGCGCCTACAACCGCACGGCCACCTCGGCCGGCTAAAACTTAGGTTTCACAAAACCACACGCAGCAAAAGCTCGACTTCAACGGAGATATGGGCCAGAAAGTAGCTACAGTTACTTTTGCAAAGCGTATATCGGCAGTTTGGTTGATGAGCGCAGTGACAAAAGGTCAGTAAGAGCCGCAAATAAGAAAATTTTTGGGGGTAGGGAATCTTCTCGGAACTAAAATCCTGGTGGCGGCATACAAGTACGCCGCGCTATCGTGCACCGATTCTCTCATAAATAAAATGCATTCATAGGTGACACGATACAAAAATGAGGTCTCAGGTATTACCTAAACTAATGATATAGCTATCTTAACAATTTTCTCGCTGGAGGTTTGTACAAGATACAAAAGAATGCAAATTCATCAGCAATGACATTTTTCGTCACACAGGCGGAATAGTTTCTCACCTCTTAGTGTACGTTATTTTTTATTTCGCAGTACTTCTGTGTTTTCACGAAAACGTGTCTCACATGGATCTCTAACTTTCAGAACGTTCATATATTTTTTTCAGTCCAAATGTGTCACTGGTTCTGTTTTTCCTACAGGTTGAATTTATTGTAACGATAGATTTTATATTTTTTCGTAGCAGCTGGCGACACTTTTCTTTTGGAATGTAGTCTGTAAGAGTGGAAACTAAAAATAGAAATGTCAAACATTTTTTCGAAATTTTTACTAACATCTGAAATTTATTATCACTAATTGGCAATGCTGTAAGACTGTGAGGCGACCTATTTTCTTGACGGCCGCTTTTTTTTTATAGTTCGTGTATCACATATGGTGAGAAGAAAATGCGTCTCAACTATAAGATGACAAGATCGCTGAATTCGCAGACCTGCCCCGGCCAGAGTAGAAGAGGCCACAGCGCAATAACGGACTGCTTCCGCCGCCTGTGGAAAGCCGTCCACCCGCAGAGGCGGTGACGCACGCATGTAATTCACGCGGTACGCGCTTTCGCCGCGCCTTAATTTCACCCGGCCCTCTTCGCACAATCGCGGAGTCGCCGCACTGTGCTAAGAAAGTCTGGTGACTTTCTTCACTAAGCAGTGACACTTAGGAAGAGAGAGAGAGAGAGAGAGAGAGACAGAGAGACAGAGAGAGACAGAAATGCGTTCCTGCGTATTTTCTTTGTTCTTGCAGCACGAACTGATGTCTTTCACTCTTACTTTCCCAACTCCACTAAGCATTTGACTGTTTTTGATATTGCTAGGGCAAATGAATATTTTTCTTTTCTTTCCGGGACACCAGATGTATCACTATGCATCCAGGAGCCTTAAAAGTAGATTCCACCAATGTAACACTTAACCTTTGAAACGTCCCCTTAGAAAAATTATACATGACTGTGCTTAAACTGACACACAATATTTTTTAGCGCAACGCAATCTGACTTTCAATAATCCCTACAAGAGAATGGCCCTGACTAAATTAACCTATACGTTTCACAAATCACTTACCTCACAAAAATCTTCGTTACTCAAACTACTGCACTACAGCGAGCGCCACTACTGCCAGCTAAATAAACGATTCAAACTACTGAAGCCACTAACTACTGATAGGTATAGTCAGCAAATGACAGATTTTGATAGAGAACAAACAATGTATTTACCTTAATAGTGTTCAAAAGTCATAATGTATATATCAGTCCATGATATCCAATATTACAAATTTACTCTTTCTGATGTACACACGTCCAGATCGTCCGCTCTCAAAATTCCGCCATCTCTCTCCCCACATCCACCACTGCTGGCGGCTCATCTCCAACTGCGCAGCGCTACGCGCTTTTAACAAAAATGGTTCAAATGGCTCTGAGCACTATGCGACTTAACTTCTGAGGTCATCAGTCGCCTAGAACTTGGAACTAATTAAACCTAACTAACCTAAGGACATCACACACATCCATGCCCGAGGCAGGATTCGAGCCTGCGACCGTAGCGGTCACGCGGTTCCAGACTGAAGCGCCTTTAACCGTACGGCCACACCGGCCGGCGTGCTTTTAACAGCCAACTGCCCAACACTACAATAGGCAACAACAGTGCAAACCAGCCACAGACTGCACACAGCACAGCCAGTGATTATCATACAGAGCGCTACGTGGCGATACTAATATAAAAACCTAAACAGGCTACTTACACCTTCTCAGCTAACCTTATCACAGAATAGCTACGAATTCGATGAGATCTCTACATCTACATCTACATAGATACTCCGCAAACCGCCGCGCTGTGCATGGCGAACGGTAGCTTGTACTACTGCTGGTTATTTCCTTTCCTGTTCCACTCGCAAATAAAGCAACGGAAAAACGACTGCCGGCCGGTGTGGCCGAGCGGTTCTAGGCGCTACAGTCTGGAACCGCGAGACCGCTACGGTCGCAGGTTCGAATCCTGCCTCGGGCATGGATGTGTGTGATGTCCGTAGGTTAGTTAGGTTTAATTAGTTCTAAGTTCTAGGGGACTGATGACCTGGGAAGTTAAGTCCCATAGTGTTCAGAGCCTCAGAGCCATTTGAACCATTTGAAAAACGACTGTCTGTATGCTTCCGTAAGAGCACTAATTTCTCGTATCTTATCTTCGTGATCCCTGTGCGCAAAGTATGTTGGTGGCAGTAGAATCGTTCGGCAGTCACCTTCAAATGCCCGGTCCTCTAAATTTTCTCAATAATTTGCCCGAAAAGAACGTCGCCTTCCCCCAGGCATTCTCATTTGAGTTCCCGAAGCATCTCCGTGACACTTACGTGTTTCGAATCTACCGGTGACAACTCTAGGAGCCCGCCTCTGAATTGCTTCGATGTCTTTCCTTCAATCCGACCTGCTAGGATCCCAAAATCTCGAGCAGTACTGATGAATAGGTCTCCTTTACAGGAGAACCATACTTTCCTAAAATTCTCCCAATAAACTGAAGTTGACCATTCGCCTCCTCTACCACAGTCCTATCAAGCTCGTTCCATTTTATATCGCTTTACAACGCTACGCCCAGATACTTAAACGACTTGACTGTGTCAAGTAGGACACTCCTAACACTGTATCCGAAAGTTAAGGGTTTGTTTTTCCCACTCATCCGCATTAACTTAAATTTTTCCACATTTAGGGCAAGCTGCCATTCATCACAGCAACTGCAATGCACATAGGTCACACAGGTGTAGATGAATGTGGCAACTACACTATGTGATCAAAAGTATCCGGACACCTGGCTGAAAATGACTTACAAGTTCGTGGCGCCCTCCATCGTTAATGCTGGAATTCAGTAGATGTTGGCCCGCCCTTAGCCTTGATGACAGCTTCCACTCTCGCAGGCACACTTCAGTCAGGTGCTTGAAAGGTTTCTTGGGGAATAACAGCCCATTCTTCATGGAGTGCTGCACTGAGGAGAGGTATCGATGTCGGTCGGTGAGGCATGGCAAGAAGTCGGCGGTCCAAAACTTCTCAACGATGTTCTGTAGGATTCAGATCAGGACTCTTTGCAGGCCAGTCCATTACAGGGACGTTATTGTCGCGTAACAACTCCGCCACAGACCGTGCATTATGAACAGGTACTCGATCGTGCTGAAAGACGCAATCGCCATCGCCGTATTGCTTTCAACAGTGGGAAGCAAGAAGGTGCTTAAAACATCAATGTAGACCTGTGCTGTGATAGTGCCACGCAAAACAACAAGGGGTGCCACCCCTCTCCGTGAAACACAGGACCACACCATAGCACAACTGCCTCCGAATTTCTCTGTTGGCACTACACACGCTGGCAGATGACGTTCACCGGGGATTCCCCATACCC
This sequence comes from Schistocerca americana, assembly GCF_021461395.2. NCBI lineage: Eukaryota > Metazoa > Arthropoda > Insecta > Orthoptera > Acrididae > Schistocerca > Schistocerca americana. The sequence goes on from NC_060123.1 coordinate 175,935,926, forward strand.
ACACCCTGCCATCGGATCTCCACATTGTGTACCGTGATTCGTCACTTCACACAACGTTTCTCCACTGTTCAATCGTCCAATGTTTACGCTCCTTACACCAAGCGAGTCGTCGTTTGGCATTTAGCGGCGTGATGTGTGGTTTATGAGCAGCTACTCGACCATGATACACAAGTTTTCTCACCTTCCGCCTCACTGTTATAGTACTTGCAGTGGATCCTGTCTGGAGACATGTCTGCCTATTACACATTACAATTCTCTTCAATTGTCGGCGGTCTCTGTCGGTCAACAGACGAGGTCGGCCTGTACGCTTTTGTGCTTTACGTGTCCCTTTACGTTTCCGCTTCACTATCGCATCGGAAACTGTGGACATAGGGATGTTTAGGAGTGTGGAAATCTCGCGTACAGACGTATGAGACAAGTGACACACAATCACCTGACCACGTTCGAAGTCCGTGAGTTCCGTGGAGAGCCCCATTCTGCTCTCTCACGTTGTCTAATGACTACTGAGGTCGCTGATGTGGAGCATCTGGCAGTAGGTGGCAGCACAATGCACCTAATACGAAAAACGTGTTTTGGGGGGGGGGGGGGGGTCCGGATACTTTAGATCACACAGTGTGTATCTCAGAGATTTCCACTTCGGGTTTCAGCCAGCTCTCGATCCCAAGAATGATTTGAGCTCGAGAAGTTAGTTGGAGGACAGTAAATTCGGGAACTTTATTACGAATGCTTCTACAATTCACTGAATGCGGTCTGACCTCCTTTGCTGCGTATCGACCGGCGAGTGTTCATCAGAGTACCTCAAACTACCGGCTAGCCTAAAAAAAACCTCTCACGTGCACTCCACAAGTATTCTGCTACCCTAGTAGCTGCTGTCTTTGTGTAGTCAACGTGTGATCTATCAAGGAGTGTCCTACAAATCCCCACAAGATAACGCAAGTCTAGAAATGTAATTTGATGCGCAAGTGAATGGTTTGACCTCTAATTGAAACAAAAATGTTGCCTTGAACGGATTTTTATAGGGCTTACAGTGCACAACTCTGCTGCCTTGCTTCTGTGATCGCTAGGTTACCGTTGATCCCTCGAGAGCCGAGGTCACGGGTTCAAGAATCCCGTTCACCTTCATTATCGGCATAGGCTTTTAATACGGTAGGGTACGTCGTCACTGCGTGCATCTCATATAGACAAGAAATCCCACGTATATTAGTTGATGACTAACCCGAGGCCTACCTAACGGCTTCCGTGGCCAACAAAAATTTGATTTTCAATATTTCATATAATTACTACATCTACATACATACTCCGCAATCCACCATACGGTGCGTGGCGGAGGGTACCTCGTACCACAACTAGCATCTTCTCTCCCTGTTCCACTCCCAAACAGAACGAGGGAAAAATGACTGCCTATATGCCTCTGTACGAGCCCTAATCTCTCTTATCTTTGTGGTCTTTCCGAGAAATGTAAGTTGGCGGCAGTAAAATTGTACTGCAGTCAGCCTCAAATGCTGGTTCTCTAAATTTCCTCAGTAGCGATTCACGAAAAGAACGCCTCCTTTCCTCTAGAAACTCCCACCCGAGTTCCTGAAGCATTTCCGTAACACTCGTGATGATCAAACCTGCCAGTAACAAACCTAGCAGCCCGCCACTGAATTGCTTCTGTGTCCTCCCTCAATCCGGCCTGATAGGGATCCCAAATGCTCGAGCAGTACTCAAGAATAGGTCGTATTAGTGTTCTATAAGCGGTCTCCTTTACAGATGAACCACATCTTCCCAAAATTCTACCAATGAACCGAAGACGACTATCCGCCTTCCCCATAACTGCCATTACATGCTTGCCCCACTTCATATCGCTCTGCAATGTTACGCCCAAATATTTAATCGACGTGACTGTGTCAAGCGCTTCACTACTAATGGAGTATTCAAACATTACGGGATTCTTTTTCCTATTCATCTGCATTAATTTACATTTATCTATATTTAGAGTTAACTGCCATTCTTTACACCAATCACAAATACTGTCCAAGTCATCTTTTATCCTCCTACAGTCACTCAACGATGACACCTTCCCGTACACCACAGCATCACCAGCAAACAGCCGCATATTGCTATCCACCCTATCCAAAAGATCATTTATGTAGATATAAAACAACAGCGAACCTACCACACTTCCCTGGGGCACCTCAGATGATACCCTCACCTCCGATGAACACTCACCATCGAGGACAACGTACTGGGTTCTATTACTTAAGAAGTGTTCGAGCCACTCACATACTTGGGAACCAATCCCATATGCTCGTACCTTAGTTAGGAGTCTGCAGTGGGGCACCGAGTCAAACGCTTTCCGGAAGTCAAGGAATGTGGCATCCGTCTGATACCCTTCATACATGGTTCGCAAAATATCATGTGAAAAAAGGGCGAGTTGCGTTTCGCAGGAGCGATGCTTTCTAAAGCCTTGCTGATGCACTGATCGAATTTATTTATTTAAAATGGTACCATAATCTGATGATTAAGAAGTATAGTCTTGTTTTACAGGTTTAACTCAGCAAGACAAGTATTATAGTTAGAAACTGTGTTTATGTCTTAAGGCAGCGTAACTCACGGCATGCAAATTAGCCAGACTATAGTCATCCAGCATTTGAGAATGAGAGCATTTAGCGGCTTTCAACAAACTTTATATATAATTTGAACCCTTATCTAAACTTTTTCTCGCTGACACGTCTCACAAAATAATAGGAAAAAAAATTTATCGTTTGCTATATTTTCGCTGTTCACGTGATAAAAGTTCAGCATGAGGCATGACGTTCTACATTATCACTTCTCTACTACCGACTCTATTATGCAATACAGTTGGAGACAGTATCTGCGTATGCCATTGAATGTACCTGTAAAATTATATGACTGTACGACACATAGTTCAGGAGATATGACGTCATACACATTGAAAAGCGTGAAACGGATGTTTTATACATGGGAGCTCGATTCTTTAAAGAAACTGTGGTGGGCATAGAGGTGGATTACTGGCGAATGCTCTTAACAGTTCTAAAAATATAGCTACATAAATTTGATTACAGACAGCTGCTGTCTTGGAGAGAAAGAAAGAGATAAAGAAAAGAGAGAGAGCGCTTCCGTGGCTATGGTACAGAGCACTGGACTTCGAACCACTTCATGCGTTGTTAACCAAAGTAAGATTGCGTGACATCCTGAGAGCCACAGGACAAAGCAGCCGAGTAGACGCAGTACTTCTTCACCTCCAAACAAGAGTTTCTCTCAGCCAAACCTACGCTTATTATTGAAAGTACGATCATACGTGATATCAAGAGGTACTTATGACTGGATCGAAAATTTAGTGCGACGGAGGAAACAGCATTGTATCTTATATGGAGCCATAACATGAGATGAGCCACAGTGGACTCCTTGCTGTTCATGTTGTAAATTAATGACTGGAAGATAATATTAATAGTAATCTGAGACTTCTTGTAATGACGCAGTTACTACGAGGGGCGTTTAATAAGTAATGCAACACATTTTTTTCTCGGAGAGTTTCGGTTGGAAAAATCCAGAGTTTGTTGTAGGACATCGTGCAGTATCTCCGCTTCAGCCCCTGTAGTTTCACTTAGTTTCGATAGATGGCGACGCTGTACGTAGCCTTCAAAATGGCGTCTGTAACGGAGGTGCGTTCCAAGCAGACAGCTGTCACTGAGTTGCTTTTGGCGGAAAACTAGAGCATCGCGGATAACCAAAGGCGCGTGCAGAATGTCTACTGAGACCTTGCAGCGAACAAAAGCACGATGAGACGTTGGGCGAGGCGTCTGTCATCATCGCAACTAAGTCGCGCAAACTGTCCGGTCAGCCGCGTGCTAGCCTCAGGAAATTGAAGAGAGGACTTCAGCGTGTTCGCCAACGGACTTTTCCTTCTCCATGGCAACGTAAGGCCTGACACAGGTCCGTGCACCCGACAGGAGCTCACAAAACTTCATTGGACAGTCCGTCCTCATCCACCCTACAGCTCGAATCTCACACCTTCCGACTTTCCCCTGTTTGGCCCAGTGACGGACACAATCCGCGGGAAGCTGTACGTGGGTGACGGGGACGTTATTGATGCTACAAGACGTTGGCTCTGACGTCAACCAGTAGAGTGGTGGGTACCACGCGGGCATACAGGGCCTCCCAGTAAGCTGGTGCAAGGCCCTCGCATAGAACGGAGATTATGTAGAAAAACAGGAATTTGTAGCCAAAAGAGTGGAGAATAATATGATATATTGAAATACTGAATAAAAGCAACCTTCTTTCACGGATAAAATATATAGCGTTACTTATTGAACGTCCCTCGAATAATGAAGTGCAGTCTGAAAGTGGCTGCAGAAATATTCAGTCAGTTGTTGGAAAGATTTCAAAGTGGTTCAAACATTGGCTGTAAAATTGACGTGTTCACAAAACGCAAAAACCATTAACCAGTACCTACAGTATCAAGGAGTCACGTCTGGGATCACTCAACTCGTACAAATCTTGGAAGTAATATTTTGTATTACGCTCAATAGTTACTAAGGGAGGTTATTGGTAGGATACTGTGAAAATAGAATAAGTCTACAAATGAGATTGCTTACAAAGCACTTGCGCGACTCATCCTTGAGTATTGGCCAAGTGTGTGATACCGATACCAAATAGATCTAACGGGGGATATTGAACGTACACAGAGGAGCAGAGCGCAAATGGTGACCGGCTTGTTTCACACACGAGAAAACCAGTATTGAGCGAGAAATCTAGGAATCTACTTCAGCCCCCTACTTAAGGGACCAGCAGGGACTTCTAAGAGAAAATCGGACCAATAACTACATGCGCAATGCAATGAAGGAGTCACTCTTTCCGCACTCCACACGTTAATGGAATGCGAAGGTTCTTTTATAGGCGGCACGTAGTACTAAATGCTTCCTTCCAGAATTATTTTGATCATTTAGTTCAGGAGCCCACACAAAGTCTAAATTATTGCAATAACATACTAGACCTCTTGGCGATAAACAGTCGTCAGCAAATAGAGAACGCCATGACGGTTACAGGAATTGGTGGCCACAAGGACGCTATAGTGAGTATGAATACCGCAACATCAAAATCCACCAGAAACAAACAGCCATCTACATAGATGAACATTTCGTCTGGCCTCATGGATGTAAAGCTCTCAACAGATTTTTGGACCACTTCAACTGTCTTCATTCCAGCATTAAATTTACCATGGAGGTTGAAAGTGGAGGGATGCTTCCATTTTTGGACGTCATGGTTTACAAAAAACAAGATGGTACTCTGGGACATAGTGTTCATCGAAAGCCGACACACACTGATCGGTATCTGCACGATAAGATACTAACGCAGTGGCATCTTAGGGCTCTGGTACGCAGAGCATATACCATTTCCGACGCGGACAGTTCAACCCGAGAACTTGCACATTTGATGGCTGTTTTTAAGAACAATGGATACTCTGAGAAGCAAATTCGCCCGGCTGTGTTATTCGTTATGCTGGAGATATATAGTCTAGATTGGAAGAATGTCAAGTACTTTTAAGATTAAGAGTGTGCTCCGTCCACCTTCCAAGACCAGGGCATTACTCTTCTCTGTGAAAGATGATTCGGGGCTTAGGTTCAGTGTCAATGTGGGAAGGCTTACATCGGCCGTTCTGTCCGCACAATTCAAGACAAATGCGTGGAACATCGCCGTCGTGTGGAGCCATAGCAGCCGGAAAAATCGACAGTAGCAAAACATTACATAAAAGAGGGACATTGGATGAAATCTGACGAGACTGTGATAGCTACCAACACTTCTGGTTTTTGGAACAGTGTTTAAAAAGAGGCAATCGAAATTAGGTTGGCAGAAAAAGTGATTAATAGAGAGAATGGCTTTCCTCTTAGCATGACGTGGAACTCTTTACTAAATTACATCAAAGCAGAATGTTCTTCGGTGCATCCAACCAGGGAGTTTGTAAATAGTCTTTAAGTGCGATATATCGTTGCCGCCGGTGTTCTACAAGGCCCGGCGCCACCTGCCCAGTCTTGGAGGGCAATAATTGTGACGGGCGGCGCATGCATCGTGTGCGGTACGAAGTCCTCTATAGGATGACGATTTGTAGTCTTGTCATCAGCTTTCATCGGGATACAGTAGCAGCAGCAGCGTCCTCCTGAAGATGGTGGACAGATGGATCGCCGAAACATTGAATCAAGTTGATTATAGGATCTGTCAGCAAACCAGAGGAGACTTTCGAGGGTACAGAGTCAATACAGTAAATGTATGGCCAGCATACCTTACATAAACATTTCTCAAAAACTAGGAGACTACTTAAGTCACATAAAGTGACAGCAGCTTTCTTCACAAATAACAAACTACGACAGGAATTAGTCCACACGTAACGTTCAAAATACAGGGTGAAGGAAAACTGTGTCACCAAATTTTAACCTCGGATAGCTGATGCCAGTAGGAACCAAAATTACTAATGTTGTGTAGGTCGACAACGCACAATTATTGAAGTACGGGAACTTGACGCCAGGCGCTCCGGTTGGCCGCGGGATTGCACTGTTGCCGGATGCTCTGGACAACGCATGACCGCGAATGCTTTGCCTGCCGCAGATCGCGCTGTATCCAAGGCGGCCCGCATGCTCGGTGGTAGCGCGCCAGCCTTCCACTCTGGGGGCGAATCCGCCGGAGTCCCGACACATCCATTGTAGTTTCATGATAAGACGTGCCGGGAACAAACCCGTCAACAGCTGTTAGTTCGGGTACAGATAGTCTTTTACAAATTGTGTCGGATCTGAAAACGGCCTTTTACGCCTCTAGGAGATTGTTTACTTAAAGTAGGTACTCGAACTGGCGACTCTCTGACGCAATTGCCCTGATGTGACTGACGGCATGTTGAATGCGATCCATTAATTCCTCTTCGTTTCTAGGTGGTTTGCGTGCGGCAGGTGAAGAATCCCCACAGGAAAAAGTCCGGCGGCGTGAGGTCTGGTGATTGTGGGGGCCATGTCCTACGAGCGCCTCTGCCAGTTACCTAGCCATCGAAGAGTTCATTTAAATATCCGCGCCCAGTACGACTGTCATGTGCGGCCGCCCAATCAAGCTGCAACCACATCCGTAGCCGTGTGTCCAGGGGAACAACTTCCAGCAGGCCGAGTAGAGTTTCTTGCAACAAGTGAAGGTAATTTGTCCCGGTAACAAAGGTGGTAGACGGACCAGCCCAATCAGATGGTCACCCACAATGATTGCCCAAATGTTGAGCGAAAATCGTTCCTGATGTCAGTGGACGTACGTGTCGTGAGGATTTCCCCTTGCCTCGTAATGAATGTTTCGAGTGTTGTATAGGCCGTACCGATGGAAGGTGCGCTCATCGCTAAACAACACAATGGTCGAGAAATCTGGATCTCGTGCAACACGTCGCAGAAATCACCGGCAAAACCCTAGTAATTTTGGTTTCTACTGACATCAGCTATTTTTTTTTTTTTTTGGTCATTAGTCTACTGACTGGTTTGATGCGGCCCGCCACGAATTTCTTTCCTGTGCTAACCTCTTCATCTCAGAGTAGCACTTGCAACCTACGTCCTCAATTATTTGCTTGACGTATTCCAATCTCTGTCTTCCTCTACAGTTTTTGCCCTCTACAGCTCCCCTAGTACCATGGAAGTCATTCCCTCATGTCTTAGCAGATGTCCTATCATCCTGTCCCTTCTCCTTATCAGTGTTTTCCACATATTCCTTTCCTCTCCGATTCTGCGTAGAACCTCCTCATTCTTTACCTTATCAGTCCACCTAATTTTCAACATTCGTCTATAGCACCACATCTCAAATGCTTCGATTCTCTTCTCTTCCGGTTTTCCCACAGTCCATGTTTCACTACCATACAATGCTGTACTCCAGACGTACACCCTCAGAAATTTCTTCCTCAAATTAAGGCCGGTATTTGATATTAGTAGACTTCTCTTGGCCAGAAATGCCTTTTCTGCCATAGCGAGTCTGCTTTTGATGTCCTCCTTGCTCCGTCCGTCATTGGTTATTTTACTGCCTAGGTAGCAGAATTCCTTAACTTCATTGACTTCGTGACCTTCAATCCTGATGTTAAGTTTCTCGCTGTTCTCATTTCTACTACTTCTCATTACCTTCGTCTTTCTCCGATTTCCTCACAAACCATACTGTGTATTCATTAGACTGTTCATTCCGTTCAGCAGATCATTTAATTCTTCTTCACTTTCACTCAGGATAGCAATGTCATCAGCGAATCTTATCATTGATATCCTTTCACCTTGTATTTTAATTCCACTCCTGAACCTTTCTTTTATTTCCATCATTGCTTCCTCGATGTACAGATTGAAGAGTATGGGCGAAAGGCTACAGCCTTGTCTTACACCCTTCTTAACACGAGCACTTCGTTGTTGACCGTCCACTCTTATTATTCCCTCTTGGTTGTTGTACATATTGTATATGACCCGTCTCTCCCTATAACTTACCCCTACTTTTTTCAGAATCTCGAACAGCTTGCACCATTTTATATTGTCGAACGCTTTTTCCAGGTCGACAAATCCTATGAAAGTGTCTTGATTTTTCTTTAGCCTTGCTTCCATTATTAGCCGTTGTAATATTGCTACACGAATTTGCTATGCTGAAATCGGGTGCTAATAGTAGAATAAAAGCGGGTTAAAAGCTGTGAGCTGTCTAGCGAAGTTAATCTTGCATTATTAAGCAACTGTTTCATCAGGTATCTAGTCTAAGTTTACCAAATTCCCAAACAGACTAACATTAATGATAATCTTTTAATAGTCATACAACAACCGGTAATATATATATAAAAAGGAGAATTTAAATAACAAGAAAGAAATCAGTTTATATTTGGAAATTTATTTTTAAGATTGGTCATTGAAATTTCAGCATATTAAATTCTACTCGTAACAAGCTGGTGCCTTATTTAGGATTGTGAAAATCTTGCGGAACACATCAAATATGGAGCCAAGATTGGGAGTCTGCATACAACACTGCATTCATAAAACAACACACAAAGAACATTGAAACATATGCAACAGAAAATTAACCACTACCAACAGATTCAAATTTTCACCCAAAGAAATTACGTTCGTAGCACAATCCTGTCTGTCATGTAATTACCACACACTGGTATACTAAATTCATATTAACTCTTTGTGAAATCTTCCCGAAAAGAATAGCTGAGGGCTACTTTGATGATTACACCACATGCTTCACGTGGTCAACTTGGTTTACACAAAGCGTATAACTCCACAATAATTTTGATAATTAAAATAAATTAGATAGAAAAGCAAATTACAAAAGAAAGAACCTCGAACTGGTTATTAACGTCTTACTGTTAACCTGACGGGTCAAACAGTTATATAAGCACATGGTACTGGTCTCGCAAAGTACACCCCACGTGGGTTGAACATAAAGAAAAGTTGCTATATTGAAAATATTGTCAAGACGAGACGTTATAATCACACAAGCATTCGCATTTAAGATTGATCTTAGTTAGAGTTACTGATCAACACGTGGTTCCACTTTACTCACAAAGTAGTAACAAAGCAACAACCAGAAAATAATATGAACTTCACACGAGAATTACACTACGCTGCAATTTAAGATAACCTTAGATATTTTAGAGCTAAACCCGAAATAAAGATGATTAAATTTTCAGTTAGGCTGAGCTTAACAAATCCATTGTCCTATGGACTTAGCAGACACGCGCTTAGCCGGAGATCTTACCACTTCAGACGCTCGCCACCGCCAGACTGCAACTGCCTACTGCCGAGCGTGCTTCCTGAGGGTGGCTCACAAAGGCAAACGGAAGTGGCCAGAGGGGCAGCTTCCTATACCAACATGACAACGGACGGACAGAACCATACTAAGGATAGAAACCTCTTTGCTTTTAGGAAGCGTAGCTACCTGTTCCGACGTTGGTCCTACTGTTCTCTAGCAGACAGGCTTGTCTGCTACCCTCAAGCATGCAACTAGAAATACATTTGCTCATTCATACTCTCACACAGAAGGGAAGGGGGATCTTATCATATACAGTATATAAAAGAAAGCGGATGTAGGTTCCGTATGAGACTGTGTGACATGAATTACATATAAACTGTGTTTTAAAGTGTAGTAGTGTGACAGATCGTTCTTGTTTATGTGTAAAAGTAACACGTTCCACTACTCAGTCTCCTCCCAGATAGTCAGAAACGCCACAGTAAATTTAGGAGAGGAATTTACTCCATAAATGACAACAGATTTAAGAAATTAAACATGAAAGGAATCCAACAGAGACCTTTCACCGTAACGTCAGAATTGCCTCTGACATCAGCTATCCAGGGTTAAAATTTCGTGACGCAATTTTTCTCCACCTTGTACGTACATTTTCACAATAGTTGTAAGCAGACAAACAAACATACCATCTCTAACATTCGCTTCTGTCACTTTCGCCAACTCACTGCGCCAGCGGCCCAGAACGAGGAGAGTGGCGCATCACATGGAGCGGGTGCCCGAGATGCGGACATTGGAGCCACTCTGCAAACACGCTGGGGATAGCTGGGCGGGTACAGGAATGGACGCCTTGTGAAGGCGCGGCGAAAACTGATGGAACCCTACTGTGACTGGGACGGAACGTCAAGAATGTACACGAGAAGGCGTCTGAATTCTTTTGGTTCGCAGCAGCCGTTTTTACCTGTCTTGGAAAGCAAGAACGTATCGACAATTCCAGCACCCTACAGGTGCCATGAAGGAGCATAACAAAGAGCCAAGAATTCGCACAATGAGGTCTGTGGGACTGAAGAACTACTGAAGAAATCACCCTACTTAAAAAGATGTTTTCTGGACAGTAAGGTCATTGCTTATAAATGACGAACATCAGCAGATTCTTCGATGACATACAAATGCAACACTCGAGATCTCACGCAGAGAGAACAGTTACAAAGAAGTGATATGTAGCTGCTTTCAAGGCAACTTAGGAAAGCAGAAAAGCATCGAAACGTCATGCCATCAACGTTGAGAACTGCCTTGCCACTGAAATTGTTAGATAGACGCCAATTCCCAAGCCAAAAAAATGGTTCAAATGGCTCTGAACACTATGGGACTTAATTTCTGAGTCGTCAGTCCTCTAGAACTTAGAACTACTTAAACCTAACTAACCTAAGGACATCACATACATCCATGCCCGAGGCAGGATTCGAACCTGCGACTGTAGCGGTCGCGCGGTTCCAGACTGTAGCGCCTGGAACCGCTCGGCCACCCTGACGGCTCCCAAGTCACATACCAGCCCGCGAGACGTAGAAAATTTCTACCCTGCACAGGGTGGTCATGAAACTAGGCGCTGGGTGGTATTCGAAATTCAATCCGCCAGTGAGAATGCCGGGAGGGTTCGCGCCTGGTAGCTGAGTGGTCAGCGCGACGGACTGTCAATCCTAAGTAGTGATGGGGAGCTCGCGAATGAGTCGTTCAAATGAACGCTTCACTCCAGTGAAGTGTGAACTAACCACTCAATTTCAATGAACTGGTACTTCAAACTCTTCACAGATAGCACACTCCACACTTTATTCTAGTTCACTCACTCTCTTCCCCTCTCCCTCTCCCACTACTTCGGCGCTAGTGCCTGTCGACGAATAGCGCGGTGATTGTGGGGAACGATAGGTTTTCGAGGGGTTTGGGGGATGAGGGGCGAGGGGAATGCAGCGTCAGCTGCTTCCTGCAGTGCTGACATCATTACCCGTGACCATTTGTGCAGTTAAACTTCGCCTCTACGGGTAGCCTGCCGTTGGCAGCGCTTGCAGACAAATGAATATTAAAGATACAAACGAAGAGGCTGGCTGTGTGAGAACGCACAGCCAACATGAAAATAAAAGGTTTGTTAATAACACTGAAAGAAGGATTTTACCTGAAATCGTACCAATGACTACAGGTGACAGTTTACCTTTTGAATCTGGAGGGTTATTATTCTCAACGAAAATAAAATCTACAGGAAAACTTCTGAATAATTACTTAACGTAGGTATATAGACTTTGTGACAGTGGTAAACATACTCATTCTATTTTGGATTAAATTTTAAAAGGAGCATAAAATTGGACTGTATTTCGTTGGTAGCCCTAGTTTTCAGTCCATGAATACAACAAATAATGTTTCATTTGGCAGATAAAGACTTTTTTGGGCGCTTCATGAGACAATGTCGAGCAAGATTAAATGTAATACCTTCTTTATATGTGACAGGCTCCTCTGTTTATCTTTCCTTTGTCCCCTTCTACCGTGCTCTATTTAAGTTAACTCAGATGCTGTAAGAGCGTAAAACGTTGCGTGCACGTTACTGCATAGTTCGGCCATCTGTTGGTAAAATTATGAAGTATTACGAAGCTTTATTGCACGAGCGAGTCGAAGCGAGTGGCTGAGCGGCGAACTGGGCAACTTCGCCAGCCTTCCGTACTTCATGAATGAACTACTTCATTTGAACGCTTCACGGCAAAGAGTGAAATGAATGAAGTAGTTCACGGGAATGAACGAGTTCGACCCATCTCTAATCCTAAGGGCCCGGGTTCGATTCTCAGCTGGGTCGGATATTTTCTCTGCTCAGGGACTGGGTGTTGTGTTGTCCTAATAATCAACATCATTTCATCCCCATCGACGCGCAAGTCGCCGAAGTGGCCTCACATTGTAAGACTTGCACCAGGCGAACGGTCTACCGGACGGGAGGCCCTCGTCACACGCCATTATTTATTTACCGCCGGGAGGAAGAAAATTTCGAAGGACCGTTAGGCTTAGAGAGAGATGAGGAGTCGGGAGGCAGCGTGGAAGTAATAGGACATCAGGGCTCTTTCATCCATCGCCTCCCGGCATTTCGGCCACGCAACACACGGCGAAGTCAACGTGGAGACCGTGCCTCCCCGTAAGGCTGCTGGTCTCCGTGAAGAGCAGCTGACTCGCTGCACAGCACAACACGACGAATGATCACGAATAATAATGGTGAGATGATTCATTCATTCCCCCCCCCCCCTCCCCCCACCGTCCTTCACCGTAATGACTGAGTCGTGTCCACGTCAAGTCAAATTGGCCCTGAGATTTGTAATTTTTCTTGTTTTGTGTGAAAAAGTTACTAAAATAAATGCAGTCATTGCATGTTTTATTCATCTGAACAGTCTGTTCCATTCGCTTATCAGTTTCCTACTTTCATAACATTTTGTGTTTGATTTCATTTAAATACTTATATTTACTACATTTTTGGCGTCCAACGTGGGGCTGCCTCATCATTCATCTACATGTCATTTCATATACGAGAGGATAATTTTTTCGTTCACTACATTTTGACGCCCAGCGTGGGCGGCCTCATTCGTAATTTTCCTGCTGATATCATGAAGAATTCTCGATTTACAACAATATAAAAACATTCCAAGATTCATTTTGTACGATTTTCGGATTGCAGTGTAACCTCAAAAAGGCAAGTCTACTGCAAGAGGCAAAGATGACACATGCAAAGGTGACAGGAAATATTTATGTAAACGAATGCACCCGAAAATGTGAATAAATTCTCGAAACGTGTTGTGCCAAGAAAGAAAAAAAATAGGCACATAGTGCCGTTTTTCATTATCCAAAATATTTTGCTGACTCCTAGCTACAAGGAGAGAAACGACAGTCGCAGTAAAATACACTCCTGGAAATGGAAAAAAGAACACATTGACACCGGTGTGTCAGACCCACCATACTTGCTCCGGACACTGCGAGAGGGCTGTACAAGCAATGATCACACGCACGGCACAGCGGACACACCAGGAACCGCGGTGTTGGCCGTCGAATGGCGCTAGCTGCGCAGCATTTGTGCACCGCCGCCGTCAGTGTCAGCCAGTTTGCCGTGGCATACGGAGCTCCATCGCAGTCTTTAACACTGGTAGCATGCCGCGACAGCGTGGACGTGAACCGTATGTGCAGTTGACGGACTTTGAGCGAGGGCGTATAGTGGGCATGCGGGAGGTCGGGTGGACGTACCGCCGAATTGCTCAACACGTGGGGCGTGAGGTCTCCACAGTACATCGATGTTGTCGCCAGTGGTCGGCGGAAGGTGCACGTGCCCGTCGACCTGGGACCGGACCGCAGCGACGCACGGATGCACGCCAAGACCGTAGGATCCTACGCAGTGCCATAGGGGACCGCACCGCCACTTCCCAGCAAATTAGGGACACTGTTGCTCCTGGGGTATCGGCGAGGACCATTCGCAACCGTCTCCATGAAGCTGGGCTACGGTCCCGCACACCGTTAGGCCGTCTTCCGCTCACGTCCCAACATCGTGCAGCCCGCCTCCAGTGGTGTCGCGACAGGCGTGAATGGAGGGACGAATGGAGACGTGTCGTCTTCAGCGATGAGAGTCGCTTCTGCCTTGGTGCCAATGATGGTCGTATGCGTGTTTGGCGCCGTGCAGGTGAGCGCCACAATCAGGACTGCATACGACCGAGGCACACAGGGCCAACACCCGGCATCATGGTGTGGGGAGCGATCTCCTACACTGGCCGTACACCACTGGTGATCGTCGAGGGGACACTGAATAGTACACGGTACATCCAAACCGTCATCGAACCCATCGTTCTAGCGTTCCTAGACCGGCAAGGGAAGTTGCTGTTCCAACAGGACAATGCACGTCCGCATGTATCCCGTGCCACCCAACGTGCTCTAGAAGGTGTAAGTCAACTACCCTGGCCAGCAAGATCTCCGGATCTGTCCCCCATTGAGCATGTTTGGGACTGGATGAAGCGTCGTCTCACGCGGTCTGCACGTCCAGCACGAACGCTGGTCCAACTGAGGCGCCAGGTGGAAATGGCATGGCAAGCCGTTCCACAGGACTACATCCAGCATCTCTACGATCGTCTCCATGGGAGAATAGCAGCCTGCATTGCTGCGAAAGGTGGATATACACTGTACTAGTGCCGACATTGTGCATGCTCTGTTGCCTGTGTCTATGTGCCTGTGGTTCTGTCAGTGTGATAATGTGATGTATCTGACCCCAGGAATGTGTCAATAAAGTTTCCCCTTCCTGGGACAATGAATTCACGGTGTTCTTATTTCAATTTCCAGGAGTGTAAGATTAATCAGCGCTCGCATGGAAAGGTATAGCTGTTCATTTATTCGATGCGCTGTTCTAAAGTGAAACGGTTGAATGATAGCACAATAGTGTTTCTTTGAACCGTATGCCAAATGCTTGTGACTTACAGAGTAATTATGTGGATGAATGAGAAGTACACCGAGTTGTGCACTTCACAGAGTATGGATGCAGATGTAGAATAGTCGATGGCAGGTTCGCCGTCGATCGTAGCGGCTTAACGGCGTATGTTTACCGGCGTGTAGTGTAACATATACCTATATCCTATACTCCACCAGGATTTATATGTGTATGTTAATAGTTCGCATACATATCTATCGAAAGTTTGATTCTGGAGATGCGGTAGACAGTCGACTGAAGCGGTCGAACGTTGAAGAGAGCTGGAGATTACAGTATTCGGCGAGCTAATGTGTGTAAGAATGATACAAGCTGCTTCTGCATCTTGATGGGGAGCTTCGTAGAATTATGTTGTTGTGAAAGCAGGTATCACATTAGTTTCAGGTATGAATAAAAAGGGTGCGGGTCCATTTTGTGAAAGTAACGTGAATACTTGTGTGCTAAACGATTATTGTACAGCTATACACTTACCGAAAGATAGAGGTAAATATTTAGCATCCAAATTGATCTTGGATCATCTTAAATGTGCAAGACTATTTTGGACGAATGACTGAATTGGGACTAAATTTTTGCATCTACATCTAAATCTACGACTACGCTCTGCAAGCCACCTTGCGGTATGTGGCGGAGGTTACTCTTAGTACCACTGTTACTCCTCCCTTTTCCTGTTCCAGTCGCGAATGATTCGAGGCAAGAACGAGGGCTGGTAAGCGTCTGTGTGGACACGAACACCTCTAATGTTAGCTTCATGCTGACTTTGCGAGATGTACGTAAGAGAAAACAATATATTGGTTGACTCTCCTACGAACGTATGCTGTCGGAACACACCGTGATTCCAAACGAACCTCTTGCAGCTTCTGCTACTGGAGTTGGCTAGGCATTTCCGTGACGCTTTCGTGCTTACTAAATGAACCTGTAACGAAAAGTGCTGCTCTTCTTCGGATCTTCTCTATTTAGTCTATCAGTCCTACCTGTTACGGATCCCAGACTGAGGACCAATATTGAATGATTGGTCGGAAGAGTATTTTGTGAACCTCTTTCCTCGGTGGACTACATTTTCTAAGGATTCTTCCAAAGAATTGCAGTCTGGCATCTGCCTTACCAGCGATTAGTTTTATGTGGTCATTCTATTTTAACTCGCTCCGTGCACATGCTTCTAGATATTTATGGATATAACTGCTTCTAGAGATTGTTCTGAAATCCTATAATCATACTGTAACCGGTATTTCTGTCTATTTTTGCGTTATACGCTACATTTGTTTATGTTGAAGGCCATTCCGTCTTATCCAGGAGGAAACAGGACCTGGAACAAAAGCTTGAAAAACTAGAAAGATACGGAGCGGAGATGGGGCTGACAATAAATCGGTCAAAGACTAAGTATATGTTAGCATGTAGGAAAAGGTATAGCGTAGGGGACAGAAGCATGACTTCGGATGGGAAACAATTTGAACGCTGCGAGAGCTCCAAATATCTTGGGTCACTGGTAACTGAGAATAATGATATGAGAGAAGAAGTATGTGCGAGGATTACAGCTGGTAACAGGAGCTACTTCGCACTGATTATAGTATTTAAAGCAAGAAGCCCCAATAGGAATCTGAAGCTGACAGTGTATCGTACAGCAGCGAGACCTGTGGTGATGTACGGTTCGGAGACTTGGACAAGGACGCAAAATGATGAGGAGTTGTTGCAGAGATGGGAAAGGAAGATACTTAGAAAAGTTTATAAAAGACATCGTATTTACGCCAGTGACTGTAACACGTTGTTTATTTCACGATTCCAGTTTCGGCCTTAGGCCATTATCAAGTGCAGATTTTTGTGACTTTAAGCCATTCAACTTAAAATGAGCGGACATATTTATATGCCGTTGTCATTACTATTAAATACATTCGTGACGCTGTTACATATTGCGAGCACACATATTGCATCGTCACGAATGTATTTAACAGTAATGACAATTACATATAAATGTGTCAGCTCATTTTAAGTTGACATGGCTTAAAGCCACAAAAATCTACACTTGATAATAGCCTAAGGTCGAAATTGCAATCGTGAAATAAAGGAAGTGTTACAGTCACTGGCGTAAATACGATGTCTTTTATAAAGTTCTACATGACTGTGAATCCCAGATATATATATAAAAAAAGATAAAACTTAGGAAAGTCTTCGGGCCAGTGAATGATAGGGGGTTTTGGTGAATCAGAAATAATAAGGATGTCAGAGAGTTGTACGACAAACCAGATATCGTGACAGAAATAAAGAGCAGTAGAGTACGTTCGTTGGGAGATGTAGAAAGAATGGTGGAGAGCAGCACAGTCAAGAAAGTTTTCAAAGGAAAACCAGATAGACGCCGTATAAGGAGCAGACCAAGGACCAGATGGCTAGACAACGTAGAAGACTTGAGAAGAATGGGAGTTAGAAGATGGAGAGCCAAGGCAGCCAGCACAGAAGAGTGAGCCGAGGTTGTCCAGGAGGGCAAGCTCCTACACGGGCTGTAGCGCCAAGGAGTAAGGAAGTAATTGCCGTCCCGTGCACCAAGCAACGATGCTCTGTGTTTCACTACAATTTTATAGCGTTACAGCTCCTCTGCATACAACAATATCGTCCGTGAAAAGCCTCATGGAACTTCCGACGCAGTCCATTTTATATATGTTGTGAAAAGTACTGATCCTGAAACTCCGTTGGGGTACACCGAAGTTAAGTTTACGTCTAGAGGTTTCTGTCCTTTGAGAAAGGCATGCTGTGTTCCGTTTGATAAACTCTTCAATCTAAACTCACAGCTGGTCTCATATTCTGTACGCTCGTATTTCGTTCCTTAGGCGGCAGAGCCATACGGAAGCCAAAGAACACGGCACCAGCCTGGGTGCTGATATCTCCTGCTTTCTGGGTCTCGTGGACGAACAGAGCGAGCTGGGTTTCCTACGATCGTTGTTTTCGAAATTCGTGTTGATTTCTACAGAGGAGGTTTCCGGTCTCCAAAAATGTCACAATACGCGAGCATAAAACATATTCCAAACTTCTACGACAGGCTGATGTCGAAGATATAGGCCTATAGTTTGTGCGTCTGTTCGACGACCTTTCCTCAAAACGGGAATGAGCTGCTGTCTTTTCCAACCATTAGGAACGCTTCGTTCCTCCAGCGACCTGGAATACACTTCTGGTAGTCGCAAACTATATGTAAAACCGTATTGGTGCGCCGTCAGGTCCTGTGGTCTTTCGTCTGTTGAGCGTCTTCAGTTGCTTTTCTATCCTGTTGTCACTTATTTCGATATCTGTCAATCTGACGTTCGTGCGACGGTCCAACAGAGAAACTACAGTGAATCTTACTCAGTGAAACTGTTTTGGAAAAAAAGACTTTTAATATATCGGCCTTCTCTGTGTCATCCGCCGGCCGCGGTGGTCTAGCGGTTCTAGGCGCTCAGTCCGGAACCGCGCGACTGCTACGGTCGTAGGTTCGAATCCTGCCTCGGGCATGGATGTGTGTGATGTCCTTAGGTTAGTTGGGTTTAAGTAGTTCTAAGTTCTAGGTGACTGATGACCATAGATGTTAAGTCCCATAGTGCTCAGAGCCATTTGAACCATTTTTTTGTGTCATCCTCCATTGCGACCCCAATGCGGTCACACAGTGCCTGGATAGACGACTTCGATACATTCACTAATTTAACGTAAGACCAGAACTTCTTAGAATTCGTTGTGAATACTTTAGAATTCGCTGAACGCTTCACGTCTAGCTCTTCTGACGTTAACTTCGGCTTCGTTCAGTTTTGGCTTGTCTGTGAGGTTCTGACTACGTTTACATTTGCAGTCAAGCTCCTTGCTTTCATAGCAATTTTTTAACACTGCTGTCGAATCACAGCGGACGTTTTCCATACCTCACAAATCTGTATGGCGCTCACCTGTCTCCAGCGTATTATACAATGTTGTTCAGCTTTGTTGATGCTTAACGCAAATGCTCTTCAATTTTGCTGTTGCTCAACACTGTTCAGTGCTAGAGATGGAATTTTGATACTGACCGCTCAGCTTATCTTAAATATGTTTCTTGTCGCTCTTGCTAAGTAGAAATATATTCAAACCTGTCTTTGCGCTCCTATTCATTGCTGTATTCAGTGATGCTGTAAAGACCTTATGATCACTGATTCCCTGTTCTACGTTGAGTTGAAAGGTTCGGGTGTGTTTGTCACCAGGAGATCTAGGATGTTTTCTTCATGAGACGTTTCTCTGACTAACTGCTCACGGTAATTTTTGGATGAGGCATCTAGAACAATTTCACACGATACCGTGTATCTACTAGATGGCTCTAACCACTATAGCCTGCCACTCTACAACTGGTAAGCTGATATATCCACCGAATACTGTAATATTTCTTTTCTCCAAGTTTCCCCTCAAATTGTCCACCGCTACCACTGCTGAGGGAGGGGGTCTACAAAAGCATCCAGTGAACGTGTTTGATCCACCTTTAATATTGTATTTTTACGACTATAAACGCGCCTACAACACCGGTTATCTTTGCGATATATATTCTAATCGGAATCTAGAATTTCATTGCTATTAACATCTTGATTCAGCCTGATTTCCGTCCCTATAACTACGTGGACATTGTTACAGTTTATAAGAGAGACTAGGTGTGGGGGCTGTCTGAAGTTGCTTCTGCAGTTAATTAACGCTATCTTAACATTTTCTTTCTCCAGTTTGCCATAGCAAATGTTACATTCTTTAATTGATGGGGATAATATTCTTAACCGTGTGAAATCACAACGCCTCTTATCGGAAGTGTGGAGGCTGCCTCTGTCCTAAAATAACCCACGCGTGTTTAGCTACTCGTACACTAGTAGCTGCTTCCTGCGTGCAGTACACGCCTGACCTGCTAAGTGGAGGGACGGGGTGCGGGTCCTACAGTTCTCCACCCGATACCGGAGGTCGAGAAATCCGCATCCAGGATCGTCTCAAGCTCGTCTAAGCCTCCATTCGGCTCCAAACAAGAGGACCGGCATCGGTTGGGTGAACGATGCTGCAAAAGGCTAGTGGCTCTGCTTCCACCCCGTGAGCGACGCTATCTGTCTTCACCAAAGCAGTCAGCATTATAAACTATACTGATTGGTGAGCGCATCTTTTCAGTGACCCCTAAGTAATTTTTGATCAGTTTCAACTACTTATGAGGGCTGTTCGGAAAGTAAGGTCCGATCGGTCACGAAATGAAAACCACAGTGACAATTAAAATTTTTTTATTCGTAATGGTTAGCCACACCTTCTTAATAGTCGCCGTTCCGACTTACACATTTGTCGGGCTTGTACAAACTTTCCAGTACCCTCGTCACAGAAAGCAGCCGCCTGTACTCTCCGCCAATTCTCTAAGTTGCCCTGCCTTTCGTTGTTTGTACAAAAATGTCTTCATTGACAGCGGTTAATGCGAGTGGAGTGAACAACGGAGGGAACCAATTAAGGGCTGTATTGTGGGTGACCAAACACTTCCCATCTAAAATGCTGCAGGAGCGTCTCCTTTGCCCTATAGAATACGGCTGAAAGTTGTCTTGAAGAAATAAACGCACGACATTTATGTTATGTTGGCTGCATAGTTTCAGGCGAAATCTCTCACCAGATCTACATACTTGGCGAGAGACACTGTTGTTTTAGGTATTTCTACGTGATCTCTTTTCCGCTCTGAACTGAACAGAGAGACGTAAAGCGATCGATAGGCACACTAAAGACGGTGCCCAACACATCTGCGCAAAGTTCCATCAGATTTTCACTGGGATTTCCATTTCGCACCTAATCGGTCCTTACTTTCCCCATGCACCTCACATGTTCATATGAAGCTGTGCTAGTTTGTGTTAAACGGAGAGGTTTGTTTTTCAAGGACAAACTGAAGTACCATCCAATTGTTTCATATTTACTGGTGAAATTCATGTACCAAGAGCAGTGAGGTCGATTTACAACATCCATAAGAGATGCAAACATCAATGCAACTCTTTGTGTTTTTAGTGTTAAATCTTAATCATTTAAGACATTTGTTTAAATTCACTTAGACTGTAATAATTAAAACACTAGATCGCTAGAATTTTAGCACTGAATCATATTTTGAAGCAGGCAGCTGATTAATCATTGTGCTGAGTTTTTGTATTAGTATCTTCTCTCTCTCTCTCTCTCTCTCTCTCTCTCTCTCTGTGTGTGTGTGTGTGTGTGTGTGTAGCACAACTGCGGATTGAGGTGTACACATTTTTGGGGGAGGGAACGGGATTGTGCTTTCTTTGTCAGATTTTTGTAGACTCTCGGCGTATCAGACAGTTCGTTTGGATCGATTCCTGCTGTAACTGATAGTTCCCTTCCCCAGTAGTCGCGGCAGCAAACAACACAACCGCAAGCTGATAGCAACTAGTAAACAGCCATACCACCCAAGACCACCAGCCCTCTATTGAATATAGAAGGCACTGCATCAGGTGTACATGTGCTCCTGCATGTTACAGGGCACTGAGATTAGCATGGCCACCTACACTGGACGTTCACAGGGTGGAAACCATTTCCATGGACTGATGTAACATGATACACGTTGTTACACTTGGAGAGTAGAATGCGATAAGTCGCGAACCAAATGAGGTAACACATTTCACTTGGGAATAGAGACCTCTGTTTAGGCAGGTGGTGGGAGTATTCTTGTGCCGACGAAATTTACATGTGGAGTAATGGGGCCTATGACATGTCTGCTAGTCTCTCTCACCAACGAATGATGTAAAAATGTAATACACGAAAGTGCGTATCCATGTGTTGAATATAAACTGGGTAATTTGCGCTCCATTTTAAGAAAAACCCAGTTTACCACTCATCTCAGTGTCGTGAAGTCACATCTCCTGAACTATATGTCTTAGAATGATATCATTTTGCAAGTACATTCAGTGGTTTATGTGGAAACTATCTGCAAATCGTGTTGCAAAAAGAGTTACAGGTAAAGATGGAATAATTAAAACGTTATGCTGAAGTTTGGCTGCATCAACAACGAAAATGTGGGGAGTGACAAATATTTTTTCTGACATCATTTTGTGCTGGGTATCATCGAGAAATAGCTTCGTAAAGTTTTTAAATTATGTCTGAAGTTTGTTAGCAGTCGCCAAGAGCTCTCGTTCTCTAATACTGGATGAATAAAGCCAGAGTATTTGCGCATCTTCAATTACATTGCCTCAGAAGAAACTCGTTGTTTCTGAGACACTTGTCTTCTGTTAACCTTTTAACATATGACTATCTCTCTTAATAAATGTTTTATGACAACATTTAAATTTTTTAAATTCATGAATAATTACGTGAAATATTGAATTTATGTTGCCCCTGGGCTGTGACTGGTACCTGGTTCCGGATTCCAGGATGGAGTTTTAGTAGTAGAGATTTCGGTACATAAAAAGATAACGCGTATTTACTACACGACTAAATGGCCCCAGTGCGTAGCATCATTATCAGAAATTCTTCTTGAAATTTCATGCACAGTTTATGAAATATGAGTATGGTTGCCAATTTTTTTGAGCAAATTAAGTGTATTGGTTGATAAAGGCAGGAAAAAAGAGTACTCTATATGCAAATAAAGTATTATTTATTTTACTTCATGGTTTTGTTTTAAATATATTTTCATTCCAAATAACTGTGATTGCTAAGTAGCCTCACACAATATTAGCAGTAATATTTAAGTCAAGATTTAAAAAAAAATTACTTTTTATTTAATTCAGAGATTTTTTTCTTTTGACCTGCCAGTTCGTATTCATCACAGAAAAAACTCACTCTGTGAATGCTTAAGTGGCAGGAATCAACAATATAAAGGAAATTAGAATGAGATTTTCACTCTGCAGCGGAGTGTGCGCTGATATGAAACTTCCTGGCAGATTAAAACTGTGTGCCGGACCGAGACTCGAACTCGGGACCTTTGCCTTTCGCGGGCAAGTGCTCTACCAACTGAGCTACCCAAGCACGACTCACGCCCCGTCCTCACGGCTTTACTTCTGCCAGTACCTCGTATCCTACCTTCCAAACTTTACAGAAGCTCTCCTGCAAACCTTGCAGAACCAGCACTCCTGAAAGAAAGGTTCGCAGGAGAGCTTCTGCAAAGTTTGGAAGGTAGGAGACGAGGTACTGGCAGAAGCAAATCCGTGAGGACGGGGCGTGAGTCGTGCTTGGGTAGCTCAGTTGGTAGAGCACTTGCCCGCGAAAGGCAAAAGTCCCGAGTTCGAGTCTCGGTCTGGCACACAGTTTTAATCTGCCAGGAAGTTTCAGAAATGAAATTAATTTGTACATTTCTATGAAGTGATCACTTGCCTTGTTAAATATTTGCTGCCATTTTTCTTTAGTGGGTAAGTCTGCAGAACCTTCAGAAATATATGTGATCATACAACTGATTTAATAATGCGGTTTCCCCATAAAGTTAATCCATATTTAAAATGAGTTTTCGTAGCTTTAAATTTTCAACTATCTTAACAAAATGGTCAAATTCAACATTACTTTCTAAATTTATGTTGCTTGGTGTAAATAGCCAGTTGTGTCACTAAAATCAAACAATATATTTAGATACTGTAAAGCTTTGTCAACAAAGAGTAAAAAGTTTTGTCAGTTTTACTAGGCAGTTTAGGTGAAGACAACAGTTGAAATTTTTGCCTGATTCATATCGAAAGAAGAGACTTTGTTTTCCTTTTCTTAGTCCTTTTTTAAGATTATCCATGACATTATACACATCAAGAATTGTACTATGTTAAAGTTTTAGTTAAAAATTTAAAATGTGGCTACAATAATGCAAGTAAATTTCAATCAAGCCGTTTTCTATGCTCAGCATTAAAAAGTTTTGCTAAATCGTTGGACGGTTTTCTCCTAAACTTACAAGATAACTGCTGCTGGAATTCCAGTTTAATAATAATTTATTTTTACAGGGTAAAAGAGAGCGCTGTCTTTTCCACACATGGCCTTTCACCGCATGAAAGTCTCGTTCCATTTATTGTTTTTTTTTGTAATCCTTCACTTTTTGCGGCAGAATAATAAATAAGAATAAATTTTCGAAATTACATTCCCTATGTCATGTGATAAAAGCTCATGGAATGTCTGATACAGATAAGCACTATTTGTGCACCACATTTCCCTGAATCAAACCTAGTAACGAATCTCTCATATTTGTAAATAATGAATGGTTAACCCAATATTAGCTTTTGTATTGGCAGCACTTAGGCCAGATGTACTATGAGAAAATAACTTGTATTTTTCCATTGATGTCTGAATTGCTTGAAATATGCCGCCTGCAGAATCATCATTATTTTTGTAAAAATCTATTAACTTATTTTGAATACCATTTTTGGTTGTCAAATATTGTACCACTAATGGAAACATTTTTATGATTTCCCTTGTTAGAAGCACCAGTCTGTAGGCAGCTAAATAAATTTGCTGTATTTAGATGGTTTAATGCATTTTGAATAGCACTTCTGTAACTATAACTTTCATTTTGGTTCTAGTCAGACGAATACTTTAAGTTGCCTTTAAATTAAAGTGGACGATTTTATACACATTCACAATAGCGACCATATTCTTGTAGGACAAATTTACTTACAGTGTGATATGTTAAGGCTAGTTCAGCTGCGGTAATATTTTCAAGATCACTGCATGATGGACTTATAGATGCGGAAACTGATCCAGAGTCCAGAAATTTTTCCGGGAACCGAGATTTTCTTTTTTCAATCCTAATTTATGTTCATGGTGCTTTGTTTCTATGTGGTGCTTAACCTGAAAATAACGAGAATAAATCGTTCACATCATTCACCACAAACCACCAGACCAGCCACCCATAATAACCATAACAAAACATACACTCATGTATATACAACACATGCATCCACATAACATTTTTCCACTCACCTGTCCTGTTGCAACGGAAGCAATTCGAAATGTAGCGCCATATAATTTGCATTTTTCATTGTATTGTTTCGTGCGTTGTTAGTTAGCTAAGCATTATGTTCGATTGCCAATTGACTTCCATATTTCTCTGATAGTTTTGTTTACTTACCATCTTATCAGTCTTTCTGACACATTTTTTCGGTGTAATATATTCATTCTCTCTTTCATCAGCTTCACGTTTAAATTACGGTTTGAAGTTGTAGATGGAGTACTCTGTTTACTAAAGTTGTCTTTATCCATGAATCACTATTACACGAAGCTTTAAAGCGGAGAATCGGATTCCATTACACTCAGAACGCCTCACAGAAAACAAACAGACACACTACACAAAGCTTTTCCATGCTGGAATAGTGCCACCACAGCTGTTTGACTGCAGAGGTTCGCAGCAATCGTCTGTTAAGGACAAGAAATGTTACGACTGGTGCCTATATGTAACGAATAGTACTTTGGAGGCCGTCAGCTAACTTCTCGTAAAATAAATAATCCACACAGAGATGCTTATGTACTTCTTAGAGTCTAACAGACTCATATGCGGTATTACTAGTTGCAGAGGATATGAAATTAACGAGTTATCACTCTTTCTCCATTGAAATGTGGACACGAAACTTTGATAGCGACACTGTTGACATTCGAGGTTTGGTTGCGTTAAAAAAAAAAAAAAAATCAAATGTCTCTGAGCACTATGGGACTTAACATCTGTGGTCATCAATCCCCTAGAACTTAGAACTACTTAAACCTAACCAACTTAAGGACATCACACACATCCATGCCCGAGGCAGGATTGGAACTTGCGACCGTAGCAGTTGCGCGGTTCCGGACTGAAGCGCCTAGAACCGCTCGGCCACAGCGGTTGGCTTAAAAAAAAGGCAAGCCTACTCCGTTCATGGCTCAGTTATTCATCCAATCAGTTAAACCCAAAATTACGATTACGTTTCGTGGTCTTTTAACAATTTATGTAAAATGAATTCTATAAAAAAATCAATTTACAATAAGTAAAGTATTTTCACGTACTTTATTGTACTCACACAATTTACAGAAGAATTGCCCGAAATAAGTACAATATTTCATTAAAAGTACGGTTGGCAACTCTAAATATGGGGTCTGTCCACACACACGTACATCAGATCACAGTAAACGCCTTCGCCAACTTCGCTGCGTTGGTATCCGTGTCATCTTTAACGGGAAGATCAATAAACAAGAAGTAAACCAGAAGCTTACATCAGGAAGGCCCCAAACCAGACCCGGAATTCACGAGGAAGAAGCCACTACTCGCGCTGAGGATGGCGCGGATGCGTCAGGAATGTGGAAGCAAACTGCAGCAACTTTTTTGATGTTTGTCGATGCGCAAAACGGGCGAGCACAGGCTGGCGAGCCGGTCCACTGGCCTACTGGCGCGGCTTCCTGGTAGAGGGCGTCATCTGCGGCTGCTCAAACAGGCCAGCAGGTGCCGTGCCGCGTTTCTCTCTGCTGCAGTAGTGTGTTACCGCACGACGCCCAGCTGGTGCTACACACACAGGTGCACTGCCGCGCATACCGAGAAAAACCCTCCACTTTGCGCGCGTATCTCTCTCTCTCTCTCTCTCTCTCTGTGTGTGTGTGCGTGTGTGTGTGTGTGTGTGTGTGTGTGTGTCGCGCACTGAGACACACACACGTGCATGATGAAAGTCATGGGTGAGCGATATGCACATACCCAAATGGCGGTAGTATCGCGTACACAGGGCATAGAAGGGCAGCGCATTGGCAGAGCTGCCGTTTCTACTCAGGTCTCATGTTTTGTATCCCGCCTGGATCTGCTCCTGCAAAATAGGCCGAGAGTGAAGAACGCGAGTAGAAGAAGGAAAAGGTGAAGTACTTCGGTACTGCGTATAGGCTAAAGCTCTTTTACTGGTGTAGGAAAATATACAAATTACAGTATTGCTTATCTTTGCGTGTCCGCAGCTCGTGGTCTCGCGGTAGCGTTCTCGCTTCCCGAGCACGGGGTCCCGCGTTCGATTCCCGGCGGGGTCAGGGATTTTCTCTGCCTCGTGATGACTGGGTGTTGTGTGTTGTCCTTAGGTTAATTAGGTTTAAGTAGTTCTAAGTTCTAGGGGACTGATGACCATAGCTGTAAAGTCCCATAGTGCTCAGAGCCTTTATCTTTGCGTACAGATGAGCGCTTAAGTGCGAAGCCGTTCTGTATCAGAGCTATAAGTTAGTAGCAGTTGGGCAAACTATCATTGAAGTAACAAGGTAAAGTCTGTCATGGTTAGCCCCCTGTGAAGTAGAAGCTACCCCCCTATGAAGTAGAAGCTAAGTTGCTTGGTCGTCTGCTGTTGATCAAATGGGCTGAATCCGGAGCGTCGCTCGTAGAGCTGCACAGCGCCGGCTAGAGGGCGCCGTCGTCGGTGTCGGTGACTTAGTGCCAACCTAAGAACTTGTACCTACGCCGTGGCATCGTAGCTACCGATACCACATCAGGTGATTCATGTGGGAAGGTTACCTATAAGATTATGGCCGTACGACGTGAACTGAACGCGGAATGTTAGTTGGATCTAGACGCTTGGGACATTCCATTTCGGAAATCGTTAGGGAATTCAATATTACGAGACCCACAGTGCCAAGAGAGTGCCGAGAATACCAAATTTCAGGCATTGCCTCTCGCCACGGACAACTCAGTGGTCGACGGCCTTTATTTAACGACTGAGAGCACAGCTTCTGGGTAGTGTTGCCAGTGCTAACTGCGTGAAATACCCGACGAAATCAATGTGGGGCTTGAGGCGAAAGTATCCGCGGGGGCAGTGCGGCGGAATATGGCGTTAGTGGGGTGTGGCAGCAGGCGGGCGGCCTGAGTGGCTTTGCTCATAGCACGACATCGTCTGCAGCGCCTCTCCTGGGCTCGTGGCCATATCAGTTAAACCCTAGACAACTGGAAAACCGTGGCCTGGTCAGATGACTCCCGATTTCAGTTGACAATAGCTGATGCTACGGTTCGAGTGTGGCGAAGACGCTACGAAGCCATTCAGCTAAGTTGTCAACAAGGCACTATGCAAGCTTCATACGAGTAATGGTGTGGGCTGTGTTTACATGGAATGGACTGTGTCCTCTGGTCCAAAACAACTGATCGTGGACTGGAAATGGCTGTGTTCGGCTACTTGGAGACCATTTGCAGCCGTTCGTGGACTTCATGTTCCCAAACAACGATGGAATTTTTATGGATGACAATGTGCCTTATCACTGGGCCACAATTGTTCACAATTGGTTTGAAGAACATTCTGGAGAATTCGAACGAGTCGTTTTGGTCACCCATTTCGCCTGAGATGAGTCCCATCGAACGTTTATGGGACATAATCGGGAGGTCAGTTCGTGCACAAAATCCTGCACCGACAACACTTTCGCAATTATGAACGACTGTGGAGGGAGCATGGACCAATATTTCTGCAGGGGACTCAGTAACGAGTTGTTGAGTCCATGTCATGTCGAGCTGCTGCACTATGCCGTGCAAAAGGATGTCCAACACGCTATTAGGACGTATGCCATTATTGTTGCCTCAGTATATTGTTCTAAGAAAAAATGAAAAATAGCTTCACTCCTAGGATTCGATTAAGAATTTCAAGAGGTTTTCCTTTGTTGCAGGGAACATGCCGGAACTTCTCCCAAATACTCTCAGCGGGCGGGACAGCAGCATGGTGAGACGCTGGAGGACAACGGTTCAGATCCCCGTCACGCGATACAGATTGAAATGTCCCATAGTTTCCTTAAATCACTTGAAGCAAATTCCGGGATATTTCCTCACAAAGGGAAAGGCCGATTTTCTTTCTCATCCTCCCCAGGCCGATCTTGCGTCCTTGTTGTTGACGGGACTTCAAACTGTAGTCTCCTTTTCTTCAAATGATCACATTTGGTAACCTCTCCGCATTCTCTCAGGTCATCGTGATTTGGCTGAATACAACTGAATTCCATGAAGGCAAGATCGCAAAGAGCCCTTCAAGTTTAATAGCTGACCGCAAAGAGCCCTTCAAGTGTAATACCTCAAGGTATGAAAAGTCTAAAAATAATTATCCTTCTGGAAACTGAGAGCGATTGGCAGGTAACTACAGGATACTCACTGACAACGAGAGGGAAAAATTATAGACAAAAAAGTAAATCCTTGATTGTACAGACCTTTAGATGCTGTCACCAAAGCATCTTATTTCGAAATTTGTGGTAAGTTCCTATGGGACCAAACTGCTGAGGTCATTGGTCCCTAGGCTTACACACTACTTAAACTAACTTAAACCAACTTACGCTAAGGACAACATATATCCATGCCCGAGGGAGGACCCGAACCTCCGACGGAGGAGGCCGCGAGAACCGTGGCAAGGTGCCCAAGCCGGCGCGGCTACCCCGCGCGGCCAGCATCTTAAGTGAAGAAGATGTGTATAAAGA
This sequence comes from Schistocerca americana, assembly GCF_021461395.2. Taxonomy (NCBI): domain Eukaryota; kingdom Metazoa; phylum Arthropoda; class Insecta; order Orthoptera; family Acrididae; genus Schistocerca; species Schistocerca americana. The sequence goes on from NC_060123.1 coordinate 175,965,438, forward strand.
AGACACAAGGTAATTACAAAGTAGATTTGAGCAGAAGGACTGGGAGAGGTGATGGAGTGAGGCAAGGCGAAACGCTTTTCAGTTTAGTATGCAGTCTGGCAATGGTTTCCACGTTGATTACGTATCGAGTAAGTCTCCAGTTAAGTAGGTGTTACAGTGGTGAGGGTTAGATTACCTGTCAGATGAGAAAGGTGTCTCAGAAAGGTTTACTGTATCGCTGGGCGAACTACACTTCCGAAAAAGGAAATGGAACAGCCTCAAGCGCAAGACCATAATATTGACAAGTGAAGTGACAGGTAGTGCATCATTGTAAGAGTACATGATAACAATCTCAGATCAAATGAAACACACACGTCACAGTAAAAGGTGACCAAACAGTCGCATGAATGCTCAGCCTATCCCTCCCACCTTCGACATGAACGTTGACGTATATTCTCGCCTGCAACGATCACAAAGTTGGCGAATAGCAAACTGTTGTAGAACGTACCAAGCATCTTGCGCCTTTTGTTGCCATTCGGCAAAAGTTCCTGCAGGCCCTGGAGAATGAGAAAGTTCCACCATGTCCCATAAGTGTTCACCTGGCGAGAGATCTGCCACCATAGCTGTTGTGCGCTAAGAAGAACACGTTGCGTCGTAGCAGCCGAGTTGTCCTGCTGAAAAAGCACATCATCTTCCTGTCGAAGAAATGGCACTAGCAAGGCGATAACGGGTTGTGCAATGTAGTGGGATCTGTTTGCTTTACCCTGCAGAAACACCTAATGCGACCGCTAGTGCAACTGAAGCCTCCCCCCCCCCCCCCCCTAGTCACACACACACACACACACACACACACACACACACACACACACACACACATAAGCCTGGGACGGGTGAATGTGCTATGGAATCGGTATCTCACCAAGTCTGCGCTGTACATGTGTACGTCCACCATTCGCATACAGACACAACCAATTCTCATCACTGAAGACAACAGAGCGTCGTTGCACTCTCCAGTGAACTGTTTCACGACACCAGAACAGCCATACTTGGCGGTGTCGTGGTGTCGGTAGTGGCCCGGCCAGAGGCACAAGTGATCTTCGCCTTGCTGCAAGCAGGTGGACCCAACGGTAGCTGATGACACAGCAGGTGCGCAATGGTCAGCCAACGCTACTCGCGCAAAGCGTCCAGATTGACGTGCGTCTGTACTGCGGCGGATGTTCAGAACCCGGCCTACAGGTATGGGAAAGTTCCCCAGACCAGTGTTGATAGCAGTGACACACTGCCTATACACTGCACCCAACATGTGAAGAAGTCTGTCGATATGTCCATCCAGCATCCAGCAGCACACAATGTGACCCCATTCAAATGGCTGAAGCGTTCAGTAGGAGAACGTACTCGACGTTGGGGCATTGTTGTACCATAGAAAAATGCAAACACTGTTCACCTCGAAACTCAACACAGTTACTGTCAATAGAGTCAGAACAAAGATTGCACAGACACACCCCTTAGAGCTATCTGTTGGCCGATGGCCGTGACAAATGACTCACAGTATGTTCCACAGTATGCACAGATTGATCCTGGTGCCACTGAACACAGTACTTGAGGGTGTCTGCTGCCTTCTGGACGACTTCGTGTAAGAAGACTCTTGGACCACTTGCAGACAGTACATGGAGCTGATGGGATCAATTGGATGAGTTTGCAGCAGCTAAACAAAGAAGGACGTTGATTGTAAAACGTAAAATTACGTTTTCTTTTATGGATTCAGCAAAGCTGTACATACACTCCTGGAAATGGAAAAAAGAACACATTGACACCGGTGTGTCAGACCCACCATACTTGCTCCGGACACTGCGAGAGGACTGTACAAGCAATGATCACACGCACGGCACAGCGGACACACCAGGAACCGCGGAGTTGGCCGTCGAATGGCGCTAGCTGCGCAGCATTAGTGCACCGCCGCCGTCAGTGTCAGCCAGTTTGCCGTGGCATACGGAGCTCCATCGCAGTCTTTAACACTGGTAGCATGCCGCAACAGCGTGGACGTGAACCGTATGTGCAGTTGACGGACTTTGAGCGAGGGCGTATAGTGGGCATGCGGGAGGCCGGGTGGACGTACCGCCGAATTGCTCAACACGTGGGGCGTGAGGTCTCCACAGTACATCGATGTTGTCGCCAGTGGTCGGCGGAAGGTGCACGTGCCCGTCGACCTGGGACCGGACCGCAGCGACGCACGGATCCACGCAAAGACCGTAGGATCCTACGCAATGCCGTAGGGGACCGCACCGCCACTTCCCAGCAAATTAGGGACACTGTTGCTCCTGGGGTATCGGCGAGGACCATTCGCAACCGTCTCCATGAAGCTGGGCTACGGTCCCGCACACCGTTAGGCCGTCTTCCGCTCACGCCCCAACATCGTGCAGCCCGCCTCCAGTGGTGTCGCGACAGGCGCGAATGGAGGGAGGAATGGAGACGTGTCGTCTTCAGCGATGAGAGTCGCTTCTGCCTTGGTGCCAATGATGGTCGTATGCGTGTTTGGCGCCGTGCTGGTGAGCGCCACAATCAGGACTGCATACGACCGAGGCACGCAGGGCCAACACCCGGCATCATGGTGTGGGGAGCGATCTCCTACACTGGCCGTATACCACTGGTGATCGTCGAGGGGACACTGAATAGTGCACGGTACATCCAAACCGTCATCGAACCCATCGTTGTACCATTCCTAGACCGGCAAGGGAACTTGCTGTTCCAACAGGACAATGCACGTCCGCATGTATTCCGTGCCACCCAACGTGCTCTAGAAGGTGTAAGTCAACTACCCTGGCCAGCAAGATCTCCGGATCTGTCCCCCATTGAGCATGTTTGGGACTGGATGAAGCGTCGTCTCACGCGGTCTGCACGTCCAGCACGAACGCTGGTCCAACTGAGGCGCCAGGTGGAAATGGCATGGCAAGCCGTTCCACAGGACTACATCCAGCATCTCTACGATCGTCTCCATGGGAGAATAGCAGCCTGCATTGCTGCGAAAGGTGGATATACACTGTACTAGTGCCGACATTGTGCATGCTCTGTTGCCTGTGTCTATGTGCCTGTGGTTCTGTCAGTGTGATCATGTGATGTATCTGACCCCAGGAATGTGTCAATAAAGTTTCCCCTTCCTGGGACAATGAATTCACGGTGTTCTTATTTCAATTTCCAGGAGTGTATAATGTTAAGCTGGGTCAGTGTGAAACTGTCGGAAGGAAAGTGTTAGAATGATGCAACGTGTCTTAAGAATATTGTAGACTGCGCAGATATGAACCCCTGTCTAGAAAATTTCATAGGAACTTTGGATGACGTTTTGATTACCAGTTCCTGTATGTCATATGCAGGGTGTCACTTACTGTTATCACCAGGAATAGTTCCGAAAGTACGAGGGAGGACGGAGGCCATAATATGACGTTGGTTTTTTGTTGCATGAAGGTCAACTTTGTCTTTTTAAAGGGGTGCTATAGTTTGGTATTTATTTTTTGATAACGGCCATCGAGACGAATCCAATGGTGTGTAACAGCAAAGTCTTTGAAGGTCAACGAAGGTCACAAAGGTGACATCAACGTCCATCTACAGAAGTTGTTGGAAGTTATGACCATTGGTTTCAATGCAATGCTGCAATCTTCTTTTCGGCCGCGGTAGTCGAGCGGTTCTAGGCGCTTCAGTCTGGAACCGCGCGACCGCTACGGTCGCAGTTTCGAATCCTGCCTCTGTCATGGATGTGTGTGATGTTCTTAGGTTAGTTAGGTTTCAATAGTTTTAAGTTCTAGGGGACTGATGACCTCAGATGTTAAGTCCCATAGTGCTCAGAGCCACTTGAACCATTTCTTATCATGGATTTAGTGGTATTCCTTACCACAGCGACACTTATCGAAGCACATCCTCTGACAATTCTCTCTCGTATATCGTGCAAATAGTAAATATTCGCCGAATATGGCGTATCAAAATTGTTCAAATGGCTCTGAGCACTATGGGACTTAACATCTGAGGTCATCAGTCCCCTAGAACTTAGAACTACTTAAACCTAACTAATTGAACGACATCACACACACCCATGCCCGAGCCAGGATTCGAACCTGCGACCGTAGCGGTCGCGCGGTTCCAGACTGTAGCGCCTAGAACAGCTCGGCCACATCGGCTGGCTACGGCGTATCCATCTAACGTGCTACTGACATGTAAACACCATCCGACGGTTTCCCAATGCAACACAAATAGGAATGGTAAGACTAGGATCGTGGAATCAAGCGAATGTGGATTCGTCTCGACAGCCGCTATCAGAAAATAAGTACCAAACTACAGCATCCCATAAAAAAAGTTGACCTTCATATCTCTGACGCGACCCCACCTAGCAACAAAAAACCAACGTCATATTATGGCCCCCGTTCTCCCATGCAACATTTGTCCCACAAACTTTTCAGCTACTGTCATACTTGCGGAGTTATTCCAGGTGGCAATAGTTAGTGACTCATCCTGTATAAGATGCGTTACAACGTATTAAGAAGTATTCAACTTTTTTTTTTTTCAATCAAGAAATTCGCTTATCACGTTACTAGGGTGTGAGGTTCCTGGTTAATTTTCTCGCTATATTTTTTAAGTCATAATTAATGTTCATGAAATGTTCTTCTCGCTGATTCCTGTCAAATACCTAATTGTCTAAGGATGAAGCTAAAGCTATTGCTATCACCTAATAATGAATCGCGAGACTCCACGTGCATCAGCACGAATAAAAAATTGAATAAAAGCAAGAACAGCACTGTTTTCGGGCCTTCTGATGCGTGGTTGGATTTCAAATTGTTGGCTACAGCACAGTCCAGAGACCAACCGACGCATACATCACTTTAAATCCTGTGTGAAGTCTGTCGCAAGTTCAATAACGCAGGCAGAAATTTACCGTGAAATAATATTTTTTTCTCACTGCGATTTAATCTTTTCACAAACTGAGTTTATTTCAGAAAAAACCAAAATATCATTTCTCGCTATTTAAAATCGTTCATTATTGAAATGTTTCTGTGTGAGGGTTTAAGTGCATAATATTTAAAGCTGCTTCTGCGCAATATTATGATCGCAGACTGACAAAATATTCTATTGTAGGTCACCATCAAAATCAACTGCAGAACAATTTTTAAATGTTTAAAGCTAGGTCGCCTAACCCAAAATTATTGAGTAATCACATCCAATTCACCCGAAGTCAGTTTTTTATAAGTCGTCACAAGCTAAAAAGTTTCAGAGTCTCGCGATCGGTACGCACCAAATACTTACAAGTCCACCACCAAATACTTAGAACGTATTTCTGATGCACCTGTTGCCGCTCATACATCCTGGCTTTTCGCGAACCCCACTCCAACTGACTTCCGAATGCAAAGCGTGTGCAGCACGCATATTGTCGCCATTACTTACAGCCTCGCACTAACGTGAGTCATAACTGTCACGCTTCAGTCTTTCGAAGGAGTACCTAAAGCATAAATATAATTTTATAGATTGCACGTGAATTTGTCAGCTTTCCAAAGCTGATCGCTGTTTCCGAGCAGCTTGACTGGTTTTGTAACAATTAAGGTTTTGGCCAAACGCTTGCTGGTTTGTATAATTATATCATCAATAAATATTGAACAACTAAACCAATTACAGTCATATCTACATTTACATCTACAGCATACTCCGCAAGCCACCTAATGTTGTGCAGTGGAAGGTACTTTCGTATCACTTACTATCTGATCCTTCCAACCCTGTTCCACTCGTGAATAGTGCATGGGAATAATGATTTTTTATACATCCCTAATTACACAAATTTAACAATGTTGCCGCTACTTTCACTATTTCATTTACGGGAAAATTCACTTTTTCATGCATAGCATACAAATTCCGGCTTGTAATTTAAAATACCTTACATTCATGAACAATCTCTCATAAAATTTCAGTAGTACTTATAACACCAATGTGCCGTGAAACACACTAATGTTACCCTCTGAGAGGTGTGTATAATGGACAAGGGTATCGGATATAATTTCGATTTTGGTAAAATTAACAGAACAGCCAAATGGGCTTTAATCTTGGGAGTTCATTGTGGAGAGTATTCATTACAATTTAAAAGTCTGCAATAAACCTGCCCCATGCTTTATGATTGTGGTGGCAGTAAGTTCGACACAATCTACCTAGTGCCACTGCATTGTTTGCAGGATGGTAGGCCGAAATACATTCCACTTGAATGCCATTCTGTTCCATCCCTTCCTTCCATATTTTTGAAATGAATTGGGGTCCATTATCAGAGAGTACTGCCTTTGGTTTTCCTATCACATTGAAACATTCAGTCATTCTGTTAAATACTGCTTTTGCAGTAGCTTTCCTAATGGAAAAAAGTTTGAAAAACTACGAAAATACTTCTAATACCACTACAATGCAGGTAAAATTTCCGGAAGTTTTCAGGAGAGGCCCGTACAAATCCACTGACAATAAATCAAGAGTATCTTCTGGTACATTGTTTTGCATGTTACCTTGGCTGGTTCGAATTGTGACTTTTGCCCTCTGTCAAATATCACATGACTTAATTCGATCTGTCACTTTCTTTATTGCACTGATATTTATTGTTATTACGTCAGAAAGTTTTTCGATACAGTTTTTGTGACCACAGTGTCCTATGATGAAGTGAAAATAGTCAATTACTTCTGTCTCAAATTGAGATGGCCAGCACACTTTCCACTCCTGTCTACTCACATCTGTTCGTTTGTATAGAATATCTTTGAAGATCTTATAATACTTACTAATTTGAGGATATTTGGTATTATTAAAATTTACTTTAACTGACTTCAAGACTTCGTCTTCATTTTGGTAGTATCATATAGTTTTGCAAATATGTTGGATTTTCTTTTTCCCCTGTACCGCTTTGATGAACCTCATATGGAATGTGCCATCTTCGTTATTTTCCTTTGGCACACTGTCTATGCCTTCAGGTAGTTGGATAGAGCATCTGCTACGTGATTGCACTTCCTTTAACATACAAAATATCGTAGTCCAACTGCTGGAGGTACGGTGCTCAACGGCTTAATCTTCCAGTAAATAAGCGGCAGATTCAGAAGGATGTAGGTTGCGTTAGGTACTGGGAGATGAAGAAACTTGCACAGGATAGAGTAGCATGGAGAGTTACATCAAACCAGTCTCAGGACTGAAGACCACAACAACAACAAATAAGCAGCAGTCTTTAAGAAACGTCAACGCTTTGTGATCAGTATGTTTAATTGTTTTATGCCCCCACAAATAATTTCGAAACTTTTTCGAACCCCATATCATTGCTAGAGCTTCCTTTTCTGAAATGGTGTAACTTATTTTGTCCTTAGTCAGGGTTCGACTAGCGAAAGCTATTATTCTATGTTTCGGTTCTACTGTATGTATGTTTTCTCGGAAAATTTCTATGCTGTTCCCATATACACTGCTATCAGTACCCATATGAAATTGTTCACTCAAAACAGGGAGATGCAAGATATTGTTCCTTATTAATTCATTTTTCAAATTTTCGAAATATTGTTGGCATTCCTCTGTCCAAATGAATGCACTATTTTTCGTAAGTAACCCATTTAAATGGACTATTAAATGCTTGCCCCTTCGCGAATTTGCAGTAACATCTGCAGAGAGCCAGATACGCTTTTAATTGCTTTCGGTTCTTAGGTGGTGGGCATTTTTCAATGGCATTTAACTTCTCTGGGTCCCTTCCAATCCCAGAAGTGGTAATAATATGCCCCAAGAATTTTATATCTTGTTTTACGAGTTTGCACTTCTTCAGTTTTAGTCTCATCCCTCCTGCTTGAAGAGCAGAAAAGGTTTTGTGTAATAATCCACAGTGTCCTCTCCAATATTCCTTGGCGATCAAGTTGTCCACGTTTGTGGTCAATCTGGCACTTAGTTCCCTTCCGAACACACAATCTAAAGCCCTAATGAAAACTAAGACAGAAGTATTAAGACCAAAAGGAACGACTTTATATTGGCAATATTTTCCCGCATATAGAAATGCAGTATACTTTTGAGAGTCTTTATGGAATGGAATTTGCCAATTCCCCACAGTGAGATCTAAGCTAGTCAAATACCGCACATTGTAGTACTTTTGCAACAGTTCGTCTAAATTTTCTGGACAATCTACTTTTCTATTGACCACCTTCTTTAGTGTTCATGCATCGATTACTACTTGCACGCCTCCATCTTTCTTGTTTACAATAATGAGAGGGCTATTATACTCACTATTTCTGCTTTCGATAATTCCCCATTCAATCATTTTGTCGATTTCCGTCTTCACGGCTTCTCTCTTAGCTAGAGGTACTGGATAAGGTCTCACGAAAAATGGTTCATATTCTATTGCTTCAATACGGTATTCAAAGTTCTTTACTACTCTCAGTTTATCTGAAAACACTTCCTGGTTATTAGTCAGAATGTTAAACAGATCTGTTTTCTATTCCTGTATCTCTCTAATAATTTCCTCAAAAGTTTCTAGTTTTAAGTCATCAATCATTGCGTTCTTTATGTGGTATATTTCATATAAATTGGACAAACCATTGTTTCCAGAGTCTAATTGTAATAGCTATGAATCAACTTTGGTGTCCTGTGAAATTTCGTTCTCCTCAAATCTACTTTCCAGAATATCAGATTTATTATTAATTTTGACATACTCACTGACCCCATCCACTGATACTACGTTTGTATGTTTCGCTTAAGGCATCAGTGAGTTATTAACTTTTAAATATCATTTGGTATCTTAAATGTTAAACATCAACCAACTTGAGATCTAAATCTCGTAGCCCATGCACTCTTCTAATTTTTGTATTTAAATTCATATCACTGGCTTCTCTGTCACTGGTTTGATTTAGTTTTTATTTAGAGTTTCGCTTATCTAATATTTATTTTGTTCAATAAATTCGGCCATGGCGGCTACCTTCCGAAGCTCACTCAAATGGTCAGGTTTTTCCCGCTGGGTGGTCAGAGCCTCTGCTGACCTGCACTTAGGATTTCTCATACTTTAATGTACAGGTCCATCATCACGCCTCAATGTTGCTGTCACCTACTGACGCCACTGCAAAGCTTGTTCGGCCCAGCGGATTTCTTCACATATAGCTTTGCGAGATTCAAAATCTCTCTCACTTCATTCTCGGGTAACCATCTTTTGTACGGGTCCATGTCAAGACCTCTGTGCAAATGGTCTTATCAGACAATTCCAGGGCAGGTGAATGTTTAAAACCTGAACACTCTGAAGATTGCTGGACGGATGTTCTCACACTTCCCAAATTTTCGGGCGTTGTTACATTCTGAGGTCTGCTAGCTGATTTTATTTTCGGTGGAGTACCTGATACTCTAAAGTTTGATACCTAAACTTGAAATTTTTTTCATCAGAAATGGAATTGTCGGCCAAGCTAGAAACGGACGCCAAATGCTCACTGACTAGTAATCACAGAACCACCTTTACGAATATACTCCTCCACGACACACTCACTATGATCACCTAGTCAAGTCATTGCGCCTGCTGAAAATGGCACGTACACCGCTATCGATCGATACATCCTCCATGTCAACAGCCACAACGAAACTGATTCCATATACGGGAGGTCTTTTTGCCGGACCCTGTATATTTTCTCCTTTCAACAATTAATTTCAATATATCCTGTGTTATCTAAGGATTTCTACTAGGCCTTATCTTTTTACCTTTGTGATCCTTGTTAACTTCTCTGTTTCGTCTCTCGAAGCTTCCTATTCATCTTCTACTGTGTTCCTTACTCCGGTTGCATTTCAACAATGGCTAACGCACACTTTGAAACTCTAAACAGCCTCTGATTCTTCCAGTTTATGTAGGTCCCATCGCCTTGAAATCGTACCATTTTGCACTTTATTCAGTTTCAATATGCAGTTCATAACCAATAAATTATGTTCAGAGTCCACATCAGCCCCTGGAAACATCTTACAGCTTAAACTTTGTTTTTGAAAAATCTGTCTTACCTTATACAGTTCATCTGAAACCTTCCACTGTCTTCACGTCTCTTCCACGTATATAACCTTCTTTCATGAGTCTTAGACCAAATGTTACCAATGATTAAATTAAACTCTGTGCAAAATTCTACCAGGAGGCTACCTCTTCCACTTCTTTGCCCTCTCGATAATCTCCTACTAATTTTTCTCCCCTTCGCTTTCCTACTATCGAATTTCAGTTCCTCAACACAATTACATTTTTAACTCCTTTAACTATATGAAAACTTTCTTTTCTTTCGTCATAAATTTATTCAATCTCATTATCATCTCAGAGTTAGTTGGTGCATAAACATGTACTACCGTGGCAGATGTCGTCTTCGCGTCTATCTTGGCTACGTATTTGCGTTCACTATACCGTTCATAATAGTTTAGCTGCAGTCTTCTTTTCTTATTCATTATTAGACACATTTCTGCATATCTGTTATTTGCTTTTGTATTTAAAACCCTGTACTGATCTGACCAAAAGTGATACTCTTCCTACCACCGCACTTCACTAATTCCCATCGTATTTAGTACAATCTACAACGTTTCCTTTTTAAATTCTCTAAACTACCTATCCGATTAAGGAAGCTACCATTCCAGACTCCGACCCGTAGAATGTCAGTTTTCTTTTTCGGGTGGTGATGAATCGATATTTGTTATGCAAGCTAATGTACGCAAAATAAAAGATAGCGGTTGTGTAGAATCGAGTTTATCACTGAAACCGAGACATCTGGCATGGAAGATGTATGGAAGGAGCTGAAAATAAATAAAGTAAATTACTACTATTGAAGAGAAATATAAGGAACTGAAGTTACAGGGAAAAAACTAATTCTATCTAGCTATCGTACCAGTGTTTAGTATTCGTCGTATCGGCTGCGTTGATCGTCTCTTGTATCACCTGATAACTTCAGTTGGACACTTTTCAACTGCCGCCTAAACGTGCATCTCTTCACTAATGCTCACTATGTGTAACTTCGGTCTAGCCATTTCGCTTTTTAAATTTTCTAACTTACCTACCCGATTAAGGAATCTAACAAGACACGCCCCAACGCGTAGAATGCTTCTTTTGTTTTTCCTGATAACATCCTCCTGTATGACGTGTTAATTATTTTGCATGACTTACTGATTTGGCGATTTATGTGGAGGAATAGTTTCCTAAAAATTAATGCTAATGCTAAACGGCCCTTCTCATTCAGAATAATTTGCACGAATGTTAGCATGGGTCTGTAATGGAAACCTCAGAAACGCGAATAGTTTTCCTTAGTGGTAAAGTATGAGGCTGTGAAAGACGCCTCGCATATTGTGGCTGTCAGTGCCATCTGCCGGAGAATGTCGCTGACTGCGCCCGAGTACACATGCCTTGCTTGAGAGGTCGCCACTGGGCATACTGCAAAAATTCAACCTGGAGACTTCAATGCATGGGTGGAAGAGTAACCGTAGTGGAAGCATGAAGATTACACTGCTATCGTTATTTAACGTTGTTTGGTTTCTTTCTCTTAAGTGTATTCATCTCAAGAGCAAAAGAAAAAAAAAGTAAGGCATACATAGCTATTCGATATAGTGGAATTACCTAATACAGATTTTTACCTTTCCTACCTGTAACTTCATGTCAAAATCACGAGTAATTATTTTCTGAATGGCAAAGAAAATTTTACTACAGTACACGTAGTGGATATTCATGTTAAAAAAACTTTTCTTGTTTTCGTCTTTAGTACAAAGACCGGTTTTATGTCGCTCTCAAACGGTGCAAGATTCCTTATATCTTACTACTGCAATCTGCATCCGTTTTAACATACTTAATAGAATCAGGTCTCTGTCTCCTTCGACAGTTTTTACTCTCTCTACTCTCCACTAAACTGAAAAGCCAAAGGATGTGTCCAATTCACGGATTCTTTTTTAATCAAGTTGTGCTGTAATTGTTCTTCTCAAATCATTTCAGCGACTCTTCATTAGTCATCAGATATACGTATCTTATCTTCAGTACTCTCACGTAGCACATTTCAAAAGCTATTATTTTTTCTGAAGTCCTTATCGCCCACATTTCAGCTTCATATAAGGTTACACTCCAGACAAATACCCGCAGAAAATACTTTCTAACACTTCAGTTTGCGTTAGCTGTTAACAAATTCATCTTTTTCATAAATGCTTTTCTTGCTGTTGTCTGTCTATATTTTATGTTCTCTCTACTTCGGTCATCGTCTGCTATTTTGATGCTCAAATAGCAAAATTCGTCTCCTGCTTTTGATGCCTTATTTTTGAAGCTAATTTAATCCTGACTCTTACCTGATAATCTCTTTTCAAGACACAATCCAATTCTTTCCTCCGATCTGTGCCTCATCTAACAAAATTTTTCTTTGGAATGTAGTCTTTATAAAATTTATGTACAGAGTGCTTTGTTTAGTTACATATTACAAAAGTTGATGCGTATATGTTTGTTTTTTCCGCATCTTCTCCTAAACCACTCGACTGATTTAGACAAAACTTGGTACACATACACCTTGCTATCACGTAACAATCTCTTGGAGGTAAGACCACCTACCTATCATAGTTCAGGAGATATGGCGACACAAACAATGAGATGCGTGAATAGCTGCCCCATCATCATGACGTTCAAATTTAGTACTTTTGTGCTGCTAACTGTATTTGCAATAAATTTCGCAGACAGTGTTAATGTATGCCGCTAAATGAACCTTCAAAATTATATCATGATACCATTCATAGTTCAGGGGATATTACATTGGTGTCCAAAATTAAAGCAACAAACCGCTATTTTGCCGTCCTGTGTCTAACTCACCCATAATTACACAAACTGTCAATCAGATGTCCGCACGATCGTGTTCTGCACGGAAGATGGCCCAAGTCCTTCGGAATGCACAATCGACACGAATGGATGCAGATGATTAAACAGGATGCTTACATACTTGTCACCTGTCAGAGTCGTATATAGTTCCATATCATTCCAAGTGCACACGCCCCACACCATTGCAGAGCCTTCACCAGCTTCAACGTCAGCAGTGTCTATGGATTCATGATGTTGTCTCCATATCCTTACACGTCCATCTGCTTGATACAATTTGAAACGAGACTCGTACGACCAGGCAACACGTTTCCAGTCATCAACAGTCCAATGTTGGTATTGACTGACCCAGGCGAGTTGGAAAGCTTTGTGTCGTGCAGTCATCAAGGGTACACGAGTGATCCTTCAGCTCCGAAAGCCCATGTCGATTATGTTTCGCTGATGGTTCGCACGCTGACACTAATTGATGGCCCAGCATTGCAATCTTCAGAAATTTGCCGAAAGGTTGCACTTCTGTCACGTTGAACGATTCTCTTCAGTCGTCGTTGGCCCCGTTCTTGCAGGACCTTTTTCCGGCTGCAGCGATGTCGGAGATTTGATGTTTTTCCGGATTCTTGATATTCACGGTACACTCGTGAAATGGTGATACGGGAAAATCCCCACTTCATCGCTACCTCGAAAATGCTGTGTCCCATCGCTCGTGCGCCGATTACGACACCACGCTCAGACGCACTTATATCTTGATAACCTGCCATTGAAGCAGCAATTATCGGTCTAAGAACAGCACCAGACACTTGTTTTCTTATATAGGCAGCGCCGTATTCTGCCTGCTTACATATCTCTGTATTTGAATGTGCATGCCCATACCAGTTTCTTTGGCGCTTCAGTGTGTTTGTGGTGTAACAAAAATGCTGCTAAAGTTTAAGATGTTAGTTCAAGATTCACTTTTTGAGCAATTACCTTGATTTTCCCCCGAAATTTTGAGTAAAGTCAGTTCTTTCATAAAAACATCAAAGAGTTCGTAAGACGTTATCAGAGCCGTTGCAATACCGCACGATGGGAAACTACTATTGCTCGATTCACCGAGACGTACAATATACAATTAGACAGAGAAAAAGCGACATCACATGCTTTAGATAGAGGAGAGGGACTGTAAACCAATGGTAATACGTAATAACGTAGTGTTTCCATGTTCTTACTTCAATGGAGCATATGCTGAATGAAGATCAGTTTGGTTTCAGAAGGGGATTGGTAAGAGAAGCGATTCTGGCACTGAGACTCCGTATCGAAAAGCAATTACAGAAAAATAAACCAACTTATATTGCCTTTGTAGACCTGGAACAGGCATTAGATAACGTTATCTGTCAAGAGATGTTTAGAGTTCTGAGGAAAAGTGGAATGAAGTACAATCCGTGTGATACTCAGTTTCTATAAGAATGAGGTGGCAGTGATTAGGAACTGTCTCCAGGAACAAGAAGCAAATATTAGAAAAGGGGTAAGGCAAGCATGTTCTCTCTCTCCTCTTGTATCCAACGGTTCAATCCAGGAAGCTATAGACAAAGTTCAAGAAGCTACTGAGGTGGGGATCAAAATTAATGGACAGAAGATAGACATGCCACGTTATGTAGATGATATTGCTATAGTCACGGAGACGAAAGAAGAACTAGAGGAAGTCCTCAGAACAATGGAAAGGATTCTATGCAGCCAGTATGGACTGAGATTAAACATTGAAAGACTAAAGTGATGGTATGCAATACAGGAACAGAATGTGAACCTCTGAGAATGAGAATTGGAAGAGAGGAGTTGGAAGTGATAGAGGAATTTACTTACATGGGAATCAAAATCACAAGGGATGGTAGGAACCAGAAAGAAATTGCGAGCAGAACACATATGGCCAAAATTGCATTTAGTGAGAGGAGGAACTTACTCACTAGCAAGAACATCAGTCTGAAAATAAGGGAACGTATCATGAAAGCTTTCTTTTGGAGTGTGGCCCTATGCGGATGTGAAACTTGGACAATTAGAAGTTAAGAGAGAAGATGGCTAGAGGCCCTGAAGATGTGGTGCTATAGAAGGATGACGAAGATCAGCTGGAGGGATGAAGTAACAAACGGAGAGGTGCTTAGAAGATTAAAGGAAACCATATGTCTGCGAAGGCACAACTAAACAAGAAGAGACAAACTTGGAGGGCACATCCTAGACAGAACAACATCATTGGAACAATAGCAGAAGAAGCTAATGATGGAAGGAATCGGTGGGGACGACCAAGGATATCATACGTCACCAGATCATGAATGACGTTGGATGTAACACATATGTGGAAATTAAGAGCAAGACAGACAGAAGAGAGGAATGGCGGTCTGCTGAAAACCAACCTCAGGGTTGAACACTAGACGAAGAAGAAGGAGAGGAAGAAGAAGAAGAACGACTCCAATAAATGCCTCGTTCATATTTAAAAATTAAATTAGCCCTACTTTTCACTCTACTTACAGGCTGGCAATTAAAATTGCAAGTCCAGAAAGGATTCGATGTTTTCGGTGAGTGAGAGATGTGGAGAAGGTCCGGGCTGGGGAAACAGTCAAACACGCTCTGCACTGAGGTAGGTCAGGACAGGACAGGTAACACGTGGTCATGCGTTATCTTGCTAAAAGAGAGAGACCTCGAAGACAGGGCACTGCCACCGACCTTAACACGGCAGAATTGTAATGGCTGCTTTCCAAATTGCTGGCTACGTGAAAAAGAGGTGATAGTGTTGTTTACCCAATGGCATGCCATACCATCACACCACATGTTGGGACTGTGTGACTACGACGAATGCAATATGACGATTCTCCTTGGAGCCTCCAAATACGCATACGTCTCATCTACTGCTGCACGCAGAATCGAGTCGGAGACGATGCAATCCCACTCTTCTACCTGTTGTTGTGGGCGCACCACAGTTAGGGCACACTCTTTGCTGCTGCATCAAGAGAAAATGTAAGACAAATGGGTAGCGATTTCAGCGAAGATGACCAAGAGCTCTTAGTTCGTGGGTCTGGAAACAGTCTGGCTAATAATGTAAACTGCAGTATTAGGGATGACCTGAAAAAAATAGGAATAGCCATTGTGCACAAACGTGTTGGTTTTGTAGAGGTCTTGTGAAACCATGGCTGGCCTCGGGTTAACGCCCTGTGAGGCGAATGAGCACATAGCTGCGTGGGCTCCTTGCGATGGATGAGAGATATCATGTTAGTGTTGTTCTATAGGAATGTTGAGATATACTCGTACTTCTCGTGGTCTACAACTGAATAGCATGGCTGCAAATAAGTTAGCAGATCTATTAGAAGAAAGGTTAGACAGTCCTCCAGCAGACAAGAACAAATCCATGTGGTTGTTGAGGTAAAATGAGACAAATGTTTTAGGCGAAATTCAGACGAACAGCATTAAAGGAAATTAAGTTGACAAACTCCCACTTCATCACTTAAGACACAGAAATGGAAATTATCCTGCTACATCAAAATATACACTATGTGATCAAAAGTATCCGGACACCTGGCTGAAAATGACTTACAAGATCGTGGCGCCCTCCATCGGTAATGCTGAAATTCAGCATGGTGTTGGCCCACCTTCAGCCTTGATGAAAGCTTCCAGTCTCACAGGCACACGATCAGTCAGGTGCTGGAAGGTTTCTTGGGGAATGGCAGGCCATTCTTCACGGAGTGCTGCCCTGAGGAGAGGTATCGATGTCGGTCGGTGAGGTCTGGCAAGGCTTTCGAAAACATCCCACAGGTTATCTATAGGATTCAGGCCAGGACTCTGTACAGGCCAGTCCATTACATGGATGTTATTGTCGTGTACCACTTCGTCACAGGCCGTGCATTATGAACAGGTACTCGATCGTGTTGAAAGAAGCAATCGCCATCTCGAAATTGCTCTTCAACAACGGGAAGCATGAAGATGCTTAAAACATCAATGTAGGACTGTGCTGTGATAGTGCCACGCAAAACAACAAAGGGTGCAAGCTCCGTCCATGAAAAACACGACCACACCATAACACCACCGACTCCGAATTTTACTGTTGGCGCTACACACATTGGCATATGACATTTACCGGGAATTCCCCATTCCCACACCCTGTCACCGGATCGCCATATTGTGTACCGTGATTCGTCATTCCACACAACGTTTTTCCACTTTTCAGTCGTCCAATGTTTACGCTCCTTACACCAAGCGAGGCGTAGTTTGGCATTTACCGGAGTGATGTGTGGCTTATGAGCAGCCGTTCGACGATGAAATTCGTTTCCTCACGTCCCGCCATTCGTCATAGTACTTGCAGTGGATCCTGATGCAGTGTGAAATTCCTGTGTAATGGTCTGGATAGATGTCTGCCTATTACAGATTACGACCCTCTTCAACTGCCGGAGGTCCCTGTCAGTCAACAGACGAGGTCGGCCTGTACGCTATTGTGCTGTACGTGTCCCTTCATGTTTCCACTTCACTATCACATCATAAACAGTGGACCTAGAGATGTTTAGGAGTGTGGAAATCACGCGTACAGACATACGACACAAGTGACACCCAATCACCTGACCACGTTTGAAGTCCGTGAGTTCCGCGGAGCGCCGCATTCTGCTCCCTCACAATGACTAATGACTACTGAGGTCGCTGACATGTAGTACCTGGCAGTAGGTGGCAGCACAACGCACTAAATATAAAAAAACATATGATCTGGTGGTGGCTGGATACCTTTCATCACATATTGTAAGGGGAATAAAATGTAAAGTAAGTGGATTGTCAGTTTATTTGGAAGATCAGAATAGTAGGGAAGAAACTGACGTCATTTGTCTGTCTCAACACCATATAACAAGTGGGATAAAAATTATGTCAAAAAGTGTTCCCAATTATCTGTGAATTCATGTAGATCCAGTATAGATAAAGGAGGAGTTGTTACTTTCATTAAAAAATGAATATAAATTCAAAAATTTACAAATGAGTAATAAATTTTGTATAGACCAGGATATGGGAGCATGTGCTTGTGCGCCAATATTGGACAATATAACATTTTTTATAGTTACAGTATAAAGGTCCCTGTCGCGTATTAGGGAAATTTTCGTGGAACATTTTGATCCCTCATTGTGCTGTCTGTGAGACGGAAAAAAAGATGTTACTGATGTGTAGTGATTTTAGTACAATTTTTTAAAAGAAATCTGACAGGATAAGTGAACACTTGATGTATCAGTCACATACAGTTTAGTATCAACAGTTCGTTATCAATTTCCTTACTCTAGTAGTTCAAGGTGGTAGTAACTGATCAACCATTCGAGCAAAAAGCAAAAGTTAAATAAACATAAGCCTACCGTGTGAGAAATGGAATGTCGTATCTTGATACGTAGTTAATCACATTACATTAGCTCCATGTACAGTCCAATCGTCAGTTCGATTAATGATAAAACAACGAAATATTTTCAGGAAAACTTGAAGAAAGTGACTAGTGCGAAATTTACGGTGAGTCCAGTGCCACTCCAAATTAAGCATATTTCAAAATGTACCATTTTTGAAAGCACTTTTCCCAAAGAATTATTCTTTGCAATAGTAGTAAGTCTTCAAAGAAACGTTGGATCACCTCAGGTATCAAAGTATCTTCAGAACGAAAAGGGTGAGTCTACAAAATAGAACAAGTAAGGGTCCGAATGTACTTTCATATTATAAACAATACTGTAACATTTTAAGAAAAGTTGTAAAACATTCAGGAGTGCACACATCTTATCCAATATAGCAGGATTCGACGCTAAAATCAAATCAGTATGGAATACATTTAAAATAGAGACAGGGGAAGAAGCCCTTGAAGCCTGCACAATTTCTGCTAGAGACAATTCAAGTGTAGCAGATATCTTTAATAATTTCATTTTAAAAGCAGATGAGAAAATCGTTTGAATAAGTTCAGAAGTGAAAATAAAACAAAACGCTTAAGAACGAGTACAGAGCAGTTTAAGTAAAATGAGAAGTCTGGAGCTGATGAAATCTCCAATAAGACATTAAAAAGTTGTGGTACTATAATTCCTTATAGTCTGTGTCGAATGTGTAACACATCGTTAGTTAGGGTATTTCCTCCAACAGATTCGAATATGCTACTTTGCGGCACTCTATAAGAAAGGTGTCTCCTCATATGTCAGTCTCACTTCTTACATCATTTTAAAAAAAAAACTGTTTGAGACTGTAAAGTACTAGAGTTTGGCCATGCACCTAAATAATGATGGGATACTTAGTCAATCACAGTTTTCATTTCAGAAGGGTTACTCTACCGAGAAAGCTGTATGTATCTTGACTGAGCAGACTACAAAATGTTTAAATGGTTAAATATCACCAATCGCGATCTGTGACTTATGAAAGGCACCTGGTTGTGTCGACAATAATTTATATTAAAGAAATTGAGTTTCTATGGGGTACATGTTTCAGTACATTTCTGGTTTAGTTGTTTAAGAAACAGGGTGCCGAAAGTTACATTAGGACGAAACTTTCTGGTAGACTGAAACTGTGCACCGGACAGTGACTCAAATATCGGACCATTGTCTTCCGCGGGAAGTGCTCTACCGCCTCACATTTTTACTTCCGCCAGTATTTCATCCCCTACCTTCCGAACTCCACAGAAATTCTCCTGCATCCATTGACGGACTAGTAAGGTATGCAGAAGAATTTCTGTGAAAGTTGGAAGGTAGGAGATGAGGTACTGGCAGAAGTAAAGCCTTGAGGACGGGTCGTTTGTTGTGCTATGATAGCTGTGGTGTGCGTACTGTAAGACCTTCGGTACACACAACATCAGATTATTTGACTTGTCGCTCTAACTAAGTAGGCGAGTGTCAGCAATATGTCTCGTGGTCTTATAGTGGCGTGTTTATCTTCTGCCGTTAGGTCAGACGATAGAAATGCCACTTGCACGCTTTGAGTAGCAGATTGACGGTGACCAACTTTAAACAGAACTTGATTAATTTTTACACACATTTATTAAAATAATAAAAAGAATAGACATTACGTAACTTGATTCTGGATGCTGTTTACAATTGACAATCTGAAGTTCCTTTGGTCTTGGTACGTTAATCTTATTCTCACATATCTCTGATACTTGACAAAAGTGTCTATACATTTATCTTCATGGCTATGTACAGGAATATGATAATCTTATTAGGCGCAGACTGAAACTTGACTATAGACGGGTACAGACTAATGCAGACTGGTACAGACTAATGCAGACTGACTAATCAGAGGTCTGTACACTCGTTATAATACCTCGCGCGCACAGGTATCACTGCGCGAGTGTGATCCGCGAGGAGAAAAGGTTCTACGTTAGCACCAATCTCATTGGCTGCGTTACATATTAATACGCGGGTCGGCAGAAGCAGAATTTGGTCCGTCTTTATGGCAGCGCCATCTCGTAGAGCGGAGACGGACGAGCGCAGCGCCTGCGCTGTTGTGCTTAGCGGGGCGCGCTCTATTGGGAAAGTTGTGTACGCGCTGACTACGCGGAACTATGTGCACAACAATAGCTCAGTCGATAAAGCACTTGCCCGCGATAAACAATGGTTTCAGATTCGCGTCCCTGTTCGGCACACAGTTTCAGTCTGCCAGGAAGGTTCAAATGGTTCAAATGACCCTAAGCACTATGGGACTTAACATCTGAGGTCATCAGTCCCCTAGACATAGAACTGCTTAAACCTAACTAACCTAAGGACATCACACACATCCACGCCCGAGGCAGGATTCGTACCTACGACCGTCGCAACAGCGCGGTTCCGGACTGAAGCGCCTAGAACCGCTCGGTCACAACGGCCGGCCTGCCAGGAAGTTTCCAATAAGCGCACACTCCACGGCAGTGTGAAAATTGATTCCGTTTACCGTCGGATGTTTGAATGAGGCAAACAGAGACGCCACATCATCGTCATGAGAAATCAGTGTGCGTTCCGAAGAGTTTGAATACAGGCCCAGTACCGTCTTGCTCTATGCTAATGATTTATCATTTTATTTGAATCGTGGCGCAAAATTTGTACTTCTGCAGATGGTACAAACGTTACTGTAAAGCCTATCAAATAATAATCGACAGTGAAAATAGTAAACGGTAATAGAAACAGTATATGCACAAATTGGCTACCTTGAAACTGAAAAAACACAGCTCTTCCATTTCTTTACCGTAAATTGTATAACACCTACTATGATTGCAGTTTGCCAAGAAAAGAAATTAGTAAGCAGTGTAGAAAGTTCCAAGTTATTGGGTGTGCGCATTGATAAAAACTTATAGTGTAACATCCTTATAGTATACCTGCTAAAACGTTATGTTAAGCAACTTTCGCTATAAGAATAACTGCCGATTTTTGAGGACATAGAAATTAGCACGTTAACAGATTTACTGTACTTTAATTCACTGATATCGTACATGGTACTCGTAATATTCTGGGGTGACCCCTGAGACAAAAAATATTAATTGCTCAAAATAAAGTAATTAGTGTTACGTGTATAGTATACACACATATATCATGTAAGCATCTGTTTAAAAAACCGACAATTCTTACCCACGCCTCGCAGTATATTTATTTATGCATGCAATTAGTTATCAATAATCCATTACCGCTCGAGAGTAATAGCCGTATTCACCAACACAATACCAGAAAGAAAAACGACATGCACTTCCCTCTAGTGAACTTCACTTTGTCACAAAAAGGAATGCTACGTTGAATTGTGAAACACTTCGATAATGTGTAAATTGTAATAAAATTTCTAACAAGTTGACGTTCTTTTTCTCTAACAACTTCTATACCACGGAGGAATTCTTGAAAAGAAATAATTAGTGTCTCTGTGACATTGAGTTCAACTGACACACTCCACATGATAATGCTTATCGTGCATGTAATCTACAGAAGATGAAACTAATTAACTAACTGCAACAGCTGTCGTTGTTGCCTTGCTGTCGCTATGGAGTCCTCCAGATATTGTCGCACTGCCCGCGTGGATATTCATCTTGCTGCAAACAAGCCGGCTGCTACGTAATATGGTTTACGATACAGCGCGGCAGTGGGTACAATATAGTCTCTCGGAACCAACGGGAACCTGCATGACGTTTGTGCTGCTCCATGTTTTAGTGAATAGCACCGTTCTCATTTACCGTGAGAGCGACACCAAGTGGGCAAGAAAAGGCTATGATTTAATTATGTATTTTTTACGTTTAATGTATGTACTAAAATATTGTTTTTATATTTCTTTCATTTCGCACGGGGGAGATTCTGGCAGGCGATTCAGCGGTGTTCCACCGGCGCAGTAATCGTGGGTGCGGGTCACTAATCACGGTCCGCGACGTTCATTGTTATCATCGTGTCATCACTGCGAGCGTCTTCTCTGCGGTGTATTATAAAACTGATGTTTGACATGAATTTATGTAAATTTATCAGTTCAAAATAAGACATGAGCTTCTAATGACCACTGTTTGCCATTCCAACGTCTTGTAAATAAAATTAGTGTTATTTTAAATGTGTGATAACTATGTCTATTGGGTAGCGAGCAAAAGAAATTATTCTAATTTTACTTACTAAGGAGTAACAATGAAAAGACTGCCTGATGTATACAACTGAAGGACAGGTCATCATTTTTAACTTTTTCTGAGCGTGGAACGCTACTTTAAAGCTATTAGTGAGCAAGTTATTTTTGGAACTGTGATGCACGTCGGAACATATATTGAAAGTTTTACCGATTTCTGAAGTAGTGTCTGAATTACACTTTTGTAAAGTTGTCCTTACACAATACAGCGAAATAGTTTCATTTTATTCCTTCAGCGCAAATCTGAGCTAGATGGTAATTCAAGAGGAATCCCAGAACAATACGGTTACGTGAACTTCACTTCCAGCAATAGAATCTGTGAACGTTACTGATTAACAGTTTCAGATTAGATGTATGTTTGACAGTAAAGTGGACGCAGGAGTTTTAAAGAATTACAGATCTTACGCTCTCATCGCAAATATTAACTGACAAAAAAATAATGGTTCGCAGGAGAGCTTCTGTAAAGTTTGGAAGGTAGGAGACGAGGTACTGGCAGAAGTAAAGCTGTGAGTATCGGGCGTGAGTCGTGCTTCGGTAGCTCAGTTGGTAGAGCACTTGCCCGCGAAAGGCAAAGGTCCCGAGTTCGAGTCTCGGTCGGGCACATAGTTTTAATCTGCCAGGAAGTTTCAAAAAAATAATGGTTCAAATGGCTCTGAGCACTATGTGACTTAACTTCTGAGGTCATCAGTCGCCTAGAACTTAGAACTAATTAAATCTAACTAATCTAAGGACATCACACACATCCCTGCCCGAGGTAGGATTCGAACCTGCGACTGGAGCGGTCTCTCGGTTCCAGACTGTAGCGCCTAGAAACGCATGGCCACTCCGGCCGGCTATTAACTGACATTTTAAAAGGGAAAAGCAGTTTGAAGTGATACATTTATATCGATGTTGCTCGGGAATGCTGTCAAATAGTATCTGTGGCCTGTCGAACTTAATGACGCGAAGTGTCATTGTTTCAGTGAAACGGAAAGGAATTATTCTAAAGGGCCCCATACAAGAGCGATGGATCGTAGCGACCTCTGCATGCGATATCGCCAGCAATCGGTAGCTTGCCTCAACATCACACTCACGAGCGATTTGCCAAGCAATTTCAATCAGTATTATGAACGTCACTATTTCGAAAAGTTCTGATGTGGAAAATGAACTGCTATGTTTATCAGCACTTGCAGCTGATTTCCGAATTGCATTACACTTTTCACTGACGCCAAATGGGTTGTGCAACCTTTTCCAGTGTGCCACTACAATTCATTTGACGCTTGTTAGTCCTGAATTCCTTTCTATACAATAGTCTTATAATTTAACTGCAAGCCTTTATACAATTTACTCGATGGACCTATAGAAATGATGTCGATGGCGGCACTACTGGTTACTGTATAACTGTTACTACAAGTTGTATGAAGGAGAGTTAGATTATATGAAATGACAACTGACCTGAGTATAATTGTATAATGGATTTGTCCTGAATATTGAAATTAAAATGTCCTCTTAACGTTACAGTACAGGTCCGTGTTCATAAGAGGGAGCCTATTGTAACACGACTAATACTATGAACTTTCCATCAACTCTACTTCTACAGCATAATCTTCAAAGTGCTAATCACTGCAAAATCGGATGGTGTATTTTGTGTTACCGTACTTATTAATATAAATGGCAACTCCGTTTTCCCGAGAGAGCTATAAATTCTAACGCAAATTTCTTACTCAACCTGGGCAAAGAGACACGAAACAGAACTGCACACCCACACTTGATAAACTAGAATATAGACCATATATAAGATAGTCCGCGCATGTCCATATCTCTGCCGTGTTGACGCTTGAAACCAACATCTAAATCATGTGACTCGGGGCAGAAAGCTGAGTTCCTGTCATTAGGCGCTGTGTGAAGCGGAGTTGACAGTTACAATTTCTCTCATTTATAACTGAAATCAAGCATGGATTTCGACAACTCAACGAACTGTAACACATTTAATAGTGCAGTTAAGCTAATTTCTCAGAAATTCCTGACAATAAAGCAGTAGTTATCTTTTTTACATGTGGTCGAGCTGAAACGTATTGGCAGTTCTTTTAACAAGCGACAGAATTACTGTTCTTTAGCGAATACTTTATTTCTTTCTTTCTTTCTTTTCACTTTGAATTCTTGTAGTTCATCGCTTCCACAGGAGTGGAGGACAAAAAAAATGTTTAAATGTGTGTGAAATCTTATGGGACTTAACTGCTAAGGTCATCAGTCCCTAAGGTTACACACTACTTAACCTAAATTATCCTAAGGACAAACACACACACCCATGCCCGAGGGAGGATTTGAACCTCCGCCGGGAGGACAAAATAACAATTTCGAACGCAGCATTAGTTTTCTAACAATTCCACAAGAATATGTGTGAAATGCTTTATTAAGCCTTTGTAAGATTGTAAGAAAGCAAATTCGTTTATATACATAATGTCAGGTATTTACACAAAACAGCACAAACGTTTTCTAACTTTTGCTCAATCCAGTACCGATACTATATCAAGATACTGATTATACTGGCGTAGTGAGCTAGATATTAAGGATATGTCGTCTCGAAAGCTTAGTCATTTAACAAGTTTTACATCGAAGGACAAACACCCATCCTAACTTTCAACTTATGGAAATACCTCTGCAATTATTTTTAAGTAATTCACTTACACAACTGAGATTTTCGTCACTTTCTCTAATCTGTGGGATACAGAAAACAATTTATCTGAGCATTTGTGAAGATCTTTACTTCTGGATCTAGTAAAAAGCACAACAGCACAACATTTGATATGCAAAAAGAAATGTTATAAATTGTGCACTATAAATGCTTAATGACATACACGGCTTCGTGCCCCGAGTCACGTGACTTAGATGTTGGTTTCAGTAAAATGACGTCATCCGCAGTGTATGTTATCTGTGGTCTACATGATAAACAGAGAAACGAGCCGCTACCATATTGCCACACGCCGCTGCTAACCAGCCAGGCAGCCACATCGCCATCAGCGATCGATCGCTGCGGTTTGCTCACACACGTGCGACCTACGCAGCAATCGGTCGCCCATGCAACGGATCGCTGCGATCCGTCGCTCGTGTTTATTTGAAATTTGAAAGACACTCCCCTCTCATCTTGACGGACTAAAAGATTCAGCTGTATAAAAACAGAAATTTGGAATTCATGTTATGTTAAAAAAGACAAAGTAATTACGAAGAATTTTTCATATTAGGTGTGATTCCGCCGATTAACAAGGACATTTATACCAACGAAAGAAGTCATTTGAAGAACATTAATTCATTTCCAATACATCTTTAGAAAGAATACAACGTCTTGTCATGTCCAGGCTAGATCAGCCTGACTCTGTGGGTTACTGAAGACGGAAAGGCACTCAGTTATCCACATTAGATTAAGCGAGAACAGAGCACGCAATCGGTGGTACGGCATCGCGGCTAGTATCGAGACGGGGTACGTCAAGTTGAATATCCGCAGCAGTTGTTGGAACCTGAGTAACGCGGAACGACAAAACGCATACTGGATAGGGCATGATCCTGCCGCTGCCGAATTGCGACACTTGCTGGAAGACAGTTTTCCTTCTTACTCGAGGCATAACATAAACTTCTCATAAATAAGCAACTTTCCAAACTGATTTCTGAATGAGTAACCTTTCCTGATACAAGTAATGGAGATGACATTACTCCAACCTACTTTCTGCTTTTCTATTAAAATACTAATCATTTGCATGTCGAAGCATGTATCACACTGCTTGCCAGATTGACGTTTGTACTGTTGCAGTTTTAAGGGTCAGCAGCCTGGATGTGTTTTGCTGATTTTCTAGTCTATAACGAAAACACACTGTGACAAAACTGCACATGGTGAGATAGAAGTTTAATGCCTGAACAAAAACAAAAGAAAGAAACTGGATGAAGCTGTTAGATAAAGTTTTTTTTCGTTGTCCTATGTTATCGCTACGATGAGGCAGGAAAGGGTGAGAATATAAGAAAGGAAAGGGAAGAAATTGAGATGAAACAAAATGGGATAAATATTTCAGAGGAAACGGGAGTAGTAAGACAAGGAATTAAATGAAGGCACAGGAAGGAGGGCGCAGCGGTGGCGTTAAGCGATCAAGGCCGACGGCGGCACCTCCGGAAGGCGAGCTGAGCTGAGCCGAGCCGCGGTGACTGGGACACGACGCGGTCACGGATGTTCCTGGAACGCGGCGAAAGTGCGATGAGCCACGCTGTATCCCAGGGGAAATGACTGCCCTCCTTGTCTCATCCCGCGAATGAGCTGGCGCAGGATTTTGCGAGATCGGGAGAGAGCTGCCGGGGGACGAGAGCTTTGCCTCGAGCGACAACGACTGTGGTGCAGCACTGAAGTGAAACATTTGGACGAATGTAACAAAGGCCTTGCAGGCGATTCAGTACACACGTCCTGTTTCTTCTTCTCGTCACTGTTTTCCACGTATCCCTATCCTCGCCTACTCTGCAGAGAACTACCTAATTTCTTAGCAGTTCCCTTAATTTCCGAGATCCTTATGTAATACCACATGTGGAACCCTTCTCCTCTTTTCTTTTCCGGTTTTACCCACAATCTCTAATCTACTTCCATACAATGCTGTATTTCAAATGCACAGTCCCAGAAATTTTTTCCTCAAATTACGGCCGGTGTTCGATATTGGTATATTGTTTGTACTAATCTGTTTCTTATGCTTTCTTGCATCGTTCAGTATTCGTTATTTCGTTCCCGATTTGACGCAGTTCCTTTACTTTGTCTAGTACGTTGTTCCCAGTTTTGGTCTGAAACTTAATCGCTACTCGTAAATAATTTTGCCTTCCTTTAGTTTACTCTATATTCTACACTCAGTAAATCGTTCATCCCATTTAATAGGTGGTTACTTTTACTGAGGATAGCGATGAAATCAGCGAGTCTTTTCATTGATATCATGAATTTTAATCTCACTCTTGAACCTTTCATTTCTTTTCGGCACTGCTTCTTTAGCACGTAGGTTCAACAGTAAGGGTAATAGATAGCATCCTTGTCTTACTGTCTTTTTAATCTAAGCACTTTGCACTTCCATTTGTAAGTAGGCTGTTTAGGCTTTTTATTGGTAACGCCACCTCTGTATGAAAATCACTGGCTGTGCTGTGTGCAGTCTGTGGCTGCTTTGCATTGTTGTAATACTCGCCATTGTAGTGTTAGGCAGCTGGCTGTGAACAGCACGTAGCGTTGCGCAGTTGGAGGTGAGCCGCCAGCAGTGGTGGATGTGGGGAGAGAGATGGCGGAGTTTTGTAATTTGTCATGAACTGCTATATATATTATGACTATCAAGGTAAATACATTGTTTGTTCTCTATTAATATCTTTCATTTGCTAACTATCCCTATCAGTAGTTAGTGCCTTCCGTAGTTTGAATCTTTTATTTAGCTGGCAGTAGTGGCGCTCGCTGTACTGCAGTAGTTCGAGTAATGAAGATTTTTGTGAGGTAAGTGATTTCTGAAAGGTATAGGTTAATGTTAGTCAGGGCCATTCTTTCGTAGGGATTTTTGAAAGTCAGATTGCATTGCGCTAAAAAATATTGTGTGTCAGGTTAAGGACAGTCATGTATAATTGTTCAAAGGGGACGTTTCACATTCTTCTTTTTCTCTCTCGAGTACGTTTTGTATACTAACCCCGTTTTCCTTTAGCATCTACCTTTTTTCTGAGAATTTCTGACAACTTGTACCATTTTACACTGTCGAACGTTTCTTCTAGGTCGACAAATCCTGTCAAGGTGTCTCGATTTTTCGTAGATCCCCCCCCCCTTCCCTCCACCCCGCCCCCCCTCCTCCCTCTCCACACCCACCGCCGTATGAAACTGATTTTTAATGTCTTTAAAGCCAAACTAGCCATCTAACACATCAATTTTATTTTTTGATTCTTCTGTATATTATTATTATCAGAGGCTTGCGGTAGCCGCGCGGTCTTGGCGCCTTGGCCCGGTTCGCGCTGCCGCCCCCCCCCCCCCCCTTTCCCTTTCCCCGTGTGAGGTTCGAGACCTCCCTCGGGCATGGGTGTCCGCGTATTGCCCTTAGCGTAATTTAGTTTGAGTTAGATTAAGTAGTGTAAGCCTAGGGACCGATGACCTCCGCAGTTTCGTCCCATAGGAACTCACCACCACCACTACCACCGCCATCAGAGACTTGAATGCACAAACTCTTTTGGAAAGTTGTGGTAAGGCACTATGGGACCAAACAGCCGAGGTCATCGGTCCCTAGGTCTACACACTACTTAATCTAACTTAAACTAACGTACACTAAGGACAACACAAACACCCATGCCCGAGGGAGTACTCGAACCTCCGACGGGTTGGAGCCGCGCGAACCGTGACATAGCGTCCGAGACCGCAAGGCTGCCCAGTGCGGCTGCACGATCTGTAAAGGTAACTGTGTGATAGTTCTCGCAGTTATGAGAAAACGCAAGTTTTTATTTTCTGTGAGAGGTACTACCAGGGCTAAACCATACGCTCAGGACGGCTTAAACAAAAACATTTAATCTGTGGATCATGAAACACTTTACATAATTTGGAAGATTACAGGATTAGGGCTGAAGTTCAACAAGGGTAATTTCATATATGGGAAATAATAGGAAGTAGAAGGCTGTCCTACAGTGTAAACAAACAGAGAGGAGATTTGAATCTGGTGACGTGTAAAGTGAATGAAAAAGGGGTGCCACAGAGTTCTGTTAGAAGTCCGTTACTTTTCTTGATATTTACCAATTATCACCCAGCAAACATGACAGATGATTAAAACTGTTTTCTCTTTGCAGCTGACACAAGTGTTATTGTGAAAGGCGTGGAATAGAATATAAATGATCTACGTAACAAGGTATTCAGTAATATCAGCACGTGGAATTTCAGAGAACAGATCAACGCATAACTGCAATAAAATTCAATGCATACCGTTTTTGACACGGAATTATTGTAAAAGCGAAATTTCATGTTCTCCAGATGGTAAAACAGTTATTGAAGTAAGCCAATTAAAATTCGGTATAGGAGGGCAGACGAAAAGTTTTTTTGGAGGTATCACGGTCAAGATACTAAATGCTGCTATATTCATGATAAGAAAAAATTATAATGGTCTCTAACATGTTAACGTCGTAATAGTTTTGTTGTATTTTTTATAATATTGTTATAGTATCTGAAGATGGCTATGCCGAAACTTGTAATTAATAAAGATCATCCATACGATCGAGACAGGAAACATTTACCAGTTTCTCTTCTGAGTTCAATGTTTACGTTCTGAGAACGTGGCATCTACAGCACAGCCTTCTGCATGCGCTGTATCAGCATCAGTGGGTAAAATTGGTGCTTCCAGTGCACTTATGTAGAAATGTTCAGTTTTCATTAGTGTTATATTCCTTTTCATTTGATTAATTAATTCCACTGATAAGTACCTATTATATATAAGTGTTTGTTGTACTCACTGACGAAAATCGCTTCGCGTAATTGTCGATACAGTAACCATAACTCGGTCGCGGTTTCTGGACCCTTGTCTAGAAGGTGAATCTCCTTTCCCTGATCATTCAACTCTATTATTTCCTACGGGATTCCTTAGCACTAATTTCTGAGACCCTAGCATATTTGCAGGGTGGCCCATTGATAGTGACCAGGCCAAATATCTCACGAAATAAGCATCAAACGAAAAAAAACTACAAAGAACGAAACTTTTCTAGCTTGAAGGAGGAAACCAGATGGCGCTATGGTTGGCCCACTATATGGCGCTGTCATAGGTCAAACGGATATCAGCTGCGTTTTTTTAAAATAGGAACCTCCAATTTTTATTATACACTCCTGGAAATGGAAAAAAGAACACATTGACACCGGTGTGTCAGACCCACCATACTTGCTCCGGACACTGCGAGAGGGCTGTACAAGCAATGATCACACGCACGGCACAGCGGACACACCAGGAACCGGGGTGTTGGCCGTCGAATGGCGCTAGCTGCGCAGCATTTGTGCACCGCCGCCGTCAGTGTCAGCCAGTTTGCCGTGGCATACGGAGCTCCATCGCAGTCTTTAACACTGGTAGCATGCCGCGACAGCGTGGACGTGAACCGTATGTGCAGTTGACGGACTTTGAGCGAGGGCGTATAGTGGGCATGCGGGAGGCCGGGTGGACGTACCGCCGAATTGCTCAACACGTGGGGCGTGAGGTCTCCACAGTACATCGATGTTGTCGCCAGTGGTCGGCGGAAGTTGCACGTGCCCGTCGACCTGGGACCGGACCGCAGCGACGCACGGATGCACGCCAAGACCGTAGGATCCTACGCAGTACCGTAGGGGACCGCACCGCCACTTCCCAGCAAATTAGGGACACTGTTGCTCCTGGGGTATCGGCGAGGACCATTCGCAACCGTCTCCATGAAGCTGGGCTACGGTCCCGCACACCGTTAGGCCGTCTTCCGCTCACGCCCCAACATCGTGCAGCCCGCCTCCAGTGGTGTCGCGACAGGCGTGAATGGAGGGACGAATGGAGACGTGTCGTCTTCAGCGATGAGAGTCGCTTCTGCCTTGGTGCCAATGATGGTCGTATGCGTGTTTGGCGCCGTGCAGGTGAGCGCCACAATCAGGACTGCATACGACCGAGGCACACAGGGCCAACACCCGGCATCATGGTGTGGGGAGCGATCTCCTACACTGGCCGTACACCACTGGTGATCGTCGAGGGGACACTGAATAGTGCACGGTACATCCAAACCGTCATCGAACCCATCGTTCTACCATTCCTAGACCGGCAAGGGAACTTGCTGTTCCAATAGGACAATGCACGTCCGCATGTATCCCGTGCCACCCAACGTGCTCTAGAAGGTGTAAGTCAACTACCCTGGCCAGCAAGATCTCCGGATCTGTCCAACAATGAGCATGTTTGGGACTGGATGAAGCGTCGTCTCACGCGGTCTGCACGTCCAGCACGAACGCTGGTCCAACTGAGGCGCCAGGTGGAAATGACATGGCAAGCCGTTCCACAGGACTACATCCAGCATCTCTACGATCGTCTCCATGGGAGAATAGCAGCCTGCATTGCTGCGAAAGGTGGATATACACTGTACTAGTGCCGACATTGTGCATGCTCTGTTGCCTGTGTCTTTGTGCCTGTGGTTCTGTCAGTGTGATCATGTGATGTATCTGACCCCAGGAATGTGTCAATAAAGTTTCCCCTTCCTGGGACAATGAATTCACGGTGTTCTTATTTCAATTTCCAGGAGTGTATATTCGTGTAGTACGTAAAGAAGTATGAATGTTTTAATTGGACCACTTTTTTCGCTTTGTGATAGATGGCGCTGTAACAGTCACAAACGTATAAGTACGTGGTATCACGTAACATTCCGCCAGTGCGGACGGTATTTGCTTCGTGATACATTACCCGTGTTAAAATGGACCGTTTACCAATTGCGGAAAAGGTCGATATCGTGTTGACGTATGGCTATTGTGATCAAAATGCCCAACGGGCGTGTGCTATGTATGCTGCTCGGTATCCTGGACGACATCATCCAAGTGTCCGGACCGTTCGCCGGATCGTTACGTTATTTAAGGAAACATGACGTGTTCAGCCAATGTGAAACGTCAGCCACGACCTTCAATAAATGATGATGCCCAAGAAGTTGTTTTAGCTGCTGTCGCGGCTAATCCGCACATCAGTAGCAGAAAAATTGCGCAAGAATCGGGAATCTCAAAAACGTCGGTGTTGAGAATGCTACATCAACATCGATTGCACCCGTACCATATTTCTATGCACCAGGAATTGCATGGCGACGACTTTGAACGTCGTGTACAGTTCTGCCAATGGGCACATGAGAAATTACGGGACGATGACAGATTTTTTGCACGCGTTCTATTTACCAACGAAGCGACATTCACAAACAGAGCTAACGTAAACCGGCATAATATGCACTATAGGGCAACGGAAAATCTACGATGGCTGCACCAAGTGCAACATCAGCGATCTTGGCGGGTTAATGTATGGTGCGCCATTATGTGAGGAAGGATAACTGACCCCCATTTTATCGATGGCAATCTAAATGGTGCAATGTATGCCGATTTCCTACGTAATGTTCTACCGATGTTACTACAAGATGCTTCACTGCATGACAGAATGGCGATGTACTTCCAACACGATGGATGTCCGGCGCATAGCTCGCGTGCGGTTGAAGCGGTATTGAATAGCATATTTCATGACAGATGGATTTGTCGTCGAAGCACCGTACCATGGCCCGCACGTTCACCGGATCTGACGTCCCCGGATTTCTTTTTGTGGGGAAAGTTGAAGGATATTTGCTATCGTAATCTACCGACAACGCCTGACAACATGCGTCAGCGCATTGTCAATGCATGTGCGAGCATTACGGAAGGCGAACTACTCGCTGTTGAGAGGAATGTCGTTACACGGATTGCCAAATGCATTGAGGCTGACGGACATCATTTTGAGCATTTATTGCGTTAATGTGGTATTTACAGGTAATCACGCTGTAACAAAAAAAAATGGCTCTGAGTACTATGGGACTTAACATCTGTGGTCATCAGTCCCCTAGAACTTAGAACTACTTAAACCTAACTAACCTAAGGACAGCACACACATCCATGCCCGAGGCAGGATTCGAACCTGCGACCGTAGCAGTCGCGCGGTTCCGGAATGAGCGTCTAGAACCGCTAGACCACCGCGGCCGGCACGCTGTAACAGCATGCGTTCTCAGAAATGATAAGTTCACAAAGGTACATGTATCACATTGGAACAACTGAAATGAAATGTTCAAACGTACCTATGTTCTGTATTTTAATTTAAATAATCTACCTGTTACCAACTGTTCGTCTAAAATTGTGAACCATATGTTTGTGACTATTACAGCGCCATCTATCACAAAGCTAAAAAAGTGGTCCAACTATACATTCATATTTCCTTACGTAATACACGAATATGTAATAAAAAAATGGTGGTTCCTATTTAAAAAAAAACGCAGTTGATAGCCGTGTGACCAGTGGCAGCTTCATCTAGCGGGCCAACCATAGCGCCATCTGGTTTCCCCCTTCAAGCTAGACAAGTTTCGTTCTTAGTAGTTTTTTCGTTTGATGCTTATTTCGTGATATATTTGGCCCGGTCACGATCAATGGCCCACCCTCTAGACACGGAACTGATCACCAGCACTTTGACCATACGGTGAGACGAGTTTCACCCAAAAAGTGCGCCAGAATTTCTATGTACTACATGTATCTACATGTACTGAAGCGCTATAAAATATGAGCAAAGTAATATTTTATAAATTACAACATAGCTTTATGTACAACTTTATTTACTAATGATCAGATCTAGCTCGCGGCCAACGAAACTGATCTACAATTGCTCACGAAAGAATACATGAACTTGGTTTTAAATCACATCCTAGAGACGTTCTAAGGCAAATGCTAAGTAATGGTATTCAATCGAAAACATCCAGTGTATTTAAAGATTGTATCTGACAATAATCGAGCAGTTTAGAAAATTTACACTACTAGCCATTACAGTTGCTACACCAAGAAGAAATGCAGATGATAAACTGGTATTCATTGGACAAGCAGTGAAGGAAACAAAAGAAAAATTCGGAGTAGGTATTAAAATCCATGGAGAAGAAATAAAAACTTTGAGGTTTGCCGATGACAATGTAATTCTGTCAGAGACAGCAAAGGACTTGGAAGAGCAGTTGAACGGAATGGATAGTGTCTTGAAAGGAGGATATAAGATGAACATCAACAAAAGCAAAACGAGGATAATGGAATGTAGTCGAATTAAGTCGGGTGATGCTGAGGGAATTAGATTAGGAAATGAGACACTTAAAGTAGTAAGGGAGTTTTGCTATTTGGGGAGATAAATAACTGATGATGATCGAAGTAAAGAGGATATAAAAGGTAGATTGGCAATGGCTAGGAAAGAGTTTCTAAAGAAGAGAAATTTGTTAACATCGAGTATAGATTTAAGTGTCAGGAAGTCATTTCTGAAAGTGTTTGTATGGACTGTAGCCATGTATGGAAGTGAAACATGGACGATAAACAGTTTGGACAAGAAGAGAATAGAATCTTTCGAAATGTGGTGCTACAGAAGAATGCTGAAGATTAGATGGGTAGATCACATAACTAATGAGAAGGAATAGGATTGGGGAGAAAAGACGTTTGTGACACAACTTGACTAGAAGAAGGGATCGGTTGGTAGGACATGTTCTGAGGCATCAAGGGATCACCAATTTAGTATTGGAGGGCAGCGTGGAGGGTAAAAATCGTAGAAGGAGACCAAGAGATAAATACACTAAGCAGATTCAAAAAGATGTAGGTTGCAGTAGGTACCGGGAGATGAAGAAGTCAGCACAGGATAGAGTAGCATGGAGTGCTGCATCAAACCAGTCTCAGGACTGAAGACCACAACAACAACAACATTGGACAAATATATTATACTAGAACTGATATGTGATTACATTTTCACGCAGTTTAGGTGCATAGATCCTGAGAAATCAGTACCCAGTACAACCACCTGTGGCCGTAGTAACGGCCTTGATACGCCTGGGCATTGAGTCAAGCAGAGCTTGGATGGCGCGTACAGGTACAGCTGCCCATACAGATTCAACACGATACCACAGTTCATCAAGAGTAGTGACTGGCGTATTGTGACGAGACAGTTGCTCTGCCACTGTTGACCAGACGTTTTCAGTTGGTGAGAGATCTGTAGAATGTGCTGGCCAGGGCAGCAGTTGAACATTTTCTGTATCCAGAAAGGCCCCTACAGGACCTGCAACGTGCGGTCGTGCATCATCCTGCTGAAATGTAGGGTATAGCAGGGATCGAATGAAGGGTAGAGCCACGGGTCGTAACACATCCTAAATGTAGCGTCCACTGTTCAAAGTGCCGTCAATGCGAACAAGAGGTGACCGAGACATGTAACCCCTGGCACCCCTTACCATCACGCCGGGTGATACGCCAGTGTGGCGATGTCGAATACACGCTTCCAATGTGCGTTCACCGCGATGTCGCCAAACATGGATGCGACCATCATGATACCGTAAACAGAACCTGGATTCATCCGAAAAAATAACGTTTTGCCATTCGTGCACCCAGGTTCGTCGTTGAGTACACCATAGCAGGCGTTCTGTCTGTGATGCAGCGTCAAGGGTAACCGCAGCCATGGTCTCCGAGCTGATAGTCCATGCTGCTGCAAACGGCGTCGAACTGTTCGGGCAGATAGTTGTTGTCTTGCAAACGTCCCCATCTGTTGACTGAGGGATCGAGAGGTGGCTGCACGATCCGTTACAGCCATGCGGATAAGATGCCTGTCATCTCGACTGCTAGTGATACGAGGCCGTTGGGATCCACCACGGCGTTCCGTATTGCCCTCCTGAACCCACTGATTCCATATTCTGCTAACAGTCGTTAGATCTCGACCAACGCGAGCAGCAATGTCGCGATACGATAAACCGCAATCGCGATAGGCTACAATCCGACCTTTATCAAAGTCGGAAACGTGATGGTACGCATTTCTCCTCCTTACACGAGGCATCACTACAACGCTTCACCACGCAACACTGGTCAACTGCTGTTTGTGTATGAGAAATCGGTTGGAAACTTTCCTCATGTCAGCACGTTGTAGGTGTCACCACCGGCGCCAACCTTGTGTGAATGCTCTGAAAAGTTAATCATTTGCATATCACAACATCTTCTTCCTCTCAGTTAAATTTCACGTCTGCAGCACGTCATCTTCGTGGTGTAGCAATTTTAATGGCCAGTAGCGTAATTATTAAGGATGTATCATATCCTACGATCAAGGTGAATGATCTACACACACTATAAACAAAAAGCTTACCAACGAAACGAAATAAGACGCAGAAATGATATTTTATGAAGCAATGACAGTGCACTGTTGTGAAGACTGGGCTCTCAACATAAAAGATAAGAGACGTACTGAAACAGTGGAAATGAAATCCACAAAAGAATTATTCGATATTTCCTTGGAGCATAAAAAAAGAAAAAAAAAGAATTAGATAGGAATTATGACATTTAATATGAACGAATAGCAGTAGCAACCGATACGAGCACGAGAACAAAGAAAAGTAAAGTCCTGCGAAAAAAGCTTTATTCTATAGGGATATTGTGAAATTTGAACAGCTCACCATATGGTCCACTAAGGAGATGTTGATTTACTATATGCCTGTTGTTTTGATCGACTGCTGTGAAAAATTAAATTGTCTATCGTTGCCTCAGGTTTGTGAACTAAATGGCACTAATTGTCCACGAAAATTGATGAGTGCTGTAGCATAACTGAACCTACGAAAGTGCAAATAATCCTCGTACTTTAGTGTACATGTTACTGAATAAAATGACAAAAATTCGAGGAGGAAAGCTATCTTCAATGAAATTGCTCTTTAGGCATCAGACGTTAACACGAAATTGAGGACGAGCAGCAATTCACCAGGCTCGCTACAAGCCGTGTCGTGACGGACGTAGGCTCCGGCAGTGTGCTGCGGAGCGCCTGTTTGCTGTGGAGTGTCGTTAGTGATGTAGGGAAGTGTCAACTGAACTGAAAGTAACACGCTCTCCTCGAAAAGAGAAACCTTGAAATTTAGTTTTGAATGCTACACTGAAAACACTGCTCCTCTCGCTATTCGGTAATGAATGATTGAGGAAGTAATAGGTATTCAAATTAGCAATATCGTGAATAGTATACGTGCAAAATGCGTAAATAACAACATTTGTGAGCGAAGAGGCAGCAACCTCAGTGTAGCGAAAAATTTAAGCGCAATGATGGTTCTGTTAGCACAGTTTCAATAACATATACCGGTTTTGGCTTGCGATCTTCAACCCAATGTATTTCAACCATCAGAGTGTGCAACAATCCATGTGACACCCAGTGATTTTAATCTCTTGAGGAACGTTGAACAGGCAGAAAGATAAGAAAAGGCTCATTATCCCATAGAGACGGGAACTATCCGTGAAGAAGCACTAGTATAAGTGGGGAGCCACATCTAATATGGATGCCACGTAATGCGAGGGGACGGCTAATCCAGAAGCGTTTCAACCAATCACGTGTGCAGTAATTCACCTGACACCACGTCATTTGCATATCTTGTGGATCGGCATCGCATGTTGATGACAGTTTAGAAATTATACACTTAGTGTAACTCCCTGGCTCATTGAGTAAGTATAAATCCAGAGTTATGGGGTTTGATCCTCAGACCCTCCTGTGATTTTGTCTGACACTTGCCGCTTCTTTCACCACTGGCAATGATTCATTTGTGTGAATAAAGACAAGTAGTATCATGATTCCTAGTCCGTGTTAAGCTGTAGGTCGCACCTGTACCTGGCTAGATAAATCAACTGAATGATCGGAGCAAGGCAAGGGCATTTCACGAGCATGCCTAGTACAGCTGAGCAGTATCCTAATCAACCATTACGTTGAGAACATCTGATTACAGGCATTCAGCATGTCTGCAGGGACGTAATACTAAGTCATTTTATGTAGGTGTCAATGTCTTGATGAACGCACGGACCGACTCTCCTGTCTATGCTTGAAAGCAATGAGTACTGAAGAGATAACACAAAGGCTTCTAAAACTCCACTCTTTCGACAAAACTCAATAAATTTCCTTTCTGTTTCTTCTTTATCCAAACACGTGTTGACATGTACGTATCATCTTCAGTGGACCTCGATTTATTTCTGTAAAATATTAAACAAAATTTTTCGTTGGTTTTCTATTTTAGGCCTAAAAAAATGCTACGTATATTTTTATTTTGTTGTGATTGCTCACGTGAAACTGCATTAATTTTAAAGATGAGAAAGTATCAATTGGACTGCTGTTATGTGTTTTATGGCTTGGCAGTATGTTACCTGCAAAGCAATCGAAAGAAAATATATTTTTTCATGAGAGTAACAATAGTGGATGTCATATTTTTCATCGTGTTGTTTGCCCTTGGTGTGCTCCTTTACGGAGTGTAATTACATACACTGTTTTTCAACTTTTATCACTTCAGTCTCACTTGGTATCGCAAGTTTTCATACACAAAGAAGACATTTAGGGAAATTTAACTCTCCACACTCATCGAGACGTTACGTTATTGTCGCTGCTCACTTTTTGAATGTTTGGTGCGAAACAAAAGTCTCCCATAACATTTTTCAGGAATAAAAGGAGACGTACTGAAGATGATACATAGGTCATGTTTGGATAAAGACTGAAGGGAAAGGAAAAAGGCGGACTTCTTAAAACATAAATTAAAAATACGGGAAAGAGGCAATAGAAGCTTATGAACTCAGCAAATTAATTAGATGTCCTTCTGGAATAGCACACGACTTTTTTTGATTAGAATTGTTTTCTAATATCTTCTGGATGCTACGGTCACTTATCACTTATAAACTTATCTTGTCGAGATGGTCCCTCTATTCAGTCCCAGCAGTCCCATGTCCGCAGCTCGTGGTCTAGTGGCTTGGGCTGTGTGCTCCCGGTAAAAAAAAAAAAAAAAAAAAAAAAAAAAAAAAAAAAAAAAAAAAAAAAAAAAAAAAAAAAAAAAAAAAAAATTCTATTCCAGGCCGGGTCGGGGATTTTCTCCGCCCGGGGACTGGGTGTTTGTGTTGTCCTCATCATCTCATCGTCAGTCGGGTAGTGCCAAGACTGCAAATGGAAAGATTTGGAACTTTTACGGGCGCTGATGACCACGTTGTTGAGCGCCCCACAAACTAACATCATAATCATTATCATCATCATCATCATCCTCATTATTCCCTGCTAATGATCTTCTTCACCGTGTTCGGATCCTCTTCCCCGAAGCTTGCGTGAATTAGCTGAAAAAGGAGCTCATTTCTAGCTTCAAGTAACGGAAAGCATTGAGAACCAGAGTTCCATCATGTCAGTCATATATTGTCAAAGCACCAGGCTCGTCCTTCTCTCTGGTTCATATACAATAGAGTAAGCCCAATACAATACATTTTACATAATATTCATTGCTAATTCATTCTCTTAATCCTTGGCGGTCCACCATAACACATTCTATCAGCGGCTACACGGAACAACACGCCCACAACATGAAGCGGCGACTTCCGTTCACCACTCGTGTCCACGACAGGTACATCTCCCGCGTATATTCTTGTCTCTGCATAAAGAGAAGCCTAGCTACAGTGTTTTGCCCCACTCTGTCTCAGTTAACTTAAAATAACATTCACGTGAATATCTTACATTTCTCGAAGAGCCTAAGAGTGTACCATGTCATTTCTTAACAAAATGTCACGTTACAATACAACCTTGTAAGTACAGACAGACCTGACCTTATCGACGGTGACAATATAGGAATCATACCGACTATGGTTACTAAAGTTAATAAATCAATTAAGATGGACAGGAAAGAATTTCTGCTAGAAAGAGCAAATAAGCAGTTGTTAGCATCCCGCTTAGGACAAGGAAATGACACCCTTTAGATCCAATGTGTTGGATGTAGAGGAGTTATGGGCAATTTTTAAACGAAATCAGCACGGTTTTAGAAAGCATCGCACGTGCGAAACTCAGCTTGCCCCTTTCTCACATGATACCCTGCGAACCATGGACGAAGGCTGGTTCAAATGGCTCTGAGCACTATGGGACTTAACTTCTGAGGTCATCGGTCCCATAGAACTTAGAACTACTTAAACCTAACTAACCTAAGGACATCACACACATCCATGCCCGAGGCAGGAATCGAACCTGCGACCGTAGTGGTACCGCGGTTCCAGACTGTAGCGCCTAGAACCGCTCGGCCACCCTGGCCGGCATGGATGAAGGGAAACAGGCAGATTCAACATTCACAGACTTCCGAAAAGCATTTGACGCAGTGCCCCTGTGGGAGACTGTTAACGTATGTGTGAACGTGTGGAATAGGTTCCCGGATAGGTTCTCAAGTAACAGAAGCTAGTACTTTGTTCTCGCCGGTGAGTGCTCAACAGAGGCAAGGGCATCGTCAGAAGTGCTCCAGGGAATTGTAATAACATCGCTGTTATTTCCTATATACATACATGGTTTGCCGGACAGGGTGGGCAGCAATCTGTGGCTGTTTTCTGATGAAGCTGTGTTGTATGGGAAGGTGTCGCTATCGGATACAAGGTGACTTACCTTAGACAAAATATCTGGTTGGTGTGATGAATGGCAGCTGTCTCTAAATGTGGAAAAACGTAAGTTAATGCAAATGAGTAGGGAAAACAAAATTGTAATATGCGAATACAGTGTTGATAGCGTGCTGCTTGACAAACTCACGTCGGTTAAATATCTTGGCGTAACGTTGCAAAGAGATATGACATGGAATGAGCGTGTAAGGATAGCTGCAGGGAAGATGAATGGTCGACTTCGGTTTATAAGGAGAATTATTGGAAAGTAAGTTCATCTGCAAAACAGACCGCATATAGGATACTGTTGCGACCCATTCTTGAGTACTAATAGAGTGTTTGGGACCACCACTATGTCGGATTAGAGGAAGACATGTAAGCATTTCAAGGGCGAACTGCTACATCTATGGCCGACAGGTTCTAACATCCCGCAAATATTATGGACATGCTTTGGGAACTGAAAGGGGGATCCCTGGAGGGAAGGTGACGTTCTTTTCAAGGAATACAACAGAAAAAATTGAGAGCCAGCATTTGAAGCTGACTGCAGAGCGATTCTACTGCCGAGAAAGTACATTTTGCGTAAGGACCACGACGATAAGAGATGAGAAATTAGGCTTCTTACGGAGGCAGACACAGTTGCTTTTCTCTCGCTCTAATTACGAGTGGAACAGGAAAGGAAATGACAATAGTGATATAGGGAACCCTCCGACAAGCACTGTACGGTAGCTTGTGGAGTGTAACTGTACATGTAGTCTAACCCTGGCCCTACTCAACAATTCTTACTCCTACACCACCATCAATTAGCATTACATCTTTGAGATGACCTTCCTGTTTGGTCTCTTCCCCCAAAACAACCCAACCCAACCCATTACATCTTTGATGCCTTAGATGTGCGCTAGCAGGCATTCCCTTGTATTCATCAAGTTGAGCCAAAAATTTCTCTTTTTGTAATTTTTATTCAATACCTCATTAGTACACTACTGGCCATTAAAATTGCTACACCAAGAAGAAACGCAGATGATAAACGAGTATTCATTGGACAAATATATTACACTAGAACTGACATGTGCTTACATTTTCACGCAATTTGGGTGCATAGATTCTGAGAAATCAGTACCCAGAACAACAACCTCTGGCCGTAATAACGGCCTTGATACGCCTGGGCATTGAGTCAAACAGAGCTTGGATGGCGTGTACAGGTACAGCTGCCCATGCAGCTTCAACACGATACCACAGTTCATCAAGAGTAGTGACTGCCGTATTGTGACGAGCCAGTTGCTCGGCCACCATTGATCAGACGTTTTCAATTGGTGAGAGATCTGTAGAATGTGCTGGCCAGGGCAGCAGTCGAACATTTTCTGTATCCAGAAAGGCCCCTACAGGACCTGCAACATGCGGTCGTGCATTATCCTACTGAAATGTAGGGTTTAGCAGGAATGGAATGAAGGGTAGAGCCACGGGTCGTAACACATCTGAAATGTAACGTCCATTGTTCAAAGTGCCGTCAATGCGAAAATGAAGCGACCGAGACGTGTAACCAATGGCACCCCATACCATCACGCCGGGTGATACACCAGTATGGCTATGAATACATGCTTCCAATGTGCGTTCACCGCGATGTCGCCAAACACTGATGCGACCATCATGATACTGTAAACAGATGCATCCGAAAAAGTGACGTTTTGCCATTCGTGCACCCAGGTTCGTCGTTGAGTACCCCATCGTAGGCGCTCCTGTCTGAGATGCAGCGTCAAGGGTAACCGCAGCCATGGTCTCCGAGCTGATAGTCCATGCTGCTGCAAACGTCGTCGAGCTGTTCGTGCAGACGGTTGCTGTCTTGCAAACGTCCCTATCTGTCGACTCAGGGATCGAGACATGGCTGCACGATTCGTTACAGCCATGCTGATAAGATGCCTGTCATCCCGACTGCTAGTGATACGAGGCCGTTGGGATCCAGCACGGCGTTTCGTATTACCCTCCTGAACCCACCGATTCCATATTCTGCTAACAAAAAAAAAAAAAAATGGTTCAAATGGCTCTGAGCACTATGGGACTGAACTGCCGAGGTCATTAGCCCCTAGAACTTAGAACTAGTTAGACCTAACTAACCTAAAGACACCACAAACATCCATGCCCGCGGCAGGATTCGAACCTGCGACCGTAGCGGTCGCGCGGTTCCAGACTACAGCGCCTTTAACCGCACGGCTACTTCGGCCGGCTATTCTGCTAACAGTCATTGCATATCGACCAACTCGAGCAGCAATGTCGCGATACGATAAACCGCAATCGCGATAGGCTACAATCCGACCTTTATCAAAGTCGGAAACGTGATGGTACGCAATTATCCTCCTTACACGAGGCATCACAACAACGTTTCACCAGGCAACGCCGGTCTACTGCTGTTTGTGTATGAGAAATCGGTTGGAAACTTACCTCATGTCAGCACGTTGTAGGTGTCGCCACCGGCGCCAACCTTGTGTGAATGCTCTGAAAAGCTAATCATTTGCATATCACAGCATCGTCTTTCTTTCAGGACGTCATTTTCGTGGTGTAGCAATTTTAATGGCCAGTAGTGTAATTCGATATTCCCATCTAATCTTCAGCATACTGTAATACCGCATTTCAAAGAGGCGAACTGGTAATTGCGTAAGTTTCACTCTCACACATCGCAAAATTTCACAAAAATAATTTTAGTATTAAAATTTAAATTTGTGTTCCGTATTAACGAAATCCTCTTTTTCAGAAATGCTTTTCTTGCTACTGCCAGACTACATTTTATATATTCTCTAATACTTCCATCGTTACCTTTTGTTGCTGCCGAAATAAGAAAACTGATCAACCGTTTTTAATGTCTTATTTTCTAATCGAATTCCCTCAGCAAACTCTGATTTAAATCAGCTGTATTACATCACTGTTGCTTTACTTTTGTTGACGATCATCTTATAATCTCTTTTCAAGGCATAATACA
This sequence comes from Schistocerca americana, assembly GCF_021461395.2. Classification (NCBI taxonomy): domain Eukaryota; kingdom Metazoa; phylum Arthropoda; class Insecta; order Orthoptera; family Acrididae; genus Schistocerca; species Schistocerca americana. The sequence continues at coordinate 176,008,845 of NC_060123.1, forward strand.
TTCCGGTCAGATGATCTTCGAAGTACTCAACCGTGTTAGCCAGAATAACAATGACATCAACAAATCGTATATTTATTCTCCTTGCATTTTAATTTCCTTTCAAAATTTCCCATTGATTTCGTTCACCGCTTTCTCAATGTGCAGATTGAATAACATGGGGGATAGGCTATATCCGCGTTTTACTCGTTTCTCAACTACTGCATGCTTTTCATGTCGTCGGACACTCATATCTGCAGTCTAGATTTGTTGAAGTTGTAGATAAGTTTTCGCTCCATGGATATTATTCTCGATACATTTAGAATTTTAAAGAGTGTATTAAATCTATAAACGCTATAAAATCTGGTTTTGTCTTTCTTCAGTCTCAGATGAGCCGTAGGGTCTGCATTTATCTCCCGTGTCCCTACATTTCTCTGCAACCCAAATGGAGCATTCCCGCGACGGCTGCTCCCAATTTTTACGTTCTTCTGTAAATAATTCATGTCAATTCCTGCAGCCGTGACTTATTAAACCGATGATTCGATAATATTCACACTTGCCGCACACGCTTTTTTAGAATCGGAATAATTGTATTCCTCATGAAGTCTCAGGGTATTTCGCCAGTCTCATATATCCTACATATCAGGTGGAATATTTCATGGCTTTCACAAGGACGTTAATAATTCTGAGGAAGGGTTGCCCACTCCAGGAGCCTTTTTTCTACTTAGATCTTTCATTGTGCTGTCAAATTCATCTCCCAGTATTATATCTTGCTTCTCATCTTCATCTACTTTCTCTTCCGTTTCTGTAATTACCAGACCGGTCGCCGGCCGTAGTGGCCGTGCGGTTCTGGGCGCTGCAGTCTGGAACCGAGCGACCGCTACGGTCGCAGGTTCGAATCCTGCCTCGGGCGTGGATGTGTGTGATGTCTTTAGGTTAGTTAGGTTTAATTAGTTCTAAGTTCTAGGCGACTGATGACCACAGAAGTTAAGTCGCATAGTGCTCAGAGCCATTTGAACCATTTGAACCAGACCGGTCTCGTACACATGACATGTCAAGTAAATGATGTAGTTTAGTCGGTACGCACATGAACAAATACAGACACTAGGCTCCCTATTTTTTTGTCTGGCATATACCTTTCCTGCAAAATGTTCAAATGTGTGTGAAATGTTATATGAATTAACTGCTAAGGTCATCAGTCCCTAAGCCTACATACTACTTAACGTAAACTATCGTAAGGACAAACACACACACCCATGCCCAAGGGAGGACTCGAACCTCCAATGGTACCAACCGTACAGTCCATGACTGCAGCGCCCCAGACCGCTCGGCTAATCCCGCGCGGCCCGTTCCTGACTTAAATTAAAAGTAATACCATCTTCCGGTTCTGACCAAGAATTTCGGGAGGTTTACCTTGGTGTAAGGCACATTCAGGAACAGGAAATCCTGTCCCAGATACTCCACATAGTTGTGGTTTCTTCGGCCCTCTACCGGCTGGCCTGGTATTTGGCTGAAAGGTCGCCAAGGCTTCAATGGGGCATTGATCGAACAGACCACCTTACCTCGGGTAGAGAGCGAAAAGTAATAAAAAAGTTCTACAACGTTCAAGCGCAACATACGCACATACACAACATACATACATACATACGCTTTAAACCTACATACATACATAATACATATGCTCATAATTTTAATTTTTGTTTGGGGTAATGGAGAACATAGTTTCTTGGGAGGTTTTCCTAGATAAATGCCGAATTTGGTAAGCCCGTCTCATTTTTTCTCAGTTAGGATCCCACGATGTCTCACTACGATCACGTCTGGTAAGTGGCTGAAAATAACTGCTACTCTTTAATGAGCCGGATCTGAGACAGACCGGTCTACAAATTGGAATGGAGAATGAAATGTAAAAAAAATCTATAATACTTGTTTCCCTTATGTAAGTACCCCTCCCCCCTCTCCTCTGTATTCCTTCCACCTTTCAGTCGCTGGCCGCGGTGACCGAGCGGTTCAAGGCACTTCAGTCCCGAACCACGAGGCTGCTACGGTCGCAGGTTCGAATCCTGCCTCGTCCATGGATGTGTGTGATGTCCTTAGGTTAGTAGGTTTAAGTAGTTGTAAGTTAGGGGACTGATGACCTCAGCTGTTAAGACCCATAGTGCTTAGAACCATCTGAACTATTCAGTCCTGTCGTCTTAGTACTGATTTCATCACAGAGTGTAACTATTTGACTTAGCGTCCTACGCGCGTTGTGACTTTGTGAGACGACACACGCGGGAGCCGTCGGGGAGCCGGAGGGAAGGTTCGAGAGTTCCCAGCACGGCACGGCACGGCAGGTGTCGGAAAGCGAATCCGGCCGGCGGCTCCGGCCGACTTGCCCGCTGACCTGGAAGCGGCCGCGCCGCCAGCTCAGAAGACGCCGGCACGCCGACCGCGACGCATCGCCCACCGCGCCTACCAGAACTTCCCTGCAGCCGCGCGGCGGGTCGCCACGTACCCGGAACCCGTCACCTCACAACAGGTACGTGCTGTCTCAGGCTGCACCTTCCGAGGTTTTCTGGCTCTCCTAAAAAACTAATGCTGTTCTCAGCCTGAAGGGACCACGGTGTTTTACTACGTATCGTCCTATTGCACATGCTACGCTTCACTTTCCTACCAGCCATTTATGGCAGCCCTTCAGTTTAAAATGGACACCGAAACTCGGCACAGGTTTCCATTTTCCACATAAATTGTGGTCGGAAATGAAAGAGGAGATGGATGACAAAAATTTTCAAGGATAGATCGAGGATCTGAATCCTGAACCTTCGTTTTATAGTCTGATACCTACGCACTTAGAAATCTCTCTGAGAAAAAGTCTTCGCTTTATATTTTTCGTCAATTTTTGATCGAAAATTTTTACAAGTTATTACTAATTCTTTCTCGTAACTACACTAGTTACTTGTTTTGACGGTAATCCATGCGCTGCCCCTTGAAACACGTTAACAACTGGAAGTTCGGGTTAAATTCTCAGTAATTGTCTAGTTAATTTCTGCCCATGTGTCCGTCGTATGCTGAAGTTGTCATAAGAAAAAACCTGCATAAATTTTCTTGGGCTCTTTCTAACAACTTGCGTAAATAGGCTGTTTAGGTTCTTATATTGGAAACGCCACTGCCACCTAGCGCTCTGTACGAAAATCACCGGCTGTGATGTGTGCAGTCTGTGGCTGGTTTGCATTGTTGGAATATTGTAGTGTTGGGCAGTTGGCTGTTAACAGCGCGTAGCGTTGCGCAGTTGGAGGTGAGCCGCCAGCAGTGGTGGACGTGGGGAGTGAGATGGCGGAGTTTTGAGAGCGGATGATCTGGACAGAGACAGTAAATTTGTAAGACTGGATGTCATGAACTGATATATATATTATGGCTTTTGAAAACTATTAAGGTAAATACATTGTTTGTTCTCTATCAAAATCTTTCAATTGCTAACTATACCTATCAGTAGTTAGTGCCTTCAGTAGTTTGAATCTTTTATTTAGCTGGCAGTAGTGGCACTCACTGTATTGCAGTAGTTCGAGTAACGGAGATTTTTGTGAGGTAAGTGATTTGTGAAAGGTATAGGTTAATGTTAGTCAGGGCCATTACTTGTAGGGATTATTGAAAGTCAGATTGCGTTGCGCTAAAAATATTGTGTGTCAGTTTAGTGTTGATCAGAATAGGTAAAGAGCGAAATGTCTGAGTACGTTCGGTTCTGGTCAGCTGTTTGAAAATCAAATAATGTAAGAGGTTTATCAGCACAGTAATTCATTAATTTTTCTGAGGGGACGTTTCACTTGCTCTGCAACTTAGAATCTCTTTCTAAGTTTTGAGTAAACATAAATGTTAGGCAACATGAATTACTATCATAACAACATTACGCTGCTTTTTCGCTTATCAACAGTTGCGCCAATACTTTGCTTTTCCCATTCTCGCGTTATGTCTGCAGAACTAGGCGGTAAAACCAGTGGACAGGTCACTGTCAGATGTGATCCACGGAAGCACTAATGATTAATTCTGTCATTCATTCAGCTATTCATCAGTCCAGCGTCGTGTTCCATCATGAGGAACAATCGTCAAGAAATATATTACTTCGGAGATGCAGACGCAGATTTCATGTCTCTCAATTGCCGCGTGCAAGTCTTGCAATAGGCCACATCTTCGGCGACATACATGTGTCCATAATCATCCTTAGTGGTAGTGGTGAAAGGGAACGTACAGTTGTCCGAACCTTGAGTCATTCCTGGGGCTTCTCACGCCGTTGAGGGATGAAGACTAGATTAAAGGCTGACTGAAAACTTCCGTGGGTCGACCTTTCGGCTTCCAGGTACGCGTTTTGCCACTAGCCCACCAGACCCGACGTAGATACAGACGTTATAAAATTTTTCAGAAGACTATCATTCATGTAACGTTTGAACTTGAAAAGGCTCCAGATGAGCTCCTTCCATAACAGAGAAGTAAGAGGAACGAATGAAGTTGAGGATTAATGCCGAACCAACGAACAGTCTGTTAAAGACGATGCTCAAACTCAGAGCGGGTAAAGGGGGGAACGAACTCGGCCGTGTTGAACCCTGTTCCACCAGAATGCCAGTCCAATTTGTTAACTGCTGGGCCAGCTCACTTGCTAACAGAAAGAAAATATGCATCTTTTCTACCTGTGCTATTCATCTGCTGTTCATCTGTTACTACTTTGTAATAAATTACTTCAGTAAGCTGATGACTGTTACGGGATAACAATTCTTACCTATTGTATGAATAAATGTTAATTTGTAATGGACATTGTTTCTGAAGTGCTGATAGGGATTCAGACATCAAGAAGCAAACTTTTCTTAATTTGTAGAATGACTCTTTATAAGATAAGTAATTAATTTAGCTTTTTGAGAATTATCGATCAGCTGTCCTGTTTGAGTGCAGTACATTTATGTTAAGGACTTTTCTTCTCTTGATCATAAATTTTACACTCTGAGACTCGTGTCGTCTCTCACTGGCGTCAGCTCATTATTCCATAAGATAGGTGTTGCAAGCCTGTTCGCAGTGAACCGGCCAAAACTAACTTAACCACAACTGAGGCGTCTTGAAACAGTAGCTCACCTCAGTGTGAAAATGGTGAGCGATTAAAGACGCTGTGACGTTTTGAAGAAACCAAACCTGAATATCTATGGTGTGAGTTGAAGAAAGAAAAATGGATAATAATCAAAGATGCCCAGGAGCAGGGGAATTTTTTTAATCGAATGCGCAGCAAACTAAAGATACCACAATAACGTGGTCGTTCTAAGCTCACACAACAGATTCGCGTGAGACATGTGGAATGCATAGAAACATTGGGCTTCAAGGTACTCATTTGGCTGTGACAGTTTCATTATTCTCTGATGAATGCAAATTTTAGTCTTTTCCATAGTTAAGTGTTTCGGAGCCACGAAAACGTTTTGGTAAAATTCTACTCGTTACATTTTAGGACATTTGTTATACTACCTGCTCTAAGTTTTAAAAGCGTGACCTTGTCATCCTCTCGTTATTTCGACCATACGTTAGCAAGCAGTCCGCAATACTGTCTACAGAAGTGTTTACCACAGCGTATTTCTGGTAATGTTATGGCAAAAGATATTCCTCATTTCTCACAGTAAAACATTATATCCATTACCCTTAACGCACTTTAATATAAAGACTTTGTGGCATTATTCAAATATAAACTATTTATTAAATTTCAGGGACTATTCTAATTTTCATTTCATTGCATGTGGAAAACAAAAGATCACAGACGTTACAAGTAGTTTAAATTTGGAATACATAATGTTATTTTAGATATCTATCAGTACACTGCGTCTCAAGTGAATTTTGCAGAATAGCGCAACTATACATTTCGTCTTTCAAATATTCTCGCGTTATTGGCTATAGGTTTCGACTGAACCTCGTCCATTAAAATAAATGTACTGTGAGAAATACTTGTGCCTTCTGGACACTAGTACACTAGTTTAGAGCTACTTGATTGCACCAGCGACCGTATAGTCAACGTTACCTGTCGGCTAAACGACTCAACTTAATTTGATGGCCTTTAACACCACTAGATTTTTCTTGGTGAAAAGACTCAAGCAGAGCCCACACTTAATCATGAGGAAAAGCCAGGTGATCTTCGAGTCAGGAGTAAATACTACGCTCTTTAATGCTGAAATTAGCGTCCGGGAAAGCTGTGGGCTGACCATTAATGCCTCAGGAGTTACCGTCCAGTGATGAATTAGCCAGAGAAAGAATCAGGGGTACGGCAGTACTGCAATGTCACACTGGAAGACAGGGTCACCGAGCTGAGCTATAATGCGACCCTCAGACGGGTAAGGCAGTTCTGTTTGACGTCGCCCTATGCATTTCTCCTGAAAAGCTGATTTTTATATATTTCAGGTATGTATGTTACGTCTTCATCATTTCAGGGTGAAGTATTTCATTTTTGTAACAGCAATTAGAATCGTATGTGACATTCCAATCAGTATTGTTAGCGTGAAAATCTCCGTTTAGTGTTTCGCAACGAATATACGATAGTATTTCAATGAACACGCGATTGAAGTTGTTCTCTTCAGCAAGACTACGTCATATTTGCAAATTTTGTGAACTCCGGCACGACAACTGATCCACAATAAGTCAGTCGACATTGCAGAAAGAAACAATGACATTACTCCACTGAAACTTACAAACTAACAACTGTGCGTTTAAGGCATTACTGTGCCGATATGTCGAGTCAAACTGTCAACCGTGATTCACGTTTCATGTAGATGTGGCAGTATAAAAACGTTATATACTGCACACAACATGTGTTCAAACGTGGCACGGAACACGTTCAAAGGTGTTAGACCTCAACGTTGCATTCAAGACGTTTTTATAATAAGTGGCGCGACAAAGATAACAAAAAATGTAAGAAAATAAATTTCTTCTGTGACATTCACAAGGACAGTGATGTAACAAAAAAAAGTTTCAAATGGCTCTGAGCACTATGGGACGTAACTTCTGAGGTCATCAATCCCCTAGAACTTAGAACTACTTAAACTTAACTAACCTAAGGACATCACACACATCCATGTCCGAGGCAGGATTCAAACCTGGTATACTACTGCAATAGTTCCAGACCGTAGCGCCTAGAGCCGCTCGACCACTCCGGCCGGCGATGTAACATTAACACACAAATGGAAAATGGTTGTACCTTACAAGATTGTCGGAAAATTGTAACATGTTAAATACAAGGCATATCGCATCGTGATCACTTTAAGAATGATAACAACTACATTATTATAACAAAGCGACAAACACGGGAAATTTTCAATTGCTGTACTGGGCTACGTATACCAAGGCACATAATTGAAGCCTCATTAAGCGTGCCCTAATATTACAACAATGTTAGTATTTTATGCTTCTTGATTGAGCAGTTGTGATCATTTTAGAGAATGTCACTAAAGACCGCTCTGTCAGGCGTGCTGAAGCCAGTAACAGCAACGTGGTAAAGTGCCAGAAGTGTTTCGAAAACCCGGAATAAGGGAATGTGTGTATTTGAGTGTGTGAACCTTTTACTTCGGATCGTGCGTGAAGAGAGCGATCTGCATTTCACACGGCTAATGCTTCCTAAAGTCCTTTTCATTTCTGAATCAAACAGCACTGTTGATCACAAAAGAGATTTTCTGAAGTGCGAAATTTTGTCGTCAGGCTGCTGTTTCAGCATGCAAGGATGAATGGCGGCAGAAAACAAATGACTGCTTTAGACTAACCAACAACTTTTTATTCGACAGATTTAGCAATTTGTGTTTCTTTGATAGATAATTTATGCCCACAGCATTAATTATGTATGTAGAATCTCGTCAGGAAGTTGGCCTCTCGTATACACCTCAGAATCTGTAAGAGGACCATCTCTGTGTCACTTGTGCTTCACTAGGCTATATTTATTCACGTTACTGCAATTCGGCGTAAATTTTGGGGAATGTGTGGTACAGAAGTATCGACGATCAAAATTATACATGGATAATTTTGTAAGTTTGTGAATACTGAACTGAATCCTTCCCTTGAAATGTCACGATGCTGGTATATGCTACCGAGATTGAGAAATTTTGTGGAGCAAATGAACGAATATCTACAGGGCAGCTAAGGCTGCAAAAATCGCTTGGTCGACTGAGAATAGGAGGGTATCCACAGTCTACTTCTGACAGGTGAATGTCAGTAGTTCCTTCCGCTTCTCTTGCCCATACCCTCAATAAAATACAATGCTGATGGCAGCCAGCAGCCTTGTCTAATCCAGTCGTTTATTATTATGACTCTAACAGAATTTCCATCGGTGTAAATTACTTTCTTTTATTATTATCTTTATTATTATTAATTTATTAACATCTTCATTTCATTATTATTATTATTATTATTATTGTTAATATTATTGTTAGTTTGTTAGCCTCCTCAATATTTTTGTGTGTTAAAGTAGCCATGGGTGTATATAATTTTTATTACTCGTATAAGATGATCTGGATAGCCATTGGTAGAAAGTATTCCCAGAGGTTTTTTTTTATAATAGACGAATATAGTTCATTTTCACTGTTCGATAGTAATGGATTCGTAACTGGAGGAAACCTGTATTCCAGCATAGACTTCAGCTCGGTATTACGAAATACACTACGGCGTACGAAACTTCGTCCTGTATCAGCGAGAATGGACGCCACAATCTTGTTGATTTTGTAAATGCTGTGGTAGAGAAGATGAATGGCTAAGAATTATTCTTGCTGCGAAGCTGCTCTTCTTGTCCACGGACAACATAGATTTCTCTGTAATTTGCCCAGTGTACATGTGCGATACCTGCTACTTATCACCAGAAGCTACGATGTTCAACTGATTTGACATAAATTAACTAACAATATGTCCAGACTGTTACTGACAGGATAAAGGACTACCGCATTTCGGGGACGAAGTGTGAATTTACTTAAGGAACAAATATTGAAACGCTTCACTGTTAGAGAAAGAAAGACGAATTACATGGCCATCTTCTCAGTTCACATCACTGTATTTTTTGCTGGTCTTAGACATGTAAAGCAGAACGTTTGCTCCTCGAAATTTTGTCATATCAACCATTACCGTGAAAGCACAGTGAAAGATATTGCTACACTCACTCCCAAAAGGAACCGACAAATATAGAAACCAACAAAATAGAAGATTATAGGGTAAATTACGAGGGGCGTTTAATAAGTAATGCAAGACTTTTTTCTGAAAGCAGGTTGTTTTTTTTCAGGATTCCTATACATGATATTATTCGCACTCCTTTGTCTACAAAACTCTATTCTTCAATATAATCTCCGTTCAAATGCGACAGCCTCATGCCACCTTACTGGGAAGGTCTTTATAACCGCACAGTATCACTGTACTGCTCGATGTCGGAGCCAACATCTTGCTGCATCAGTAACCTCCACATCGTCCACGTAGTGCTTCCCACGGAGTGCATCCTTCATCGGGAGAAATAGTTGGAAGTCGGAAGGTACGAGATCCGGATTGAAAGGTGGATGAGGAAGAACAGTTCAGTGAAGTTTTGTGAGCTCCTCTCAGGTGCGCAGACTTGTGTGAGGCCTTACGTTGTCATAGAGGAGAAGTTCGTTTGCGTTTTGTGGTATCTCGAATGAGAGTGTCCACACGTAACACCTTTGCAAAAGCCTCGGCTGTGTACCGGCATGCGGGAGATCGGATAGGTTTGTGCGACCTTGTTGCGACGATGAGAGACGCCTCGCCCAAGGACTCATCGTGCTTTTGTTCACTGCCAGATCTCCGTAGACATTCTGCAAGCACCTATGCTTTGGATTTCCGCCAAAAGAAACTCTATGGCAGCTCTCTGCTTTACAGACGCCATTTTGCAGGCTACGTATAGCGCCACCACCTATCGGAACTTCACAAAACTATAGGGGCTCAAGCGGGAATACTTCACGATGTCCCACAACAAATTCCGCATTTTTTCAACTAAAACTGGCCGAGAAAGAAATATGTTGCATTACGTATCAAACGCCCCTAGTATTGCGCACATCCTTAAAAGAGCTGATTGGTCGCTTCAGAGCGCTGTAGATGGTGTAAACTGGTACCAGGCGGTAATGCAACTCACAGGCACTGACGCTAAGTCACAGCTGCGAAGTGGTATGTGTGTGCCACTCGTTTGTAAGGAATCTCCGCCGTATGATGGGTCGACATGGAGACGTTGCAGAATTGCAGAAAGAATCTGTCGAGCTTGGGCGCTACCGTGGCCACACAGTGAATGTTTCCCGAATTGTTGGTGTATCGATGCGGACCGTCCAACCTGTCTACAAACAATGGTGACCCACTCGCAGACATGTGTTACACAATTTTCAAGTTACGTCTCCGTGGGGAGACTTTTGGTTAACGAAGATGTATTTCGCTCTACAGGTGACGTCAATAAAAAAAGTTTATTAGGAAAGATAAACAATGATTACGATTTTTTCTTTGAATCAACACTCTTCCGAGTGGTTTAATGCATACCGCAACGAATTCCTCTCCTGTGCCAACCTCTTCATCTCAGAGTAGACTTGCAACCTGCCTCCTCTATTATTTGCTGGATACATTCCAGTCTCTGTCTTCCTCTACAGTTTCTGTCCTCTACAGCTCCCTCTAGTACCATGAAAGTCATTCCTTGATGTCTCAACAGATGTCCTACCATACTCTCCTTCCTTGTCAGTGTTTTCCACATATTCCTTTCCTACATCTACATCTATATGGATATTCTGCAAATCACATTTAAGCGCCTTCACAATTCTCTGTTATTATAATCTCGTATAGCGCGCGGAAAGAATGAACATCTATATCTTTCCGTACGAGCTCTGATTTCCCTTATTTCATCATGGTGATCGTTCCTCCCTATGTAGGTCTGTGTCAACAAAATGTTTTCGCAATCGGAGGAGTAAGTCGGTGATTGGAATTTCGTGAGAAGATTCCGTCCAACGAAAAACACCTTTCTTTTAATGACGTCCAGCCCAAATCCTGTATCATTTCTGTGACACTCTGTCCCATATTTCTCGATAATACAAAACGTGCTGCCTTTCTTTGAACTTCTTCGATGTACTCCGTTAGTCCTATCTGGTAAGGATCCCACACCGCGCAGCAGTATTCTAAAAGAGGACGGACAAGCGTTGTGTAGGCAGTCTCCTTATTAGTAGGTCTGTTACATTTTCTAGGTGTCCTGCCAATAAAACACAGTCTTCGGTTAGCCTTCCCCACAACGTTTTCTATTGTTCCTTCCAATTAAAGTTGCTCGTAATTGCAATACCTAGGTGTTTAGTTGAATTTACGGCTTTTAGATGAGACTGATTTATTGTGTAGCCGAAGTGAAACGAGTTCCTTTTAGTATTCATTTGGATGACCTCTCCGATTCTGCGCAGAAACTTCTCATTCCTTATCTTATCAGGCCACTAATTTTCAACATTCGTCTGTAACACCACATTTAAAACGATTCGATTCTCTTCTGTTCCGGTTTTCCCACAGTCCATGTTTCACAGCCACACAGTTCTGTGCTCCAAACGTATATTTTCGGAAATTTCTGTCTCCAGTTTGATACTAGCAGACTTCTGTTGATCAGGAACGCCCTTTTTGCCAGCGCTAGTCTGCTTTTGATGTCCAAGTTGCTGCGTCCATTGTTGGTAATTTTTCTAGCTGGTTAGCAGAATTCCTGATGTTAAATTTCTCACTGTTCTCATTTCTGCTACTTCTCATTACTTTCGTTTTTCTTCGAATTATTCTCAATCCATATTGTTTACTCATTATACTGTTAATTCCATTATGTCATCAGCCAATCGTATCTCTGATATCCTTTCACGCTGAATTTTAATTCCACTCCTAAACCTGTCTTTTATTTCCATCGTCCCTTCTTCAATGTACAGATTGAACAGTAGGGATGAAAGACTTCATTCTTGTCCTACACTCGTTTTGATCCGAACACTTCGTTCTTGGTCATCCACTCTAATTATACCCTCTTGGCTCTTCTATATATAATGTCTTACCCGTCTCTCCCCATAGCTTACCCCTATTTTTCTCATAATTTCCAACATCTGGCACCATTTCACATTGTCGCTCGCTTTTTCCAGATCGACAAATCCTATGAACGTGTCTTGAGTTTTCTTTAGTCTTGCCTCCATTATCAACCACAACGTCAAAATTGCCTCTCTGGTGCCCTTATCTTTCCTAAATCCAGACTGGTTGTCATCAAACACATCCTCAAAAAAAATGTCGTCAGTCCCCTAGAACTACTTTAGAACTACTTAAACCTAACTAACCTAAGGACATCACTGCCCGAGGCAGGATTCGAACCTGTGACCGTAGCGGTCGCGCGGTTCCAGACTGTAGCGCCTAGCACCGCTCGGCCACACCGGCCGCCTAACATATCCTCAATTTTCTTTTCCATTCTTCCGTATATTATCCTTGTCAGCAATTTGGATGCTTGAGGTGTTAAGCTACTTGTGCAATAATTCTCGCGTTTGTCAGCTCTTACAGTCTTCCGAATTATGTGGATGACATGGAAGTTAGGTGGTACTTCGCCTGACTCGTACATTCTTCACACCAACGGGAATAGTCGTTTTGTTGCCACTTCCCCCAATGATTTTAGAAATTCTGATGGAATTTTATCTATCCCTTCTTCCTCATTTGATCTTAAGTCTTCCAACGCTCTCTTAAATTCTGATTCTGATTCTTATTCTGGATCCCCCATATCCTCTAAATCGACTCCCGTTTCTTCGTCTATCACATCAGACAAATTTCGCTGCAGTAAGTTGTTGTTGTGGTCTTCAGTCTTGAGACTGGTTTGATGCAGCACTCCATGCTACTCTATCCTGTGCGAGCCTCTTCATCTCCCAGTAGCTACTGCAGCCTATATCCTTCTGAATCTGCTTAGTGTATTCATCTCTTAGTCTCCCTCTACAATTTTTACCCTCCATGCTGCCCTCCAGTACTAAATTGGTGATCCCTTGATTCCTCAGAACGTGTCCTACCAACCGATCCCTTCTTCTAGTCAAGTTGTGCCACAAACTCCTCTTCTCCCCAATTCTATTCAATACCTCCTCATTAGTTATGTGATCTACCCATCTAATCTTCAGCATTCTTCTGTAGCACCACATTTCGAAAGCTTCTATTCTCTTCTTGTCCAAACTGTTTATCGTCCATGTTTCACTTCCATACATGGCTGCACTCCATACAAATACTTTCAGAAGCGACTTCCTGACACTGAAATCAATACTCGATGTTAACAAATTTCTCTTCTTCAGAAACGCTTTCCTTGCCATTGCCAGTCTACATTTTATATCCTCTCTACTTCGACCATCATCAGTTATTTTGCTCCCCAAATAGCAAAACTCATTTACTACTTTAAGTGACTCATTTCCTAATCTAATTTCCGCAGCATCACCCGACTTAATTGGACTACATTCCATTATCCTTCTTTCACTTTTGTTGATGTCCATCTTATGCCCTCCTTTCAAGACACTGTCCATTCCGTTCAACTGCTCTTCCAAGTCCTTTAGTTCTCTGACAGAATTACAATGTCATCGGCGAACCTCAAAGTTTTTATTTCTGCTCCATAGATTTTAATACCTACTCCGAACTTTTCTTTCGTTTCCTTTACTGCTTGCTCAGTAAGTTATTACTGTGTTAAACTGTGTCAGTCCATATCGAAAAAGGGTTGTGGCATTATACGGCCGAGACTCGTGCGGGAGTCGTTGGCAGCTGACCGTGAAACGGCGTCGGGAGTTCGACGTCGCCGGACGCCGGAAGGCCGCCAGACAAGGACCGGCCGCGATCCTGCACGCATGTGTGTCAGCGGTGCGTGCCGCGTGCGTGAGCGCGTGTGCGCTCCATGTGGAAGGACTGGACTCCTCCCTCGGCCACTTTCTACCGCCGGGACGTCCTGGACGCTGCGGCGGCCTTCGTGTCCTCGAAAGATTGCCTACCCAGCTGGGCAACTCCCGATCGCCTCGGGCGCTCGCTTTCTGTTCTGCCGCAGACTTCAGCACGGTATTCGCTACAGTAGTAGAATGAGGTAATGCAGTAATAAACGGTGTTCTAGTCCCCGTTTGACCACTTAGGTTTAGCTCTACATCGGTTTTCTTACTTTGATTCAGACTAAACAGAAATAATCACCCCAAAATCAGCTGCGCTCTATTTCCTGGCCAGCTGTGTCATCTTTTCATTTCCAGCGGACTCGATGTAGACGAAACGAAATATTTTTCCAATCCAATGATACACTACTGGCCATTAAAATTGCTACACCACAAAGATGGTGTGCTACAGACTCGAAATTTAACCGTCAGGAGGAAGATGCTGTGATGTGCAAATCATTATCTTTTCAGAGCATTCACACAAGGTTGGCGCCGGTGGCAACACATACAACGTGCTGACATGATGAAAGTTCCCAACCGATTTCTCACACACAAATGGCAGTTGACCGGCGTTGCCTGGTGAAACGTCGTTGTCATGCCTCGTGTAAGGAGGAGAAATGCGTACCATCACGTTTCCGACTTTGATAAAGGTCGGATTGTAGCCTATCGCGATTGCGGTTTATCGTATCACGACATTACTGCTCGCGTTGGTCGAGATCCAATGCTGTTAGCAGAATATGGAATCGGTGGGTTCAGGAGGGTAATACGGAACGCCGTGCTGGATCACAACGGCCTTGTATGACTAGCAGTCGAGATGACAGGCATCTTATCCGCATGGCTGTAACGGATCGTGCAGTCACGTCTCGATCCCTGAGTCAACAGATGGGGACGTTTGCAAGACAACAACCATCTGCACGAACAGTTCGACGACGTTTGAAGCAGCATGGACTATCAGCTCGGAGACCATGGCTGCGGTTACCCTTGACGCTGCATCACAGACAGGAGCGCCTACGATGGTGTACCCAACGACGAACCTTGGTGCACGAATGGCAAAACGTCATTCTTTCGGATGAATCCAGGTTCTGTTTAGAGCATCATGATGGTCACATCCGTGTTTGGCGACATCGCGGTGAACGCACATTGGAAGCGTGTATTCGTCATCGCCATATGTAGTGTAACGACGTACGTTTTGTATAAATGGTTTTCTTTTGACATATGACCATGTGCAGACTTCGTCACCTACGTCAGTTACAACACACTTCAAAATTATTTAAATTCTTTTTAAATTGTCTCTGAATGGTTCTTGAACGAAACTGTAATTAAAACATCATCATTTGAGTCGTATGCGCAGAATTACGTCACTCAGTCCAGTTGGTTTGCGCAAAGTTTTTTCAATTTAGATGTCGTTTGTTTCTCCTCAGAAATTATTTTAATGCAAGTGATCTGCTTTAATAAATATTAGAACCACCTTCAATAAATTTTCAAGAATCAAACTCGCGATGAACGTTGTCAAAAATTAATAATCTTGTCAAATAAATTACGTAACATAATTCTTCATAAATAAATTCTCGGAACACGTATTTAAACTTTAGTAGCATCCACTAGTTTACTATCTTCTTACATATAGACGTGAACCTGAGCCTTGACAAGACAGAACTGAACATTTACAACGTGATTAAACTTTCTATGACGTCATTGTTGTAGAAACATTACAAATTCTTGATTTTCAATTTTTGGAAGCACGACGCAACAACTCGGTTTCAGGATCTTCTGTTGCTCTTTGGCTGTCGACCCGCGACGTATAGTGGCCAGCAATTTTCTCTCTGGTCCCGGCAGTGAAGATGCTGTCTCCGTTCGTTGCGCCGCCCTCTCCGTACATGAAACATAAAAAATAAATACAAAACTTTAGACAATTCAAACCATTACAAATATTACAAAAATACATAAACAAAACACTAAATTAAACTTATATTTACCTGCAAACTGGGCTGACACTGGTGGATGGGTGACGCTTCAATTTCACGTCCCACTACACATACTGGCGTATTACCCGGCGTGATGGTATGGGGTGTCACTGGTTACACGTCTCGGTCACCTCTTGTTCGCATTGACGGCACTTGAACAGTGGACGTTATATTTCAGATGTGTTACGACCCGTGGCTCTACCCTTAATTCGATCCCTGCGAAACCTCACATTTCAGCAGGATAATGCACGACCGCGTGTTGCAGGTCCTGTACGAGCCTTTCTGGATACAGAAAATGTTCGACTGCTGCCCTGGCTCACACATTCTCCAGATCTCTCACCAATTGTAAACGTCTGGTCTATAGTAGCCGAGCAACTGGCTCGTCACAATACGCCAGTCACTACTCTCGATGAACTGTGGTATCGTGTTGAAGCTGCGTGGGCAGCTGTACCTGTACACGCCATCCAAGCTCTGACTCAATGCCCAGACGAATCAAGACCGTTAGTACGGCCAGAGGTGGTTGTTCTGGGTACTGATTTCTCAGGATCTATGCACCCAAATTGCGTGAAAATGTAATCACATGTCAGTTCTAGTATAATATATTTGTCCAATGAATACCCGTTTATCATCTGCATTTCTTCTTGGTGTAGCAATTTTAATGGCCAGTAGTGTACTTCCGTAACTCGTGTCAGCGTTAATTCATTTATATTGTGAACATAGCAAGGGTAAAACAGAGAGAGCGAATCCCACCTACAACTTTTGCAGAAACCTAAAGGTAGCTATAAGAGTCGAAGGAAAATAAAGGAAAAAAGTTGGTTGAAAAGGGAGTTAGACGTGATTGTAGTTTATTCCCCATGGCATTCAATCTTTACGTTGAACAAGCAGTAAAGGAAACCAAAGAGATATTTGGAAAAGAAGTTAAAGTCCAAGGAGCAGAAATACAAATTTAACGTTTGTCGATGACTTTGAAAATTGATCAGAGATGGCAAACGACGTGGAAGAGCGGTTGAATGCAACGGACAGTGCCGTGAAAGAAGATTATAAGACATGCATCGAAGAAAGTAAGGCCAGAGTAAGGAATGTAGTCGAATAAAATCAGATGCCGCAGAGGTAATTAAATCAGGAAGTTACATACTGAAAGTAGCAGGCGAGTTCTGCTATTTGGGGAGCAAAACAAGAGAAGACATAAAAGTCTTACTTGCAATAGCAAGAAGGCGTTTCTGAAGAAGATAAATTTGTTAACATCTATTATCGAACCCACTGAAAACGTGCAGTGTTTTGTACCACTGTGAGCAACGCTCTTTTGGGAGGTACCCGACTCAGATTGTCCATTGCGTACAGTTTCCTTCGCAGTTTTCGCACGGAAGCTGGTTCAGATAGACCTGCGCTTAGTGACAGCAGGAATTCTTGTCGGGTTTGAAACCGATTGTCATTGACAAAGCAAGAAACTTGTCTACGGTCCCTATCCGCTTCGATCTTTTTTGCGATAACTGTTCTTACGCCATCAACATGGCTGCGTCTCTTACACCATACCCCGCAAACACATTGGACAGACAGTGTAGATACACCGACAAGTGGGGCAAGTTATTTCACGGTGTGGTCGTGGGGACGTCCAAAGACGGTAGCTCCTTTTTGCTACTCATCTTACTGGACAGATCCTACGCAACCACTACCACACACCACTTCACTGCCATGACTTAACGTCAACAGTGACCACCTGATACCAATTCTGAACTGTGTACAGTGCTCGAAAACGACCAGTGTGTTCTTTGTAGAAGGCGAATTATATTTATTTTCGGTTATTCGTATCACTAATGTAGTCAGACGAGAAAGGTTAGAAGAACTAATCGCGGCCTTAGGAAAGGAACCATTGAAACATATTCTTCAAGAGACATGTAGAAGCCGTTAGAATTAAAAACATGATACTGATACAGAAACTGAGTTCGGCTTCTTTCGAATACTATAACGCAATGTCTGCACTGTCCCAGTTCACACAGACGCATAACCTTCCCTGGCTCAGCCGCGGCACTGAGACCGTTACCATACAGGAAGTGACACTGCGTTCCTTGGTCGGGCACCGGACGGCTAGTCAGGGAACAGAACAAGGGCAGACTTCCGTGCCATATTCGCCTTATGTATATCAGTACTAGACTAAAGTGTAATACAATCACTAACTAGACATTTCATTAAAGCTGATGGTGGAAGAATCCAGGACACCCTCGGGATGGTGTTGAATGAGTGATCTGTGCTTTTATACGAAGCATTCCACAACTAGCTTTCTGTTATTGCACTAATCCGTTGCTTTTATATGGACGTGAAAGATCTATATAGGTAAAAAAGAAATGTCACTAAAGGGTTTAGAAACCTACAAACCAACTTTAACCAATATCTGAAAACGTTGTAACTGATACTCTACCACAAATATTTAAGTAATCGCGTCTAAGAACTTGAAAAAAAATTATTCGGGTCCACAGTATTCTACAGTCGAAAACTGACGGTCCGAGGCACTCAAATGCACAAAAACAACGCCGCTAGTAGTGACACCTATCATAATATAGCAAATATAAGCCGAATGGCACACTAAGACGATGTTACTGATGTTCTTGTCGTAAGTGAATAAGTAAAGAATTTTTGTTGCCCGAGCATCTCTGGTTGCAAGAGTTCAAACTTTTCTCAAGATGGGATTTATCCCGTGATAAGTATAATTCATGGAAAATTTATTAGTTTCAGTAAATATTTATGTGGAATCTATTCCAGGTATGAAAACCAGTACAATGAATTCCTACTTTTTTCATGAATGACATTTTTTGCTCAACTTTCAAGCACGAAAAACAGCACTGTTCATTTTTGGAGTCACACTGATTGTCAACAGCACTGCTAATAATGTTAAAAGTAGCAACTAACCTCCAAACCTCGAGGTGATTTAGCAGTTGCCAAGAAAGAGATAGCTGAGTTGCGAACTGCAATCCATAGCACTAAGACAAGATTACAGTCAACCAATACTGGTCAGCAAGAAGGGGACTCCGAAAGCGTGATAGCTTGCGTCCAGATGATAACAGTAGTTTCTGGGTTTGGACTCGAAGGGTAAAGCGTACACACAACGTAACAAGTTCAGGAGCAGAAAGAGCATAGGGTGTCAGACGCAAGCTAAGAAGAAAAGGTCTAAGGAGACCAATAATACCTTAGTAATGTGATGATAGACATGAGAGGGGTACGATTAATTGCAAACACGTCACAAAATAAGACCATAATCATCATACTACATACAGCAGATCCAATGACTGTTCTATTCGAGCTATTATAGCGTTATAGTGCGAACTATAGATGATCCAAAATGATTTATGTTTCAAATGACGAAAAACTTACGTTAAACAAGAGATTTCATGGTAGTAGATATGTTCGATATTAACCTAAAATAAATTATTAGAAAAGCCGCTGTAAAAAATTAATACTCTAGCGTAAGGAATCCTTTCACCTTAAATTTAAAGATATGACGAACACTGCACTTATTTAATTTTTTTTCTATTTTTCTTTCTCTATAGAGGCAGATTATAGCTTCCTGTCGCCCTGTAGCATTTCTTGCTCATGTAGGTGGATGTCTAAATGGTCCGATAACTCGATGAGTGTAAATCACCTGTTCCCTCTAAGTGCTTCCCTCATCATTTCTGCAAGTTCGTCATTGAGTGTAGATAGTCGCCTACGGCTCTCCTGACACGGGCCTCACATTTTTCTGTCCCAAACATGCGGCACTACTGTTGTCACGCCTCAGTCACCCGTAACGATCGTTCCATTAACTACACTTCCCACGGTGAAAGTAAGTGCTTTTCAAGTTTTTTCGCCCACAGAAAACGAATATTGTGTGTTTTTAACAGCGGCCATTCTAAACCACTGTTACACAAGACACAAGTTTGCACAGATATTCCCTCCCAGATTACCGAAGATTACAGACTAAGTACAGTAGTAATCGCTACATGTACTCTTCCCTGCGTAGTACGAAAATGGGGTGAGTTCCTATATTCCTTTTTCTATTGATATTATGTCCGTAGGTCAGGAAAGTTTAACCATTTGAGTTTCAGTGACTTCTGCCTGAAACCAACATATTATTAACTTTTTTAAAGGTACCACTGCCTTTAGAAGGAATCACCGATGTCGTTGCAACACAGAGATATCTACTGGTACAGTGTGGAACTTCTACGAATGTTGTGCATTATAATAGTCGCTTATAGCAATGTAAGCAACAATCGACCGGGAGATTGTGCTGTGTGGCTGTAGGCGATTGGGACATGCGTCTTTTTTATAGTCATGTTGGTGATATGATTAACAGTGAAAGTAAGTATATGTAAAGTTGTGCCACGTAAATTTGAGTTTCTGCTGCTGCTTTTATGAGTGGTTTCGAAATGAATTCACTGTGGATTATGTAATTTTGTTATAAATTTTATTAAATTTTATGTCCTTTATTGCTTGTTATTTAGAACTATAATTTGTTTTAGGCATTATGAGTTCATGGGCGTTTCGAGATATGGGACTGTGTCTAGGAACAATGCGGATTTGTTTTCAAATATATCACATGAAATGACGGGTAGTTGAAAGCTGTGGTCATAGTGGTTATAAAGTGAATCCACTTTCTTAAAATAATTGAATGTTTATTTTTTGCGAGTTTCTTCTCGTATTCGTTCTCACAATGATAAGAAAAGGTTAATTTTGTGAAAAATTTTAAAACTATGTCCCAAAGTGAAACCACTTCCTTAAAACAATTCAGAGTTTACAACAGCCAATTTCTTCTTGCATTTGTGGCTTAACATGGTAATAAAGGTTACTTTTCAAAATTATATTTGTTTTCATTTTGTTGTACTCAAACAGTTAACAAGGCAATGCCCTGTCATCTGTTCAGGCAATGTTCTCGTGAACTGTTGAAGCGCCTAAGATTTCCCGAGTTCTAAACTGCTAAATTCTACGGCATCGCGTTCGTAATGCAGATTGAGAAAGCCAGAGAAGCAGCGTAGTGTCTGTGGGGAAGGCGTGAGGCAGTCCGCTGTGGACGCGGTCCGTTGTGTCCCGGCTGGAGGTCACGGCCAAGGCAGCGTCCGGTCCCGGTCCAGCTGGAGAGAGAGAGCCGGCCGTGGCTGGAGGAAAGCTCTGCTGGAGCTTACGGCCCCTCGCCTCGACCGCTCCCAACTCGCCAACGCCCACAGCTTGAGTCGCCAGATTTCTGTTGTGCGCCGTACAGTAGGCTTCATTACAAGGCTAATCAAGGCTGTTAGGAAGGAGGGAGGGAGACTAGAGTTTAACGTGCCGTCGAAAGCGAAGTCATTAGAAATGGAGCCCAAGCTCAGATTACGAAAGGACGGAGAAGAAATCGGCCATGCACTTTTCAAAGGAACCATCCTGGCACTTGCATGGAGCGATTTAGGGAAATCACAGGAAACCTAAATCTGGATGGGTGGATGGGCATTTGAAAAATCGCCCTTACGGATGCAAGTCCAGTGTGTGAACCATTGTGCCATCTCCTTCTTTAAGGCTGTCAGGGCTGTAGCCTATCCCCAATGTTACACGATCTGTACATTAAGCAAACAATAAAGAAGAACAAAAAGAAATCTGCAAAGCTAATTAAAGTTCAGGGAAAAGAAATAAAAATCTTAACATACATGAAATGTATTCGCATTTGCGAGTATGGACAATCTCAAAGTTTGCTGGTGACATTGTAATTCTGTCAGCCACAGCAAAGAACTTCGAATAACAGTTGGACGGACTGGGTGATGCCTTCAAAGGCGTTAAGAGGTTAAAAGATGGACGGCAAGAAAAGTAAAACAAGGGTAATGGAATGTAGTCGCGTTAAGTCAGGCGATGCTACTGAAATTAGATTAAGAAAAGAGATACTAAAAGTAGCAGATGAGTTTTGCTATTTGTGCAGCGAAATAATTGATAGTGACTGCAGCAGGCAGGATATAAAATGTAGACTTGCTATAGCAAGAAAAACATTTCTGAAAAAAAAGGTTAATATCTAAAATAAGTTTAAGTATTAGGAAAACTCTTCTGAATGAATTCGTCTGAAAACATGGTTGATAAGCAGCTCAGATAAAAAGAGAACATAAGTTTCTGAAATGTGGTGTGGTAATGCTGAAGATTAAACGGTAGACCGAGTAACTAATGAGGAGTCATTGAATCAGTTTGGGGAAAATAGATATTTTTGGCGCATTTGACTGAAGGAAAGGATCAGTTGATAGAACATATTCTGAGACATTAATCATTCGTTAGTCTGGTAACTGAGGGAAATGTTGAGGTAAAATAAGTTTCCTTTAATTTACGTCTATGGTCACAAACTTTTTGTTAACAGATTATCGGTTTCGGTCTATAATGGCCATCATCAGATCTGCAGCAAAAAATGGGAAAAGAACATAAAGACACTCGCAGATTGTCTACAACTTAAAAACAATAAACAGACCATAATGAAAAGTACGGCAGCTTGTTTTGAATAGTAGTGCTGCTGACTACATGACTCGTGCACATGATGTTATTTACTTATATTTGACGATGCTTGTGCTGACTTTGCAGTTAACATTTGACGATGCCACTATAGATTTGATTTTATAAAACAGGTATACCTCTTCGTACTTAAAGCGCACAAACGCATATATATGGCAGTAGTACTTTTAATTATGGCCTATTTATTGTTTTTAAGCTGTAGACAATCTGCGAGTGTATTTATGTTTGTTTCCCATTTTTTGCTGCAGATCTGATGATGGTCATTATAGATCGAAACCGGTAATCTGTTACCAAAAAGTTTGTGACCATAGACGTAAATTAAAGGAAACTTATTGTATATACGGGTCACTGTTTTATTCGCGACAATGTCGCAGCTTGTGAAAGTGGAGGTAAAAATTGCAGAGGGAGATGAGGGGATGAACACAGTAAGAAAGTTCAAATCTATGTAGGTAGCAGTAGGTATCCGAAAGTGAAAAAGTTCGCACAGGGCAGACAAGTGTGGAGAGCTGCGTCGAACTAATCTTCGGACTAAAAATCACAACAAAGACAACGACATTCCTATGGAACTATTTAAAATATGATGACTTCGTAAAAGTAAAGACCAGACTGAAATTCGTTAGAAAAGTTGTCAGGAATTGTTGTCTACGCACGAAAGACATAGATTACAAAACTTTCGTTAAACCTAGAGATGGGTATTGCTCACCCGCGACTCTCACCAGATGAAACTGACAGAAAAAATAGAAATGCAAAGAAGAGCAGAGCATTTCGTCACAGGTTCGTTCAGTACGTGCGAATGTGACACGGAGAAGCTCATCCAGCTCCAGTAGCAAATGCTACCAGAGAAGCGCTGTAGAGCGCAGCGTGTTTTATCGTTAAAATTCCGAGTGTTTAATCGTAGTACAGTTAAACGACATATTGCTCCTATCTACCCGTACCCGGAAAAAGCCTAAGAAGGTAAAATGAAAGACATTGGAACTCTCACGGAGCAATGCTACACAAAGTACCATCCGCCACATTCGTTAGCTAGCTTGCGGGATACAGATATAGATGCAGGCTCGTGTTCACATTTCACTGCGAATGAAACGTTTTCGATTCGAAGCGTCGATAATGTTGGGGATTTTATCATTCGTCTACGTGTCTCACTTTTCTCAGAGCTTTGTTCTGTATACACTGAAGCGAGGACTGCGTCTGGCGATTTTTACAGCAACCTCTTGCCCTCACTCCTAGTTACCTGAATGGGTTGAAGGACAGTAGGATACAGGTCTATGCTAGTTCTTACGTCATTGTCGGCCTAGGTACTACGCCGTTCAATCCAACGTTGGAAATGAGTCTATTAATTTTTAAATAGGTATTTCAACCATGATATACAAAATACCTATAACGATTTTGAGACGGGCCAGACTCTCACTCGGACATTGGCACATAGTCAGAGACGTCCTGTCTCTTGAGGTATGTGTTGTACAGTGAAACAATTTTGCAAGTACATTCATTAGTACATGTGCATGCTGTCCTGCAAAATTTGGAACAACCAGAGTTCGTAGCAAAGAAGTAATAAATTAAAACGTCAGGCCAGTGAGATTCGGCACCCTACCGGAAGTGGTAACATATATTCCAATTATTTCGGAGATACATAATAATATATACATGTGGCACAACGCCTTGGTGTGTCTTTCAATTTGATGCCACTTCGGCGAATTGCCTGTCCTTAATATACTCCAAGAATGCTACCAGGGAAAGGAGACGTATTATTTAATCTGGACTCCTTCCTGGCGAATCTTCACATCACTGGTAAGTGAAGGCTAGGTTACAATCCGACCCGGATTCGAACACGCAACGTTTCGATTTCCAGGCACACACTTTATCACTACATCACCAGGCTTGACATTTAGGAGATAATGAGTTAGTACCTAAATTAACAGATATTACTACTTGTCCAAAACGGGTACGGTTAATTGTATCTGTAATTAACAATCACATGAAATATACCTATATTTGCAGTTAAAAAGGAGATAGATGAAAGTAATACAATTAAGTTCTTTCCTGTTTCTGTTGTTTATCTACTTCTCTTTGCTTAATATTCATACGAGCACTATAATAGTTTTCGCTACATTACACTCATCTACATAATGTGAAAACTGAGGCCTACATAAAAGGAATTTTCAATTCTGGTGATTTGTAGAAGCAGTCACTAGTAAGATTGTTTTCGATTTTTTTTGTAATTCGCAGGAATTTGAAATTCCTTACCTTAAGTCTGACACGCAACTTGTATAAGACATTTGCACCAGAAAAATAGCATAAAGGCATAAAAATGGAACAAACTCTTAACTGGAAATTATTTTTGAATCTTATATGATGTATGTAGTGAGCAAGACAATGTAAGTTGCAGTGCTTGCATGAGCAAGACGTGTACTAAAAACTAATGACACATTGATTAAGAAGATATTCAATGCAACCAGGAGTGCTGGAAGGCCAAAATTCACAAAAAGGCTATCATACCACTGATGGTGGTGATGATATTTTGGTTTTGTGAATCACAGTGCATCATAAACTTATTTTTATTATTAATCACAAATACTACTAAGAAGGATATGTGCTGGGCAGTATCTGTAAGAATTAATAGATCTCTGAAGTGGAGTCCGTATTGTGATCAGTTTTCTATTTTACAAACCATATTCCTATTACTGATTCTCGCAGACAAAATACTTTACTGACCTAAGATACGCTACTTCAGAATGCTGTTCCGCACCACGATAGGGAATGTGCAAATTTTTTCGTTCTGCAGGCCAGTACAATAAAAATCGATAAAATCATTTAAATACTTCTTTATCTGCTTGTAAGTGTACATTTTAACCTGTTATGCACGTAGATATAAATGGATTCTACATTCATTTCCGTTTAGTAAATTATAATGTTTGTTCAGCATACAGTGACGATGTTGAGTCTACTATAATTTCTGCACTGTAACACCGCTGATGATGGTTTGCTACAAATATGCGCAACACCGTTTGTGACAGCAATATACAAACTAAGCAGTAACAGTTATACCGTTTTCTTGGATTACCAGTATCATTGCTATATCAAAAGAGATGGGCCGTTGACACTTAGTTTGAAGGTCCGTTTACAAAAAGTTTACAACATTTTGACATTTTTATCAGTTTTCATAGCTTACATAACAGAAATTTCCATTCACAATTTCTGTATTTTTGAAGGAGGTTATCGAGTCACTTACAGCTGTATATAAATTAAAAATTAATACTTTCCCGTACACTGGACAACTGGGCATCTATTATGCCAGAACTAGTTTCGAGACAAGTGTTTATTTCAGTGAATAAGTTTTAGTAATATGGTAGAGGACAAAACTACAGTATCAACTAAAAATTAAACTTTCATCATCATAATACGATAGCCGTTATATGAATGCATCACTATAAATTCTTAAGTGTCGCATAATAGTAGTAATCCTACAAAAAAAGTCTAGTATAGCAGTTCATCCCAAAAAGCAATAGCTATTGTTTTTAGTTACTTATTATTAAATAGCTAGGGAGAAATAATAACTTATTTCGAGTCATGTCCCACATACATTCCTTATGACTTTGATTACTTCACATGAAACACTGATTTTCATTATTATCTTTCTCCAATTCGTTTTCTTATTTTCCTTGCGGGATCACGTAATACAATGTTAGGCACATAGTTTAGTTCGGAATACAACTTTCAATTATCTTCGTCACTCGCATAATTACCGTTGGTCTTTCATTGCTACAATAGTGTAAAATCATACGCACGCCGATATACTCATTTTTACTCAAAAGCAGGACATTAATGTAGGAATAAATAATACATGTTTAATATGTAATTGGCCTGTATGTTAATTTGTTGTATTTTACATCGTTAGTACTAATTTGTGATGCTCAAAAGGGTGTTGTGATGGTTACCTGCTACAAATGTTACATTGCGAAACGTACGATGCAGTTAGTTGAAATTTCTTCCAGTGATTCTCACTGTTATTTTTGTCCTGTGTGAATGTACAGCCTTGTAAAAAGAAAAAAATAAGGGAGCGTTTCAAAATGAGAGAGCTCATCCAAAACCATCTACGACGTGATAGAGTCAAATGCTCAGGCTCAGTAGCTTAGGAAGAATTTCTTAATATTCATCAGAAATGACGCATACTAGTATTATTACTCAAAATAGTTTAATGTCAACTACATTTAATGCAATGAAAACACATTTCTCTCACAAATATGGCATCAATTGTACTCTAAAAAATATAGAACATTATGAATTATATAGCGCTGGAAAGAAGGTGTTAACGGAGAGTCTATTTAGTGTGTCTCGAGGAAGTCCGTAATATAGCATTACCTACTAAGTACCACTGTTAATGAAACTATCCTTTCCCAAAGTAGTAAACATATAAATAGGTTAGGTCGGGAGGGGGGGGGGGGAGGGAGAGGAGATCCTAACGATGATGTTATGTGTACGAAAGATGGAAGTTTCGCTACATCATATTACGAATAGTGTAAGGGATAAAAATGGTTTCCTAAGTATCGATAGAGTAAATAAAATATTCTGCCATACAGGAATCAAGTTGCACAACATGGCCGGATCAAAGGAGACACATCAAGCAGATAGGCCAGATAAACAAGAAAGTTCTGTTAGTATGGAATTGAAGAAAAAGTCTCTGAAACTGTGCGCCCAGGAGATGAAAGGATTGGGTTAACGACGCGTTATTGACGTGGTCATTGTAGATGGTGCGCAAGCTCGTACTGGGAACGTATGGGGAGGAAAATACTGTTATTACAAAATTTCTGTGTCCATGCTAACCAATAGTAATCGAAGCTTATGGATGTGGACGATAATTATACATTACTACTTCAGTTGCGAAGATACATTTTTCTTAGCCATGTCGATTTAACAGGCGATGAATATCAGTAAAAATCATTTTTGACAAAACATCGTAAAAGAAAATATCAGGTGCCATACTAGGATTAGTTAATACCCTATACGAGTTTTAATTGATTTAACATCGATATTACGTTCGTAAAAGTGAGAGCGATCTAAAATGTCCCTCACTCACTCTCCATCTGTCGATTTGCAGCAGTCAGCAATATTAGACTCTAAAAAGTAGTAATATAGTTGTCAGCAGTTACCGATTTCTTGCTGTTTCGAAATGTTATGCTCGCTTACATTAACAGGCGTACAGTAGTAAAGAAATAAACAGAATGGTAATAAATGCTATTGTGAGAATGGTACGCTTACAGAATGGTTTTCATTGCTCGTTCGGTGACCGGCTGGAGAAATTGAATTCTAGGCGAGTGAAAAGTCAGAGAAGATTTATCTGGAAGCATCTGTGATGTCTTACGATGCATGGTTTTTAAAATGAGTGAACTGACAAATAAAAGACTACAGAAGGAACAGGGAGAAATGTAGTTAATGATAGTTCCTTATAAGACGAAGAGACAGGTTAACAGGATAGATACTAAAGCATGCACAAATAGTTGTCATGGAACTGAAAGTTATAAGGATAGGAAAACTTAGCATACGAAAAACATATTTTAGTCGGTTTCGGCTGTCTTGTGTATGCAGAGATGAAATGTTTGTACCATGCGGGAATAGAGGGAGGACTACGTTTAACCTAGTATTAAATTGACCTGTGCTAATAACACGATACCAAGCCTCCGCCAACGTTTTGCTTTAAATACCCTGGTACAGAAGGCAAAATAATGTTGAAAATCTTATCTAATCCTGTTTCTTGTGTTGTGTCAGTTTAGACGAGCTTCACGATGACACGACTGGACGACTTGTTTTGCTGTTTGCGTCTTCATTGAGTTACGAGTAGTTAAGTCCGCTCTCGCGTTTAAACCACGTCTTTCTGTTGTTTACTGACTCCCTTCTATGGGAATTCAACAATATTTTGTTCGCCAACAGACTAATTTAAGATAGGCAGGTATTCAAATTACTAACGAGTGCTTAAGATGGAAATGTTTAACAGATCGGTGCTTTGTAAAGTACTTGTTGAAGACAGAATACATAAGTCCACAAACATGTATTCTTTAAAACTTTGACTACATAGCAGTTGTCCATATATTGTTTATTCCCGATTAGGTCTGCATAACAACTTTGATATTTCCATGACAAAATTTTACGTCTATCTAGATGATTCAGTTACTCAGTAATTTCACACATAGTAGATAGTTATCATAAAATCAGACTCCAGTGCAACACATGTTACGACAAGACTTGACTTAAAAATAGCACAACACTAGGCATTTATATATACCCTTATATGGTAGAAATGCGATAAGAAAAATTGTATCTCTTCATATGAATTCACTGCCCTGTGCACAATTACATAAAGCCCGAAGTTTTCCTCTTTCCTACTTTAACCTATCATCCATATAATAATAAAAGGAATTCAATTATATATGTTCTCTGCAGTTTGCTGTCAATATGTTTACTGGGTTCGTTTGTTTATATTACGTAAAGTTAATTATTTATAAATGAAATCCTTAAATTGGAATGTAAAATGGCCATGTAAGCCATACAAATAACAATATGTTTGCGCTATTGATCAAAAATGTGTGCGTGCGCAACAGATTAAAGTTTATAATTGCTCAACACGTACATCATGCCGATAAAGAAGATAAATATGCTTCTTTCATTCATAGATCACTGATTACTTATCACTTATCACTGATAAGGGTGCGTTATGTATTGTTAAAGTAAATGGTCAATGTTATATTGACTGTAACTGCGACAGAATCTATTCCTGAGCTAATATATTTACATGGCAAACATCTCTTTGTGATTAAAATCAGAGTGTATTACAAGCTTTTGCTACGTGTTTGGTTCATTAAGGGTAACTCGACGTGGCACTTCACTAGTTTTTTGTCGTTATTCGATGAGTGCAGTCCTTTTGTTTTAGAAGACGAAAAAATCAGCGAAAAAGGCGTTCACCAGAGAAGGCAAGATCGCCTTCTCTGGTGAACGCCTTTTTCGTTGTACTGCTATCTGTTTACACTCATAGGGCGTCGATGCGTTGTAGAACTGTATTATTTTGTGTATTAATCGCAGTAGGTTAAAAATAACAGCTGTTATACAATCCGGTGTGAACAACCTTCTAAATCTACATCTACATCCATACTCCGCAAGCCACCTGACGGTGTGTGGCGGAGGGTACCCTGAGTACTTCTATCGGTTCTCCCTTCTATTCCAGTCTCGTATTGTTCGTGGAAAGAAGGATTGTCGGTATGCTTCTGTGTGGGCTTTAATCTCTCTGATTTTATCCTCATGGTCTCTTTGCGAGATATACGTAGGAGGGAGCAATATACTGCTTGACTCCTCGGTGAAGGTATGTTCTCGAAACTTTAACAAAAGCCCGTACCGAGCTACTGAGCGTCTCTCCTGCAGAGTCTTCCACTGGAGTTTACCTATCATCTCCGTAACGCTTCCGCGATTACTAAATGATCCTGTAACGAAGCGCGCTGCTCTCCGTTGGATGTTCTCTATCTCTTCTATCAACCCTATCTGGTACGGATCCCACACTGCTGAGCAGTATTCAAGCAGTGGGCGAACAAGCGTACTGTAACCTACTTCCTTTGTTTTCGGATTGCATTTCCTTAGGATTCTTCCAATGAATCTCAGTCTGGCATCTGCTTTACGACGATCAACTTGATATGATCATTCCATTTTATATCACTCCTAATGCGTACTCCCAGATAATTTATGGAATTAACTGCTTCCAGTTGCTGACCTGTTATTTTGTAGCTAAATGATAAGGGATCTATCTTTCTATGTATTCGCAGCACATTACACTTGACTACATTGAGATTCAATTGCCATTCCCTGCACCATGCGTCAATTCGCTGCAGATCCTCCTGCATTTCAGTACAATTTTACATTGTTACAACCTCTCGATACACCACAGCATCATCTGCAAAAAGCCTCAGTGAACTTCCGATGTCATCCACAAGGTCATTTATGTATATTGTGAATAGCAACGGTCCTATGACACTCCCCTGCGGCACATCTGAAATCACTCTTACTTCGGAAGACTTTTCTCCATTGAGAATGACATGCTGCGTTCTGTTATATAGGAACTCTTCAATTCAATCACACAGTTGGTCTGATAGTCCATACGCTCTTACTTTGTTCATTAAACGACTGTGGGGAACTGTATCGAACGCCTTGCGGAAGTCAAGAAACACGGCATCTACCTGGGATCCCCTGTCTATGGCCCTCTGAGTCTCGTGGACGAATAGCGCGAGCTGTGTTTCACACGACCGTCTTTTTCGAAACCTATGCTGATTCCTACAGAGTAGATTTCTAGTCTCCAGAAAAGTCATTATACTCGAACATAATACGTGTTCCAAAATTCTACAACTGATCGACGTTAGAGATATAGATCTATAGTTCTGCACATCTGTTCGACGTCCCTTCTTGAAAATGGGGATGACCTGTGCCCTTTTCCAATCCTTTGGAACGCTACGCTCTTCTAGAGACCTACGGTACACCGCTGCAAGAAGGGGGGCAAGTTCCTTCGCGTACTCTGTATAAAATCGAACTGGTATCCCATCAGGTCCAGCGGCCTTTCCTCTTTTGAGCGATTTTAATTGTTTTTCTATCCCTCTGTCATCTATTTCGATATCTACCATTTTGTCATCTGTGCGACAATCTAGAGAAGGAACTACAGTGCAGTCTTCCTCTGTGAAACAGCTTTGGAAAAAGACATTTAGTATTTCGGCCTTTAGTCCGTCATCCTCTGTTTCAGTACCATTTTGGTCACAGAGTGTCTGGACATTTTGTTTTGATCCACCTACCGCTTTGACATAAGACCAAAATTTCTTAGGATTTTCTGCCAAGAAAACGTTTGTCTCTGCTCTGAAATCTGTAAAACATTCTGATAGAATTACAGTTCGGGATGTGGGTGTGTCTTTATTTTCTATTGAATGAAAAGACTCATAGTTTCTGCCACGTTTGCAAAGAGTAAAATGTAATAACTTTTACCTGCGTCCATTTTTTACAAAACAAAAAATTTGAAACATAAAATCACACTGTAGTAACAATTTTACAATAATTGATACTCACGTCGTTCCTTTCTCGAGCCTCAGTTATTTATCTTTCGCCCATAAATTTTTTGTTTAACGCAGAAATGAACAACGCTCGTATTTATAACTCTGTGTTCAGGTTCTCTCGCACATTTCTCATTTAAATAAAATGCTTCTTGCAACCCCAATATTGTTCTTCTGTTATAAATTTCACAAAAAACACAAAAGACTTCGGCTGTCTCTTCTTTCAACATTCGTCTATAGCGAATCTCTTTCTCTTCAGTTGTCAATCTCTCTCCCCGATTCATCTCAAATATTAGACATAAATAATTATTATCTTTCGGTGTTGCTCATTATTACCTTTACGGGACAATTTTATATTCAGCTGAGAATAAAGTTATGTACGTAATCAACGTCAATATTCATAGCTAAGAAAATTTCGTGATTTCCATTACGTTCTTCAAATCAGTCTGTTGATATGGCGGTGTTAACGCGTTATGTCGTATATTGGGCAGCAGTCGATAATATTTAAAAATAAACTCGCTGACAATAAATGAAGCACCAGTAAAGGGACCGGCCGAAGTGGCCGTGCGGTTAAAGGCGCTGCAGTCTGGAACCGCAAGACCGCTACGGTCGCAGGTTCGAATCCTGCCTCGGGCATGGATGTTTGTGATGTCCTTAGGTTAGTTAGGTTTAACTAGTTCTAAGTTCTAGGGGACTAATGACCTTAGCAGTTGAGTCCCATAGTGCTCAGAGCCGTTTGAACCATTTTGTAGCTCAATTCATTGACATATGGTCACGAGACACTACAGATACGTAGAAAAAGTCATAAAGTTTTGTTCGGCTGAAGCCGCACTTCAGGTTTCTGCCGCCATATCGCTCGAGAGCGCAGTGAGACAAAATGGCGACAGGAGCCGAGAAAGCGTATGTCGTGCTTGAAATGCACTCACATCAGTCAGTCATAACAGTGCAACGACACTTCAGGACGAAGTTCAACAAAGATCCACCAACTGCTAACTCCATTCGGCGATGGTATGCGCAGTTTAAAGCTTCTGGATGCCTCTGTAAGGGGAAATCAACGGGTCGGCCCGCAATGAGCGAAGAAACGGTTGAACGCGTGCGGGCAAGTTTCACGCGTAGCCCGCGGAAGTCGACGAATAAAGCAAGCAGGGATCTAAACGTACCACAGCCGACGGTTTGGAAAATCTTACGGAAAAGGCTAAAGCAGAAGCCTTACTGTTTACAATTGCTACAAGCCCTGACACCCGATGACAAAGTCAAACGCTTTGAATTTTCGGCGCGGTTGCAACAGCTCATGGAAGAGGATGCGTTCAGTGCGAAACTTGTTTTCAGTGATGAAACAAAATTTTTTCTTAATGGTGAAGTGAACAGACACAATGTGCGAATCTGGGCGGTAGAGAATCCTCACGCATTCGTGCAGCAAATTTGCAAATCACCAAAAGTTAATGCGTTTTGTGCAATCTCACGGTTTAAAGTTTAGGGCCCCTTTTTCTTCTGCGAAAAAAACGATACAGGACACGTGTATCTGAAGATGCTGGAAAATTGGCTCATGCCACAACTGGAGACCGACAGCACCGACTTCATCTTACAACAGAATGGTGCTCCACCGCACTTCCATCATGATGTTCGGCATTTCTTAAACAGGAGATTGGAAAACCGATGGATCGGTCGTGGTAGAGATCATGATCAGCAATTCATGTCATGGCCTCCACGCTCTCCCGACTTAACCCCATGCGTTTTCTTTCTGTGGGGTTATGTGAAAGATTCAGTGTTTAAACCTCCTCTACCAAGAAACGTGCCAGAACTGCGAGCTCGCATCAACGATGCTTTCGAACTCATTGATGGGGACATGCTGCGCCGAGTGTGGGAGGAACTTTATTATCGGCTTGATGTCTGCCGAATCACTAAAGGGGCACATATCGAACATTTGTGAATGCTTAAAAAACTTTTTGAGTTTTTGTATGTGTGTACAAAGCATTGTGAAAATATCTCAAATAATAAAGTTATTGTAGAGCTGTGAAATCGCTTCAATAATTTGTAATAACCCTGTACGTGAGGACGTAGGTTGTGCGTAGCGTAATATTGTGCTGTGACAGTTTCCTTAATCATTACCAGTTGTGAGGTGAAATCATACTCGATGGCTTCCCACCTCATGATGCGAGGAATAACTCTGCTGTGCCTCTCGAAAACATTGGAGGAAGGGGCTTCTCCCCAGGTCGACGTCACACGCGCGTACGATGGCCATGGGTTGTGCTCAACACAATGTACCGCCATTCATCAACAGTCCGGCAGTTACGACAACCTCCCCCCCCCCCCCTCCCCCCTTCCAAACACAGCCGTTCGTGTCGTGGTTCCAGCACGGAATTTCCTAGCCCGGCTGCTGCTAGTGTCCGAGAAATGGTGCGGAATGACACAGAACGCTGCATATAGTCCCGTACTTGTTCTCGGATGGCAGGCACAGGCTTGAAGAGGTTACGATGTGCCTGGTGCACAAGTCGGCGATCCTCCCTTGTGAGGGTCAGATGTTTCGCCCGGAACACTGAGGACGAATAAGCCTGCCCTTACGTTCCCATGCTGTCCAATATCTGGCCACTGTCACATCAGTATGCCTCACAAACCTGTGCGATTCGATTAGCCGGCCAATTGGAGACCAATTATAAAGTCCCTTTCACGCTGTCAGGAGCTGATAACGCTATCTTACACGAATACACGGCGTCTTCGTATCTTTCACAGTAATCAAATGGTTCAAATGGCTCTGAGCACTATGGGACTTAACTTCTGAGGTCATCAGTCCCCTAGAACTTAGAACTACTTAAACCTAACTAACCTAAGGACATCACACACACCCATGCCCGAGGCAGGATTCGAACCTGCGACCGCGGTTCCAGACTGTAGCGCCTAGAAACACTCGGCCACATCTGCCTGCTCACAGTAATCAATCAACATTTGATCACGCCCCTTAATACGCCACCAAGTCTGGTAACAACACTAAACACAAACACCTCTAATACACTCTAGTGGCCGTTCTACGTGTCACAGAGTATTGCGACCAGAATCACTTACATATCAGCCGGTGATGTGTACGTGTACAAAGTTCAACTGTCGTCCACCCACGTCTTCTTGATGCCTTACTTTCTTTGTCGAGCAGTGTATGTCGGTTGCGGCTTACCACCACTAATACTGTTTAACTACAATAATCCCACTACACACAGCTAGTCGATGCACGGCTCTGTTTGGAATATCGGCACGATATCGCCAAAGGATCGAGCCGTACAAGTCTGCTTTAATTGTAACTTCTGGCATTGGTCAAATTTACCTAAGTGTCGGCAATTACGTGGGTGGTTTGAAAAGTTTTCGGAACGGAATAGAAGAAAAGTACTTACATCAGTGAAATTTATTTTTCAATGTATCTCCTTGTAGATTAATGCACTTAGCCCAACGATGCTCCAGTGCCTTGACCCCATCTCGAAAATGAGTTTCTTGCAGGCCTGCAAAATAGTTGTCAAATCCGGCTGTCAATTTTCGTTTGAAGTGAATCTTCGTCGACCAAGAAAAATTTTCAGTTTTGGGAAGAGATGGAAGTCTGACGGAGACATTTCAGGTGAATAAGGTTCGTGTGCTAACAATTCATACCTTAAGTTCGTGTAATTTTGCCGTGCTGACGACATATGTGTGCGGGCGCGCATTGTCTTGATGGAAGATGACTTTCTTCGTTGCTGAACCTCGCCTTTCTTCGCGTATCTTTTGTTGCAATTGATCCAGTAATTGTTTGCCCAGTGGGGAGATAATTTACAAACAGCATCCCCTTCGCATCCCAGAACACTGATGCCAAGACCTTTCCCGCCGAAGGAATTGTCTTTGCTTTCTTTGGTGGCGGAGAATCAGCATGTTTCCACTGCTTTGACCGTTGTTTTGTCTCTGGGGTATAGAAGTGCACCCTAGTTTCATCTGTGGACATAAACTGGCGCAAAACATCTTGTTCGTTTCTCCTAAAACGGCCCAAACATTGTTCTGATGTGAAACTTCCTGGCAGATTAAAACTGTGTGCCGGACCGAGACTCGAACTCGGGACCTTTGCCTTTCGCGGGCAGGTGCTCTACGGGGCGTGAGTCGTGCTTGGGTAGCTCAGTTGGTAGAGCACGTGCCCGCGAAAGGCAAAGGTCCCGAGTTCGAGTCTCGGTCCGACACACAGTTTTAATCTGCCAGGAAGTTTCATATCAGCGCACACTCCCGCAGAGTGAAAATCTCATTCTGTATTGTTCCGATATGTCCATTCTCATACGTTTTTGATCCAGCGTCAAGAGTTGTGGCATCATCTTGCAGATAATTTTTTCATTTCTAATTCTTCAGTTAAAATGTAATATACCTTTTGAGATGACATCTGGCAAGCGTGAGCAATTTCACGCTCTTTCAATCGGCGATCCTCCATGACCATTTTGTACACTTTTGCAATAATTTCTGGAGTAGTGATACATCTTTGGTCGACCACTGCGCGTATCATCATCTGAGCTGCCCCGATCAAATTTAAAAGCATTTGTCCACTTGGCAACAGCTGAATATGAAGGAGCAGAGTCCCCCAGTGTATTCTGGAAATCGGCATGAATGTCCTTTGCTTTCATACCTTTGTTTACGAAGTACTTAATCACTGCTCGAATCTCGATTTTTTCCATCTTCGCAAATCAACACGCGGGAACAACAACAGAGCCACGTCACCGCAACAGCTCTCTTCCAAGAGCACTGAGGTGCCACTTGTTTACAGGCAACAGTCCAATGAATATGACGTGAACAGCTCGTTGCTCTACCGCAGTCTTCTCGTGGTGATTCCGAGAACTTTTGAAACCACTCTCTTAACACGAATGTAAAAAATACCAGCTGCAGCGCAATAAAAAATAATTAAATGATGAATAAAGGTTAGGTGTATTCTTTTGAATAATAGATGTATTCGATACCAAAGTTTTTAGTTTGTAATGAACAGATCATTTATTCGGTCAGGCAAGCACGAAAGTAACTTAAAATGGTGGTACTATAGATATTGTTTACCCATGAAATGAAATGACAGTAATATTGAAGCGGAGCGAAACTTGCTTGATTACGTATTTCTTGTGGGAGCGGATTCTCCATTTGCTATTTAAATATCACTTGGCAGCGAAAAGAGGAATCCCATTTCGTTGGCTAACCACAAAATATTTGCCAGCTCATAAATATATAAAGTCCACTGTGGCGATGAATATATGAAATTCGCGTAACCACGAATAGGCTACCGCAGTCTATTCAATACTTCCAGAT
Source organism: Schistocerca americana (assembly GCF_021461395.2). NCBI lineage: Eukaryota > Metazoa > Arthropoda > Insecta > Orthoptera > Acrididae > Schistocerca > Schistocerca americana. The sequence goes on from NC_060123.1 coordinate 176,045,493, forward strand.
TTGTTGACAAAAATCATCGTGTTGAACAGTGCGCATCGCTTATGACTCGCGAACTGTTAACGTTGCAGATGGCTTACTAATTCTAAGACCCATCTGACTCGAAATTTTTCTAAGTGCCAACAGACGTTTCCCACCCAAAAACTATCATTTCACAAGTCCGGAACCACGCTCTCAGCAGCGTAGCAGACACGACACCTCGAAGAAAGATCCGCACATGGTGACCGCCTGACAAATAATGACCAGGAGCTGCCATTTGTACACACTTAAGAAGCCATTTGTTTGCCCGCCAAAACACATTGTCCTATGTCAAATAATTATGCAAAACCAAATAAAACATGAAATTTGCGCACATGTGCTTCTATGAATAATCAAGAAATTGTTGATAAAACATGAGAAAAAGTAAAGGTGACCTTTTCAATAGAAGCATGTCTTTGCGGTCTACTCAATGCTGATATCAAATATTACATTTAAGTTACTACTTTCAAGTAATGCGAGTCTTTAGTAAAGACCAAGTTTAATATTTAAATAAAATAGAAATCAGCTAATAATCTACATATGTGACATACGGACACATATGGAGAGGTACAAGGAAAGTCATACTGCGCTTATGTTCTGATTAAGCGTGGAGAATACGATTGTGTGACATATTTACATAACCAGAAAGATATAAAACATGTAGTAATTGAATCAATAAATAAAATACATACATGTTTGGCTTTTAGTGATGATACGTAGTGTCCTACACTATCATTTAATACCTCGTTTTGTTAAGATCACATCTACATCTTCATGTACATCTACTCTGCTATTCACAATAAAGTGCCTGGCAGAGGGTTCAGTGAACCACCTTCAAACTGTCTCTCTACCGTTCCACTCTCGAACGGCGCGCGGGAAAAACGAGCACTTAAATTTTTCTGTGCGAGCCCTGATTTCTGTTATTTTGTCGCGATAATCATTTCTCCCTATGTTGGTGGGTGCCAACAGAATGTTTTCCCAATCGGAGGAGAAAACTGGTGATTGAAATTTCATAAGAAGATCCCGTAGCAACGAAAAACGCCTTTGTTTTAATGACTGCCACTCTAATTCATGTATCATGTCTGTGGCACTATCTCCCTTATTTCGCGATAATACTAAACGAGCTGCCCTTATCTGCACTTTTTCGATGTCATCCGTCAATCCCATATGATGCGGATACGACACCGCACAGCAATACTCCAGAATAGGGCGGACAAGAATGGTGTAAGCACTCTCTTTAGTAGACCTGTTGCACCTTGTAAGTGCTCTGCCTATGAATCGCAGTCTTTGGTTGGCTCTACCCACAACGTTATCTATGTGATCATTCCAATTTAGGGTATTTGTAATTGTAAACCCTAAGTATTTAGTTGAATTCACAGCCTTCAGATTTGTGTGACTTATCGCGTAATCTAAATTTAGCGGATTTCTTTTAGTACTCATGTGAATAATTTCACACTTTTCTTTATTCAGGGTCAATTGCCACTTTCGCACCATACAGATATCTTATCTAAATCATTGTACTTTCAACATTGCAGCCCAGTCAGCAATCGTGATAATCTAATATATAAGAAACTATCAGCCTCGACTGCGGTAAGGAAACCAACCTTTACCTAGGTTTCAGCCCAAATAATTGAGCCTTCTTCTGAAGATATACCTGAATCTGTAATTTGTCTAAGAGGAAATGGTCTAGGCTGCTTAGTTTTATTTCTAGACCTTGCCCTCTTAGACAAATTATAGATTAAGTTATCTTCCGAAGAAGGCTTAATTATTTGGGCTGAAACCTAGGTAAAGGTTGGTTTCATTACCGCAATCCAGGCTGATAGTTTTCTTATATATTATCTAAATCATTTTGCAGTTCGTTTTGGTCATCTGATGACTTTAAAAGACGGTAAATGACAGCATCATCTGCAAACAATCTAAGACGGCTACTGAGATCGTCTATGTCGTTCACATGGATCAGGAACAATAGAGGGCCTATAACACTTCCTTGGGGAACGCCGGATATTATTTCTGTTTTACTTGATGATTTTCCGTCTATTACTACGAACTGTGACCTTTCTGACAGGAAATCACAAATCCAGTCGCATAACTGAGGCACACAGTTTGGTTAGAAGACGTTTGTGAGGAACGGTGTCTAAAGCCTTCTGGAAATCTAAAAATATGGAATCAATTTGACATCCCCTGTCGATAGCACTCATTCCTTCATGAGTATAAAGAGCTAGTTGTGTTCCACAAGAACGACTATGTGTCAATAAATCGTTTTCTTCGTGGTACTTCATAATGTTCGAATATAGTATATGTTCCAAAACTGTACTGCAAATCGACGTTAGTGATATGGGCCTGTAATTAAACGGATTACTCGTACTTCCCTTTTTGGGCATTGGTGTGACTTGAGCAATTTTCCAGTCTTTAGTTGCGGACCTTTCTGCGAGCGAGCGGTTGTATATAATTGCTACATATGGAGCTATTGTGTCAGGATACTCTGAGAGGAACCTGACTGGTATACAGTCTGGACCGGAAGTCTTGCCTTTATTAAGTGATTTAAGCTGCTTTGCGACACCGAAGACATCTATTTCTATGTTTCTCATCTTGGCAGTTATTCTTGACTGGAATTCAGGAATATTTACTTCGTCTTCTTTGGTGAAGGAGTTTCCGAAAATCGTGTTTACTAACTCTGCTTTAGTGGCACTGTCATCAGTGACTTCAAATGAAGTGTTCAACAGTTACTAGTTTTTAAAGATTTTTATAAGTGTATAAATTTGGTATCACTACATAAAATCGTTGACATGCACGATGCCAATGTCTGAAAACATGCACCTTAGTACTGTGATTACTCTGACGTGACTGGCTTTGTTATACGTCGAAACTGTAAATTATTGTTTAATTTCAAAGTATTTCTAAGCAGACCTAGTCCAAAATTTGCGATTGCCACCATCTATAGAATCAGCTCCTTCATCCATGTGCTGTCCGAACAGCTAAGCACCTCCCCCCAACTCTAGAGCCCTGAGAAAACCCACCGGTTACCCGTAACTGGCCTCCCACTCGCCAGCGAAGGTGTAGGTACTAACCTGGCAACATGACTTCTCCATACAACTCGAAGCCATTGCTCCACGGCTCCTCAGCCCAATCAAAACTTACAATTCCAAGTTTCCATTCACTTTAGGCGGCTGAACAGTTCCCCAACATGAGCGTTACGTTACAATGTCTATTCTCTGGAAATCATTAGAAAGAATTTGGCGGTTGTTTGTGATTGTTTGTCAGGCTATAAGTCTCTGTGTGAGCTGTTGTCATAAATAGGATACATCCGTTCATAGTAGTCTATCTTTTGCAAGTCTTTTCATTTCTGCATAACTGCTATTATGCACATCCATTTGAACATTCTTTTTGTAGCCACGGCTTGATTGCCGCCTTACTTCCCCCAGTTATCAAATTAACTATTCCTTGATAGCTCGAGATGTTTCCACATAAACCTATCCCTTCTTTCAGATAAACTGTAGCATAAACCTCTTTTCTCCCTGATTCGATTCAGTACCTCTCTAACCCCCCCCCCCCCCCCCCCCCCGAAATCTACGATACTCTTCAGTGCCACCACATTACAAAAACATTTCTGCTTATCGTCCAGATATCAAAAATGTTCAGATGTGTGTGAAATCTTATGGGACTTAAGTGCTAAGGTCATAAGTCCCTGAGCTTACACACTACTTAACCTAAATTATCCTAAGGACAAACACACACACCCATGCCCGAGGGAGGACTCGAACCTCCGCCGGGACCAGCCGCACAGACAATGACTGCAGCGCATTAGACCGCTCGGCTAACGTCCAGATATCAATTCTACGCAAAAATACACTCAGAAGAAATACTTTCAGTAAAAACTCTTTAACACTTAATTTTATTTTCGAAATAAGCAGAAATTTCTCTTTTTCAGAAACGTTTTTCTTGCTATTGCCAGTGCACATTCTGCTTCCCTTTATTCTGCTGTCTCAATTCGTCTGCTGGCCAAGAAGATAAATTCGTCTACTAAAATGAGCATATCATTTTTTAATTTACTTTCTCCCAAATCACCTGCTTTAATTTGCTTACACTTCATTACCGCAGCTTGACTTTTATTATTTTCGTCCTGTATCCAACGTTACAACTTCTTTGTCGCCTCTGACGGAATCACAGTGTCATCCACAAATCACAGAATTTTATTTCTTCCCTCTGAACTTCAATTCCATTTCCAAATTTCTGTGTCTTTTCCTTTTCTTCTTGCTCATTGTACAGATTGAGTAACATGGAGGTACGCTAAAGCTCTGTCTGACTGGAGAAGGACGCGAGGCCAAAGGACAGGGAAGTAGAATAACAGCAGCTTGAAGCGCACAGTGCATTGCACCGCACGGTGGCTCTCTATCACGAATGCAGTCATCATAGCATTTTATGCCACGGCGCGGCTGACGGGCGCCTAGCGGCTAACGGCATCCACCGCGTCCAGTATCAGGTTCTAGCTGCGGTCGTTCTCTGAGGCTTCCGCTAAGAGGGGCTGTGTGTGGGGGTCGTCAGACACGGCTGGTGGCTCAGGGCTGCACGCTTGCTGCAGCTGGAGCCTCCAGCGCAACGACCGGCGCCGCGTGCAGGGACCCCCACCCACGCAAGGAGGGACTGTCGGTTGGCTTCACCTCTCGGCTGCCACTGATGGCACAGTGGTCCTGCTGAGCTTCTGAGAGTGCAGCACCGGTGCAGACGGTAGTAGCGCAGCTCCTGGAGGTACTGGACGGGTTCCTCAAGTTCTGCTGGAAGACAGAGGGTAGGTATCGAAGATGGGCGACATGTAATGAACTATTTCAGTAGCACTGTTACTACATCGCATCTACTCATATTAAGCAAATAATGTGTTACATGCTGGAACATATTACATGTTAAGCAGCAAGAGAAAAACGAGTTTTCGTCATTCACTTACTTTTGGGATAGCAATGAGAAAAACAGTTTTTATTGCACTGCTTGTTCTCATGCTGTTAACATTTCAGTAATCTTGAACAAATCAGTACCACTCGTGAGTGCATCTTGATGTTTTTGGCGGCGGAATAATTCTTACATAAATTTCGGGAACGCGTTGTCATAAACTTTATTTCTTCCGCCGTTTAAAACCAAAGAACACGCGTGCCAGAGATCCTGATATCTGGCAAAGCATATGAACAAACTGAATCTGAGACTACGAGATCGATTTATGCTGGGATATCGATGTGTCGTTATTAGCTACACTGCAACGACGTCTTTGGGAGTTGATTAAAGAAAGGGCCGGATTCCATGATTTGAAATCACTGTCTTTGTTATTTCATTCCTCGCCAAACCTAGACAAATCATGGACTCTGGCTCCTTCTTTAATCGCTACAGTGTAGCTAATAATGACACATCGATATCTCAGCATGGATCCACACCGTAGCCACAGATTCAGTTTATGCTTACTCATTTAGCTCCGATAAACGTTTCTGGTCCTTGTGCTTCGATGGTTTGAAACGCTGGAATAAGTAATGTTGTGCACTATCGCTTCAACCGACACATTCCTAAAGCCGGGTTCACACACGCATGTAATGTGGCGCCACACCTTGTGGCTTGCTGTAGTGGCATCGTGAGCTACCGTTCACACAGGACGCCACAAATTCTATGTAGTTGCTCAACTTTCAATATGGCGTCAATTGAAATTATACCGGCGAGTACGAACGTTGTAGCGCAGGTTATAGCCTTAGACCTTGACAAGAGTTAAATACAAGGAAAATGAAACCCAAGTGTTGGATCCGAAAGTAGATCTCGCACGTGGATAAACCAGGGGATAAAAACACATTTATGAAAGAAAGAACACACGGAGACGAAAATGCTGTCTGCAATGGCAAACTAACCAACAGCTGGCATGTAAATATCATCTGCAGACACGCCACTCTTCCAGGATCTTAGAATCTTGCTGTATTCATTGATATAGGCATTTCTAAAAACTAATTTTTAGTTTAACAGTTGCCACATCACGTTCCGGAGCTATTTCCTGCATATAATCTATCGCTTATACAATGCTTGGTCTCAGGAATTACGAAGTTTATACGAATCCCATTTTTGGTAACATATATTAAGTTTATTTATACACACACTGCTGCAGAAAATCAGGTTGCAATTCTCGTAGTTCTAAAAGCTACGAAAGTGTATCTGCCGACATTGTTTTCACTTTTATTAGGAATAAAATATAACACACTGAAATAGGACTGAGTACAGCAGCAATTACTCCACTATAACTGTTACAAAATGCTAGTGTTTCGAATTACTGCCACCAGAGAGCAGTGGTGGTAGGAAAGTGGCGCAACAAAGTACAACCTATCTTAACTTTTTGTGGCGTGAGAAAAGTTGCATCTCTTAAATTACGCCACTAAATGTTGGGAGTTCTGCAGTGTGACACTAGCCGTGGCGACACTTTTGTGCGTATATGAACCCGGCTTAAGATGGCAGGAAGATACACGGCAGGAATATTAAAAGAAATGAAGTTTATGCGGTTGCATTCCCTAAATTTTATGGATAAACCGTTCGTGTGCTTTGTCATAGCCTCAGAGTTCCATCCCGCAACCTATTACGCACAGGTAAGTCCGTGCGGCCAGGATGTTATCCTCACGATTGCAACGTCGTGTTCATTCCTTGGGAACGTTCTACCACAGCCGTTCGTTCCGTAGCTGTTACTCAGTATTACTGTTATTCAGTTTCTTTGATGATAGCTAATGGTGGGAGAGATGTCGGGTCGTTCCATTGTACAAGCAGTGCTGTCGTTCGAATGCAGAAGCTGTAACGTTTTTACAGCTTCAGGTGTTTTGTGCATTCTTGACTGTAGTCCTGTATTTCCGTAGTATGCAAATGCGATACGCTATAGGTAATCCAAGTGCATAACTTTTGCAAGTAGTCGTGTTTTTTAGTTTCGCGTTGTCTTTCTTTTTAGTTTCGCGTTGTCGTCAGAAATGAATTACAATCTGGGCATTTAAGGGGACACGTATCGTCGGACACGTACGCCATTGGAGCGACCATATGTTATCAGAGAAACTGTGGAAATTTGATTGATGTTATTGCTATTTATCAGCGTCCCACTGATTGTGGGAAACCTGCTAATGGTCTGCAGAATTCTTATAGTTACAAATGGCAGCTGTAGGTTGTGATATCTTCAAGCTTCATTGTTAACTCTCCGCTCCGTATTGCCGCATCGAATTCGTTGACGCCTGCAGATAGGCAACCCGATGTACAGATCTGCCTTCCCGGGGAATTCGTTTGGCTGAATTGCACACTCGCATTGACGTTTGACGCGTCCCAAACGGTGCCCGTACTGAACACCTACCTGCAATGTGAGTTAAAAACTTGGAGAGAGTCTCTGCCCACTGACGTGTATCTGTCTCCTGTAAGCCTTGTAGTTTTTCTGCAGTCGTCTTCTGAAGCCCCAGAGGTACTTACGAATAGCCCTTCCGCAAACTGGAATACGAAACGGTGGGTAATATTTTTTAAAAATTTTGTTAGTTCTGAATAAGACATTAACTAAAATCATTACACATTGTCCGTCGCTCCAATAAAAGTGGCATTTGAAGGTTCAGTGCGAGTGATAGTGAAACGGTTTGGCACGATGGCCACCAGTAAAGGTATTTCCTTTTCCCCGTCGCATGGGACTACTGGGAGGAACGGGACACTCGGTAACTACTTCCTTAGTAGGTAAGTATGTTTACAGAGTTATAACAGTGAGAAAGTCACACTGCACCGTGTGAATAAAACTGAAATGCAAGATTGGAAGATAAAAGGAGGAAGTCACAACATCTACTTGCAAGCAAAAGGATGAAATCAAGCTGTTTTTCAGATTGTATGAATAACTTTTTCCATTTACTTCTAACACAAAAGCTCTTAGCTGTCTGCCTCGCCTGCACTGTCAGTAGCCTTTGTTTTTTTTTTTTACCTAAGGCCTCGTTGCAATTTGTTGTAAGTGTGGCTTATAGATTAACGATGTCCTCATCCGATTCAAATGAAGGATCGCCGTGGAAATCCAGTGCAGTATCCTCAAAATCTTCATCCTGAAGATGTTTTGCAAAATTATGCAGCACAAAGCAGCAAGCTATAATTATTGAATGATTTGTTAAGGCAACTCTGCACTCATACTATACAATAGCAAACCACCTCTTCAGCTGATCAAAACAACGCTCCATCACACTGAATGACTTGTGACTACCCTCTGGTGAATTACGACAGGGTTCATCAGCCAGCGCTCTAGGCCATAGCTTTCATAACCCAAAAAAAGAGTGCTCTTAAAGTCATTTAGCACTTCCCGGGCATTTTACTTTCTTCATATTCGAACGTCGTGTGATGACCCGGGCCAGATAGCCTTAATGCTACAGATATGTTCATTTACATTGCATATAGCATGCACATTTATACCAACGTAACGATTTATGTTAATAAATTCGTAGGCATACTACGCTGGTTTCGGAATTCAGACGCGCAGTCAATTACACCAGTACCACCTGAAATTTACATTTATCTAGCCACTCTTTTTTTGCCACAATCAGATCATGTGGTGACGACTGAAATTTCATCCACAAGTCAGCTTTTTCCATTATCGTTTTAAAAGCACTAATCACTGTAGTTTGATGAGTGCTCATTTCTTCTGCAATGCCGGACTGGAATCCTGGATTCAGCTACATTCCGAAGGAAATGCCTCATCGTCTGTTCTGACGATCGAGCTCCACCTCGGCTCTTCGCTAGGTCTGGCAGAAAATGATTCTCAATCTATTTAACATTTACTTCGTTGAAATGATATAGACCTTAATAATGCTCTCCAGTTGAACATTTGATAGGTCTGTAAAATTTTTCGCGGCGTACACATGCTGCTGGTTGAGCCCCAACTGCACCCTGCAAACAAGACCGTACTACTGACCAGACCTCACACTTTAGAAGCTACTTCTTCCAGAATGAAGTCCAAGCTTCGTTTTATTTATACAGTTTATCCAATGTCGAAAGCAGAGCTCAAGGTGAGGGAAGAGGTACTTTCTCCGTTTTGTTCCCACAAACTAGAGCTCTTGCTTCATCTTTTATTCATAAATTCCGAAACTTAAGCTTCTAACTTGGAAGAAAAGCGTTTCCTTCATTTTATTCATACGGCTCAGTGGTTTTCGTTCGCCTAAAATAGCCGTTAAAAATGAGTGCAGCGATTGCGAATCCTGCCAAACGTGAAATCTGTTCTTTGTAATATGGCTTGTGGCGACAGTAATCTCAAAGCTGTTGTTACTCTCCTCTACACGCGTGATGTGTGCGGACCGAATGTGGTAAGTGGATGTGTTGCGCGTCAATTGTGTCGTTTGTTTCAGAATGAAAGGACGAGTGTTTGTGATGATGACAGAAGTGGCTATACGACTGTGGAATGTGTCTGTCAAATTTCCGGAAGTATATTCAAGTTTTTTATATAAGATCGTGTCTAAACGACAAGGGCCCCACAAGTTCCGTGCTGGTTGGTTTCAAAAGTCTTTCCTATGATCTAGAAATTTAAGAATGACTCTGGACATTCGCTTTTGTTACGATGCAGAAGAGAAATGCCACTTTACATAACTGTAGTCGGTGAAGGGACAGGGGTTTCCTAGTTAACGAAGAGACAAAACAGCAGTTAATTCTATCTGGGATCACGTCCCCTCGCCCAATAAACCAAAACACGTGCGGCAAATCCTGTCAGTCAGGAGGGTTACGACTGTCAAAGAAGCTAAGAAATCCTGCTTTCAATTTTATGCAATGTGTATAAATAATCAATTCTGAAGTGTACGGTGAGACATTAAGAAAACTGAGTGAGTCTTAACCCCCCCTCCCCCTCCCTCCCCTTAAATGTGCATTCAAAGGCAGGTTTCTTGGGTAGAAAGGAAGTTGATACAAGAAAACTAACCAACTCTCTCTGTTATTTTGTACTTATTTCCTAACAAGCTGCTTCTCCAGAGATATCGAAATCGACTGAGCGAGATGCGGCGATAGTATCTTTGTATCAGACGCTTCCTCTTTGGAACGGCCACGACTCAGAAGTCGCGACTGATACAACTACATTGGAGAGCCTAAATAGCAGCGGTTCTCAAACTGTGGGACGCAACCTCCATGGGGATTGTTTAACTCTCTATACAGAGCGACGTGGGGCAGCAGTGGCGCAGTGGTTGACACTCTGGACTAGGTTCGGTAGGACGACGGTTCGAAGCCCGTCTGGCCATTCAGATTTAGATCCTCCGTGATTTCCCTAAATCGCTTAAGGTAATGTCGGGATGGTTCCTTTAAAAGGGCCCGGCCGGTTGCGTTCCCCATTCTTCCTTAATCCGAGCTTCTGCTCCGTCTCTAACGACCTCGTTGTCGACGGAACGTTAAACACTAAAATTACTTCCTTACTCTGAATCTCTACCTGTAACATCACTTTAAAGCAATGTACAAATTGATGTCACCCAACAGTCAACTGGAGTCCCGATCAGTTCATTGGAATAAATAATTATTAAACCAGCTGCCCTTTGTAATAAAAAATAACGATGAACCTGGTGTCATGTGAAGTCCGCTCGGACCAAATGCCGAGAGCGACAAAAAAGAGTGGTCAACGCGACAGACCCTCATCTATTGCCAGGGATTTTTCCTCGGTGGTGGAACTTGACCGGGGCGTACTCGACGTCGTGATGCCAGACTGAGGTGCTGCCTAACTGAGAGGTAGCGAGCGGCTCCAAGGTCGTAACGGCGACAGCGGCCGGGAGTGCCGTGTGCTGATCCCATGTTCCTCCATAGGGCATCCGATGACCGAGGCTGAGGATGACACGGCAGGCGGTCGGCTATCGAGTGGTCTCGAGGGAACGATCGCGGAGTTTCCTTTTCCTTTTTCTTTAAAGCAATGTACTAATTATTATGAAAGACCTTACGTTACAGACATAGACTACTCATACTTTAAATCACTGCTCTAGTTGTATACATATATTTTTCAACACAACTTGTTTCGGCAGCCAAATCATTCTGCGTGTTCAGGAAATTTTTAACAGAACAAGTTGTTGGCTAAGGACACAGTCGAAATATTCACAAAAGTTACGATTATTGAAATTTCCTTGGCTATTAAACCGTAATGGAATGGATTTCCTCGATAAACGCAATATTTCGTCCGCGTTTGCAGAGGGCATCTTCAGAGGAGGAGGGGAGTATTGGTAACGATTAACTGCACGCTATGTGTCTAAGCTGACTAATGGGAAATTTGGTAGTGAAGTATATCAGCAATAGGGAGTGATGTCATATGTCTTTCGAATTCGACAGCAGTCAGCGTTTGTAGGTTATTGTACACTACCGCTACCGCCCCACGGTGGGAGGCTGAATTTCCTCCACAGAACTGGAAATGAGGTCGAGGCCTCCCTCTCTCCTATTGAAACTATTGTTATATTAGCGATGCAGATTGCCAAACACGACAATAGCTTCAGTTGTAGCGAGGAAGTAAATGATAACTGTCAGAGATGCTAGAATAAAAAAAATAGTCGTCACGCTATGTACAAGGATAGGAAATTTCACATCGCAAAGTAGTGAGGCCGTTTGTGCAGTGAATCGAAGCCACGACACCCTCTAAAATGTCTTCCGTCAAGTTTACTGCTCGGCTACGAATCAATAGCCCGGAAAGATTTAACAATCTCCCCGGACTCCTTAATCCAGTGTTGTTCTTAGTTTAGCAGATCCAGCGGTAGATAGATTGTTCGTTTTAAATTAAATATATTTTCAAAACAACGACCAAATAAATAGTTCTGGATGCTAAATACTACTTATTTAGTTGTTATTAACGGAGTGTTTCGTCTTTGGGTACAAATCTTGAACTATTACTTTTCGGATGAAGTTGTGAACAGTGACAAAACGTCTCCAGAAATTGCAATAGTGCTTTTCTGTTCATTGAACTCACTTCATAGTTAATACTGTTTTCAAGCACTAGCGTTAAAGAGTCTTGGCACCGAAAGACTTTGGTCGTCGTGTGGAACAAAAACATTGCACTGTAGTAACTGGAGGCGGTATGTTATCTTAAACTCCAGTGATGGCATTTTTATTTGGATTGAGATAAAAATCATAATGGACGTTTGTATTACGAAAGACCTTGCAACGGTAATGCCATAACCACTATTAAGTCCCAATAAAATGGAATCAGTGAAAATTGACATCCACTACTGATCTCTCTCGCAGCTAGATGTTAGGAAAGTGTACTACAAAGATGTAAATGAGGTTCTATTTTAATTAGACGTTAATTAAAATAGTTTGTCAGTCTAATTTAATTGAAGATGACTTGATAACCATAACATGCCGGTCATTTAGCATGGATTCTAACTTCCGTAGCTTCGAACGACTACAGAAAACACACTGACATAACCATGCCTGTCATTTAGCATGGATTTTAGCTTTCGAAGTCTCCTACGGCTATAGAAAAAAACACTGATATCACCACGTCAGTTGATAACCATTTTTATTTTTTTTAGTTTAGCTCGTGCGACCGTCTTCAAGCTTAGTGTGAACACCTCCCGAATCCTAAGTGGGAGCAACCTGATACCTATCCCAAATTATGTCTAGTAACGAGAAAATCTGTTAAAAAAGATGTAGGCCTTCGATCATCATTGTGGCTGTAGACCGCTGCCGAGATCTGCGGGGGTTAACTCCATTATTATGCCTGAGGTGCTTACAAAGACTACAGAAATGCTGCCTACAATCGTCGGTAACTGATTCTGCCGACACGCAACAATCGCAGCGCTAGTTGATAACCCCTTTCTCTTCTTTCCAGTGAACATGAACTGTAAAGCGTGCATGTCACAGTATGTTTTGGGAATCCATTCACACTTCCTGCCTGACCAACTAAGAGCTATTTTTTTCTTTATTGGTTCGGCAAAGGTTGTGATTTATGCGACTAGCTAAGAGAAGAATAAGCGGATTCACAGACACTGAATCAAGTGCCCACACCTCTGTTCATTATGTGTGAGAAATATGTATTGTGCCAAAGTCTCCAGTCCATAGAGATGGCACGCTGTTAGACAAGGGTAGCCTCGCCGATGAAAGGCAAACGGGTACTCAGATAAACAAATAGAGCGAGGAATGCTGACAGATTCAATTGCGCAAGTGGAAGAGATCGAGTTCGATACATAGAAAGAATAACGAATCATCGCTCTTGGCAGGCCCAGCATCTGAAAAGAATCGACAGCATTATGCGATCTCAACCTGTACCGCTAAAATAGTATTTGTTACATCTTTATGCGTCGATATTGTTTTGTTTCTGCCAGTGGTGCATTTTCGAAAAAAAATGCGTTGTTCTCACAAAGAAAACATTAATTCTTACCACTTAAGCTATTTGTACTAACGATGAGCAAAAATTTAAAAAATGTTTCGTTCAGCTTTATTAACTGATGTAAAAATGTTATATGCGATCGATTTCGTAGCTGCTCATATTTCTTTAACCTGCATAAATCTCGTTACGGTGCATCAATTACTGACGTATAATCTTTTTATGTGGAAACATTGGTACATTGTGTCAGCACTTTACAACTAAGTGATTACGGCGTCTCACTGATTGTCTATTCATAAAAAGAATATTTAGTACAGTAATACCACCTTGCCCAAACTATCCCACCCACGAGGTACGTCAAGCCAGCAGCTGAGGCAAGTTGGCCCATATGATTTTTATCATTTAATTACTTATGACATTGGTTATTTAACTGAAAATATACCGACTTTAATACTCACAGTTTATTTTAATATAAATTCCTACAGCTTTATGACAGAAAATACAATCATAAATTGTATTATCATTGCTTTAAAAACAGTTTTACAGAAAAGCAAGTCCAAAACTTTTATGTCTTCGTCCGATTGTCCGATAGGATCTTGACAGTTCAAACATTCATAAAAATATCCTTTCATGTCATTATTTACACGCGGCTGATATGCCCGCCTCTTGCAACTTGTGGATTGAATCTATTCATCACCTGGATTGCTATAAGAAAATGATTTAAGACGCAGAGCATCATAACCCTCATCTTGGAGGACCTTCTTATGAATGTCTGCTTTTTTTCTGCGCTTAATTCGAGCTTCTGCGCTTTATTCGGCAGCCTTACAATGGCCACAGCCACTTTTGCGCAGAAAATGTATTTCTCTTTAAAGTGTTTTCCTTTCTCTCTTTGGAGGCTTGTTGTTCGCGCTGTAATTCGTCTTTAACTGGAGCGTCTGTCAGTATTGCTGCAGTTCTTCATTTCTTTACTGTCTCTTTTTCTTGTCTGTGACTTATTCAGGCGTTGGTAAGCACGGTTGTTCACGCGATATGACGTTCAACTTAACAGGCGTTGTTACTGACAAAATAGGCGTACCATTATATTCTTCAGCAGTTGAAGGGCAAGCTCCAGCTATCAAACCGCAAACGACGACAGCATTAGGGTCAGGTGTATCCGCTGTATACTTAGGCAGAAAGTCTGTATCTGTGAAAATGTACCTGATTAAGGGGGAGATGCCTGCCATTTTGAATCCAGCCAATATGATTTTAGTTGTAACTGATTTGGTAGCGCAATTTTTACAATGCTTGGGCCCCCGTATATTGTCATTGGTCGTTTGTTTGCTGTGATCCATGCACTGCACGCTGAGGTTACAAATTTCTTAAAAGAGCCGTAAACACTTCGATCTAAGGGCTGTAGTTTGTGACTACGGTGGGCTGGGGAAAACGAAAGTGTGACACCATTTTCTTTGCAAATAAGACTTCAGCTCACAAAAGGGAACTGCAGTTGTCAATTATTACCAAGCGAGGATGGTCTTCGGGACGTCGGACATGTGATACGAAATGTTGCATGTATCTGAAGAAGGTAGTTTCTGTCATTCAGCTTGAGGATCGCGCACTACCATTGCTCCCAACAGGACCGTGCCCAATAAAATGGGGTTTGAAGTTAACCCTCGGGAATATGAAAAATAGAGGCAAGACATTCCCAACTGCACAAACAGCTAAAGCCGTAGTGATAAATTATCCTCTTTCAGTAGATGTTCCCCGCTCTGATGGATGTAATCGCCTTCGAGCTATCATTCTGTCAGGTCTTTGGACAGTGTGATTCCAGTTTAATCTACATTCCAGATATCACCAGGCGTCAGTTGCAGTCCTGTCAAAACGTTGGTCAGGTTGTCAAAAAACAAGGCTATGTTGCGGTTCTTGGAGCTACTGGATCGCACCAAACTAGCTAACTGAGGAGTTCGAATGGAGAGTGTTGGATGTCGTTTCAGAAATCCTGAAGACCAACAGGTCCCGTCGTTCCAAATTCAGTCTAAGGTTGGAGTATTTTGCGTTGAGAGGCAACTGCGTAGATGCAGGGAAACTGTCGAACTTCTTTTGGTGAAAGGCCAAAGTATACGTCACTAGCTTTAAGTGAGGCACTCTTCAATCAAGGTTTCCTCTTCGGGTCAAATACCTGAAAACATGGATTTCTCTCAGCTATGTAGGTCATATTTTAGTAATCCTTGGATAAATAAAGCTTTCAGTAAATTATTAGCGAACCTAGTTTTATATGCTATTTCCGTTACATTTGATGCCATCGTTAAAGTAGCTAAAATATTAAGTACAGTACAACGCTACAAAAGAAAGAAAAACGTTACCTGAAATCTTTTTGCGAAGCTAAATCTATCCCAGAATTTTGTTGGCGTTTCCGAAGGTTCTAATCTTTGAATCTGTTACAATACCTCTCTAATGTTTTTCTAGGTATGTTAAATTCTTGGCTCACTTCCCTAACGGATCTTTCATTTCGTTTTACTGCTATCACTGCTAATCTCATAAGTGCTTCAGAAAGCATTGCACCGTTCTGTTTTGTTTTTATAATTTCGAACCATCCTAAAAACAAAACGGCAAAACGACTATGAGCGGAAACATGATTACATTCAAAGATACACGTAGATTTTATATTTCAAAATATATATCATGTAATGTCCCATAACCAATAATTTCAAATTTATATTACAATCGTTTTGGTTGAATATATGAAGGAAAGTTGTTGGTTTCGGAAGGAAAACAAAGATAAACTTACATATCGAATTATGTTATCAGCTTCAAATCAATTCAGCATAAAATTTTCTCACATAAAAATTGCATTGAGTATCATGTTTGACTATGTTGGAAGTATTAAAGTTTAGAAAAAAAGAACGGGGCAGTTTGACCATATGGGCCGACGTGCCCCTATTTAATGGGCCACTGTGCCCCTTCACCATATTGGAATTATATTAGTCCGTTTACGAAAACTTTTTAAACGTTTATCACCGTCTACAATATAAGATTAATCCTTAGTCCATGGACTTCAATCGCTGCACTTATTTGCTTCGTGAAAGCGTTACCTCGGAGTACACAACAAAACATCTGGAGGAAGTAAATTTTACTCTCAGCGACAATAAAACATAAAAGCATGCCTATCTCGCTCGACAATCTAACTGCGCTAGCCCATTTGCGGAAAGGCGACAATATTGTTGCCATCAATCGTCTTTGTCGGTGGCGCATTCTAAGGTAAGTTCAACGAAACAATACCAGTTGTCCATCGTCCCCTTATGTCCAATGTTCCCCCGTCTCTCCTAGCTTCGAAAATATTTTCATCTAGTATTCTGAACCCAATATACACAGCTGAAGGGAAAGTTTTAATTTTTAATCTCCAAAACCAGCATTTAAGAAATGAGTATAGGTTTTTTGTGTGAGAATGAGACAGAATCCTAGGCCTACATCATTACCGTTAATCTCCGAGACAAACTGATGGTGATGACGGCACTGTTTTGCAGGTATCAGAGAGAGAACCACACCGCCTGGAGCCTACCGCCAGCGCCGCTGACCACCTCTGACATCCAGGATGCGGCTCTCGTTTATCCTGGAGCTGCTGCTCATATTCCTGCTGCTGGCCTTCGCTGCGTCCAGGTCCATTGGTAAGGGCCGAAATCTGGTACGCAGCTGCGCACAGCTCGGTGTGCGTGCTTTGTGGACACATATTCCGAGGCCGTGTCTTTTGACGACGTCACGCACGATACGTGTTTTCTGATATCCACTACGTACGCGGATGATGTATCCACATCATTTGTGCACTTGAGAATGAGCACTAGGAAACTAACTTGTGGTGCTGGTGAGGTATTCATTTAAAGTAACAGCATGGTGGAAACGATGTCATCCTTGAACTTTTTATTTTTTTCTCCATACACGGTTAAGTTTCTTATCGTTTCTGTTATGTTTAACTGAGTTACTGTTGGTATTGTTTCAGTTTTTATTGGATTTAAAGAGACCATTGTGTCTTACACTGAGGTGACAAAAGTCATGGGCTACCTCCTGATATCGTGTGTGGCCTCCTTTTGCCGGGCGGGGTGCAGCAAGTCGACGTGGCATGGAGTCCAGTCGTTGGAAGTCCCCTGCAGAAATATTGAGCCAAGTTGCCTCTATAGCCGTCCATAACTGCGAAAGTGTTGCTGCAGGGTTCTGTGCACGATTATGTCCCATAACAGTCCGACAGGTGACCAAATCTTTCGTTCGAATTGTCCAGAATGTTCTTCAAACCAATCGGGAACAATGTTGACCTGGTGACATGGTACATCGTCATCCATAAAAATTCTATCATTGTTTGGGAGCATGAAGTCCGTGAATGGCTCCAAATGGTTTCCAAGTAGCCGAAAAAAACCATTTACAGACAGTGATCGGTTCAGTCGGGCCAGAGAGCACAGTCCATTCCACGTAAACACATTCAACAACATGGAGCAACCACCCGCTTGCACAGTACCTTATTCACAACTGATGGTGATTGGCTTGTGGGGCGTTCAACGACGCGGTTATCAGCTCCCATACAAAATCCCAATCTTTACTCTGCCCAGTCTCGCCATTTTCCCGAATGATTACGAAGTGATGAGGACAACAGTCCCCAGGAAAACTTGAGTCCATGGCTTCGTGGGTTTTGTGCCACACTCAAACCATGCCGTCGGCTTTTACCGGCCGAAATCGGGACTCATCTGACCAAACCACGGTTCTCCATTCATCTAGTGCCCAACCGCTATGGTGACAAGTCCGGAAGAGGCGCTGCAGGCGATGTCGTGGTTTTAGCGAGGGCACTCGCTTCAGTCGTCAGCTGCCATAGTCCATTAGCGACAAATTTCGGCGCACTATCCTTTCGGATACGTTCGTCCTACGTCCCACCTTAATTTATGTGGTTATTTCATGCGGTGTTGTTTATTTGTTGCCACTGACAACTCTAAGCATACGCCGCTGCTCTCGGTCGTCAGGTTAAGGCCGTCGGCCACTAAGCTGTCCGTGGTGAGAGGTGATGGCTGAAATTTGGTATTCTCGGCACATTCTTGATACTGTGGATCGAGGAATATTGAATTCTCCAACCATTTCTGAAATGGAATGTCCCATGCGTCTTGTTCCAATAATCTGCGTTCAAAGTTTATTAATTCCCGTCGTGCGGCCTTAATCACATTGGAAACCTGTTTACATGAATCACCTGAGTTCAAATGGCAGCTCCGCCAATGCACTGCCCTTGTGTACCTCGTGTACCCGTTACCACCGCCATCTGTATGTGTGCATATCGCTATCCCGTGACTTTCGTCACCTCAGTGTAATGTCGGGTTGTAGGAAATGTGCCCGGTGTTGAGTGTGACACTCTGATGGGCCACGCAGGTCCGAAGCGCCGCCCGGGCCAGAAGCAGGCCGTGGCCCCAGCGCCGGCCCCCGCGGAGGCGGCCACCGGCGACGTGGAGGCGGCCGGGGGCGGCGGGGGCGGAGGGCCCACCCGCTACTGCTCGTGCGCCAGCCTCGTCTGCAAGTGCTGCCGCGAGTTCGCGCTGCCGCTGCTCCGTGGGCCAGGTAAGGCGCCGCCAGCCACACACACATCCACACACACACTCACACACACTACAGAAGCTGGGCCGCAGGTACAAGCATCCACGTGATTCAAGTACCGACGTGTGAATGTTTGTGCGTGCAGCGCTCAACACTGAAGGTGAAGCGTGTACTTGGATAACTTACATGTTTCTTTTACATCTTCTACGTCTACTTCTACAAGCATTCTCTGTGAATCACATTTAAGTGCCTGGCAGAGGGTTCATCGAACCACCTTCACATTTCCCTATTGTTGCAATCTCGTATAGCGCATGGAAAATACGAACACCTCCATAGCCGGCCGCGGTGGTCTCGCGGTTAAGGCGCTCAGTCCGGAACCGCGCGACTACTACGGTCGCAGGTTCGAATCCTGCCTCGGGCATGGATGTGTGTGATGTCCTTAGGTTAGTTAGGTTTAAGTAGTTCTAAGTTCTAGGGGACTGATGACCACAGATGTTAAGTCCCATAGTGCTCAGAGCCATTTTGAACACCTCCATATCTATCCGTGCCAGACCCAGTTTCCTTTATTATGTTATGGTGATCGTATCTCCCTATGTAGGTCGGCGTCAACAAAATATTTTCGTATTCGGAGGAGAACGTTGGTGATTGAAATTTAGTGAGAAGATTCCACAGCAACGAAAAACGCCTTTGTTTTAGTGATGTCCATGCCAAATCCTGTCTCATTTCATTGACACTCTCTCCACTATTTTGCTATAATACAAAACGTGTTGCTCTTCTTTGAACTTTCTCGATGTACTCCGTCACTCCTATCGGGTAAGGATCCCACACCGCGCAGCAGTATTCTAAAAGAGGGCGAACTAGGCAGTCTCGTTAGTAGATCTGTTAAATTTTCTAAGTGTCCTGAAAAAAAAACCGCAGTCTTTGGTTAGCCTTCCCCACAATATTTTCTGTGTGTTCTTTCCAATTTAAGTTGTTCGTAATTGTAATTCCTACGTATTTAGTTGAATTTACGGCCTTTACATTTGACTGATTTATCGTGTAACCGAAGTTTAATGGTTTTCATTTAACACTCATGTGGATGACCTCACACTTTTCGTTATTTAGGGTCAATTGCCGATGTTTGCACCATACAGATATCTTTTCTAAATCGTTTTGCTGCATGTTTTGATCTTCTGATGACTTTACTAGACGATAAACGACAGCGTGATCTGCAAACAAACAAAGACGGCTGCTCAGATTGTCTCCCAAATCGTTTCTATAGACAAGAAACAGCAAAGGGTCTATATCACTACCTTGGGGAACGACAGAAATCACTTCTGTTTTACTCAATGGTTTTCCGTCAGTTACTGCGAACTGTGACCTCTCTGACACGAAATCGCGAATCCAGTCACATAACTGAGACGATATTCCATAAACACGCAATGAGCCGCTTGAGTGGTACAGTGTCAAAAGCCTTCTGGAAATCCAGACATACGGAATCAATTTGAAATCCTTTGTTAATAGCACTCAACACTTCGCGCCAGTAAAGAGCTACTTGTGTTTCATAAGAACGAAGCTTTTTGAATCCATGTTGACTGTATGTCAGTTGAATGTTTCCTTCCAGGTAATTCATAATGTTCGAACACAAAATATGTTTCAAAATTCTGCTGCATGTCGACGTTAATGATACGGGCCTGTAATTTAGTGGATTACTCCAACTATCTTCCTCGAATATTGGAGTGACCTGTGCAACTTTCCTGTCTTTGGGTACGGATCTTTTGTCGGGCGAACGGTTGTACATGATTTTTAAGTATGGAGCTATTGTGTCTGCATACTCTTGAAAGTAACCAAACTGGTATACAATCTGGACCGTAAGACTTGTTTTTTGTAAGTCATTTAAGTTGCTTCATAACTCCGATGATATTTACTTCTATGTTGTTCATGTTGGCAGCTGTTCTCGATTCGAATTCTGGAATATTTACTTCGTCTTCTTTGGTGAAGGAATTTCGGAAGGCTGTGTTTAGTAACTCTGCTTTGGCAGCACTGTCTTCTACTTCAGTCCACTGGCTGCTTGGACTCAAAGTACTTAATCTTCCTTACTTGATATTTTCCATTGAACTATATTGCGCGCACACACACACGCACACCGCACACACATAAATATCACACGAGTACAAGAGTGCCTCCACTAGCACACCGCCTCTTCTCACCCAAGATTCCCATTTTTCTGCTACGTTTCGTAGTGCATAGTTTCCCTCGATTCTACTGTTAGCCCGGTAACAAGGTCTATTTCACGTAGTGCAGTGCAATTCTGTGGATAAATATGGAAATTTGTGGTAAGTTCCTATGGGACCAAACTGCTGAGGTCATCGGTCCCTAGACTTACACATTACTTAAACTAACTTACGCTAAGGACGACATACGCACCGATGCCCGAGGGAGGACTCGAACCTCCGACGGGGGGAGCCGTGCGAATCGTGGCAAGGCGCCGAAGACAGCGCGGGGTAGCCGCAGTTCTAGGGAATGCAATGCAGTACAGTGCATATAGTTAAATGAATGTCCATCCAGAAGTGCAAACAAAAGAGCCAATTAACTCATTTAAAAGACAGGAGAGTTAAGAGTAAACGTTCGCCCTACAACATTACTTATAGCTAACGTAACTAAGCAGTTAACCAAAAAATCTGCAAGGAAACAGTAAATTCTAAACTAGACAACTCAAAATGAAATATTTATAGTAAACAAAAATGTATTGTATAAGGGGCGACCAAAAAGTTTCCTTTCGAAGGCCTTACTGTCCAGAATCGGTACGTCAATTAGGGAAAATCGCGGTGGGCATTCAGGCAATCATACCGCCCACGCACCATGTTGAAGAAACCCGTCTGGTAAAACAGTGTTCCTGCTGCGTGAAGAATTCCGAAACTGTCTGCTGTACATCCTCGTTCGCCAGGTGTTGTCGACCCTTCAGGGCTTGTTTTAAGGAACCGACGGCGTGGTGGGAAGAGATTAGGCCTATACAGTGGGTGCTCTAATGTCTCCCAAGTGAGAACTTCTTCGT
Organism: Schistocerca americana; assembly: GCF_021461395.2. Taxonomy (NCBI): domain Eukaryota; kingdom Metazoa; phylum Arthropoda; class Insecta; order Orthoptera; family Acrididae; genus Schistocerca; species Schistocerca americana. The sequence continues at coordinate 176,067,353 of NC_060123.1, forward strand.
TGCGACACTTGCGGTATAGGGCGTACGTTTTCACGAAGGGGAAGCACCCCTTGTCACAGTTTTCCCTCGTTTCTCTTTAATTACCCCATACACATCTTTCATTCTCCGATAGGTGTCTACCGGTGTTTGTCCTTCGGCATCCAAGAAAAGAATAACACATTGGTCCTGTTTGGACGCATTTGGTGATATCGTCACCACAGTTCACGTTTCCACATTTACTGCTCGGACGTTGGAAAGACACGAATGCACACACCAATCCCTTGCCTACATGTCGGTGGTTATATACCCGCATAAGATTCGCGCTACGTTGCGTATACGCTACAGCAACTGCCTCAAACGGAAACTTTTTGATCGCCTCTTGTAATACAACTTCATTTCTAGAGCACCGAGCATACGTTAAACATTTAGATTTAGATAAGATATCTGTGTGGTGCGAAAAATGGCAATTGACCCTGAATAAAGAAAAGTGTGAAGTTATTCACACGAGTACTAAAATAAATTCGCTAAATTTCGATTAAGCGATAAGTCACACAAATCTGAAGGCTGTAAATTCAGCTAAATACTTAGGGATTACAATTACAAATAACCTAAATTGGAATGATCACATAGATAATGTTGTGGGTAGAGCAAACCAAAGACTGCGATTCATTGGCAGAACACTTAGAAGGTGCAACAGATCTACTAATGAGACGGCTTACACTACACTTGTCCGCCCTATTCTGGAGTGTTGCTGTGCGGTGTGGGATCAGTATCAGGTGGGACTGACGGATGATAATGAAAAAGTTCAAAGAAGGGCGGCTCGTTTTGTACTATCGCGAAATAGGGGAGATAGTGCCACAGACATGATACGTGAATTGGAGTGGAAATCATTAAAACAAAGGCGTTTTTAGTTGCGTCGGGATCTTCTCATTAAATTTCAATCACCAGTTTTCTCCTCCGATTGCGATAAAATTCTGTTGGCACCCACCTACACAGAAAGAAATGATCATCACGATAAAATAAGAGAAATCAGGGCTCGCACAGAAAAATTTAAGTGCTCGTTTTTCCCACGCGCGGTTCGAGAGAGGAACGGTAGAGAGACAGCTTGAAGGTGGTTCATTGAACCCTCTGCCAGGCACTTTATTGTGAATAGCAGAGTAAGTGAGTAGATGTAGATGAAACGTGTATGACTAAGAAGCAAAATTAGGCGACAAAAGACGAATAATTGTTTTCTATTGTGCAAAGAAACATATTTGAATAGCTAACTGAGAACAAATTGCTGCCATTATTAATAGCATCACAATTACTTAACAAGTCCGGGAGAGCTGTACGCTTTAAAAAATGACTATTCTTATGGCTGTAGAAGTGTTTTTTTCTATTTCGCTATACCAGTTTCGCCATTACACCAACGTCAGGGATGAATAATTGGTGCTATGTCACGGAACAGTTATGAGTTGTAACTAACGGTACCATTGTACGCTTGTGTCCCACTTTGCAGCAGTGGAGGCAGTAACTGCGACCACCGAGCATAGGTCGTGCTGTTTCTCTTGCAGGATGAAATATAAAGTAAGGACACCGTGCCGTGACAAGGCACCAATAATTTATGCTTGCCAATGCCTTAACGCCGAAACTGCAACAACAAATAAATAAAACTTCTGCAGCCGAAAGAGGGATATTATTTCCTTTCAGAACTTCACGCTGGCTGCTGACCCGTGTTACAAGAGGTTAATGTATACTTTAAATAGTACGACGAGTCTCACGTTTAGTTCTGAGAAGAACTGGCTGTGCTTGACTGAATAAGATTTTGTTACTCGAAAATATTGCATTCTATACGTTGTGACTACCCTACTAAAGACGTCGGTTTTTTGTAGACAAGAGAATATTAAAAACTGCAACTTTTCCCTCTTTCTCTGCTCTTGAACTTGTAAATCAGTAAAGCTCGTGGCCGCGAAACATGTGGTTTTAGAGTTCCTTAAACAGCTCAGTAGTGTCACTTTTACGCTTTGTGTTATAGGAGACACTTGTGATCTTTGTTATTGCAGTCCTTGAACATACACAAATCAGTATGCTAACACTCTCGGTATTTTCATTCAGCAATCTCATGCGAAATTGCATCCTCAACTTAGAGGAAGTAAGTTTCTAAGGAGTTGAGTGTTGTAACTACAACATTCCACCACATATTTTCTCTCTTGAAATTTGTTGTATGTCTCCATCGGCGTTCAGAAGGAATAACCACATCCATAATTACAGTGTTAGAAGAAAAAAATGGTCATCGTTACTCTTCATTACAATTAACTTGAGTTCAAAAAAGGGTGAATAATGCTGCTTTTAGCATCTACGATCACTTACCCGATGTCATTAAATGCTTTAGAGATACAGAAGCCAAATTAGGAACATGAAAAGTTCCTTCTGGACAAATTCTTCTAGTCTACAGAAGAATTGTTATTTAGATACTTGCATCACATTTACTAAAAATGTGTTGCATACTTACTTGTGTTATTAAACCAAACATTGTTTTATGTTATGTGACGTCATCCGTAAATGGTCAACACGTTACTACATTAAAATACCAATTAAATTAATGTTCTCTAAACTGGTTCGTCCAACGTCATTACGATATACCGTGCAAAGTGAACCGTGGGACATGTGTCTAGCTATAAGCCAAAACTCAAAATCTACAATGAGCCAAAACTCACACACCGCGCATAGTTTTTATTTCAACCTTGGTCCCATTTCAAGTCTTTGGAAACTCAGTAAGCAAAACCATGCTATAATAGTTCAAAAGTCAGAGAGTCAAATAAAACATTGTGGTTTCCACAAAAACAATTCGGTTTACTTCTACTTTAACCTCTCCAAGGACTGGCTACCAACTCTCCATTGCTGCCAAGTAAAATATATTACTGTGCTCAGTAAAGATACTTAAGCTGTCTTATCTGAATTTGTTGCTCTGTTTGAGCTGAAATCCTTGATGAAAAGACGGCAGTGAAAGGTTTAGCACTAACGATATTTTGATGGGTCTCTACCCTTGAAAGGTCCAAAATCAGAAAGCATGACAACTTCTGGCAACTGCAGGAAAAGTCTTGAGCATATCAACTTGTTCCCAGATTCCTTTCCTTATGGAAAAAAATGTGAGTGCTGTAAATAGAAAAAATAATAAACATGTAGACTTATGACCTCAAAAGAATACACCTAGGAAGAAGTACCAAAAAGTAAAAAAAAGGAAGTACGGGCAGAGTAGCGGGACTAGGTGGAATGACATTGGAAGAAAGTAAATATGTCGGCAAGAAAGTCCGTTGAGTTTGTAAATTAGCACATTCAGAGTAAATAAATAGCCAGAGTGTGGAGAAAATTTCGAAAGATAGACCTTCTGAAACTAGACAAAGATCCAACATATAGTAAACGCCGCTGCTTGTGTACTGGCTACGCTCAAGGAAAAAACATCCAGGATGGGCATTGAGTGTTTCCTCAATCAGACCGTGTCCTACACAGGTAACGGTAAACATCAACGAAAAAGCTCGCAAGGTAGGCCTTGACGACTTCCTCGACCGAATCCCTGTTCAAAGACGGTGTAGGATATCCTCACAAATTTCTTCTTCTGTGAATTGTAGTGACGACGGTCATTCGAATGAAGCCATTTTAACCGCTGCCGGCTGCTTGTTAGCAGAGCGCATTTATGCTCTCGAGTAGAAGAACTAAAAGAGAACTGTATAGTGCAATGTGTGTCTATTGAAGACAAGAACGATTTTCCACACTAACCACCGTTCGGATTTGAGAAGTTTTCTCGGAGGGCTTAAGAATAATCAAGAATGGATAAACACGCCTATTTTTAAAGGTCACTACTTAAGTTCCGAAAAAAGAAAATTATGGATACAACTATTTATCCACGCTAATAAAAATGAAAAATTTTGAGACAAAAGAGAACATACTCACTGACAACAGAAGGAAATATATGTTGTTCTGCACAGTCACAGCATGCATGGAGGAGCAGAGAAAAGTTTTTAGGTTATACCTGCAACCTGCGGGACATTTCCACAGACGTTCAGGAGACCCTCGAATGTTCAGACTAAGCTTTGAGGACTATCTTCACACTTGCGTAAGATGTAAGAGACGCTGACACGTATCGTTATTTTGTCACATACGCGACACTCGCGGCGATCTTCCTTGACCACATAAGTTAAAGAACATCTTATCCAGGAACAGAGAGCTTTAGATGTGGCAGAAAGTGCACTCCACCACATAAAGGAAGGTTTCGGACGACGGAAGAGTACTTTTACTGGGTGACACATGTAAGTCTCGCGGTAGCTCACAACGCGCTGTACAACAACACTGATTCTTCTTTGCAACACCATAGAATATTATAGTTTTACGCGTATCACTGAAAAGGCCCAGTGAAACCCCCGATTCTTTGTCGAGATCCATGGCGCGAACTGCCAATATAGAGCCAAGATTTTTTCACAACAGAAAATTCATTTGTGCTGATGATTTGGCTTTAGTTCAGCACACTGACATTCAGACCAGTTTCAAGGGTTAGTTAGTTACTTACTTAGTTAGTTTCACGTTCCGTGGACCATTTGCACGATAAATCATAATGATGTGGAAAGAGTCGTTTTATGTACGTTTCACAACTTAATTTTTAAGCTAAACAGTTATAAAGTAGTAGTTTTTTTTAAATGTACAGATGTGAGTTAGTAATTCCCAAATACCACATTTCACACAGTACAGTAACAGAGATTCTTCTACAGAATAGAAAGAATTGCCAAGGAGAAGCTTTTTCAGTTTGTTTTCAAATTTTACTTTGCATCTGTCAGACATTTTGTATCCTTGGGTAAGAGATCAAAAATTATTGTTGCAGCATTGTGTACCCTTTTTTATGCTAAAGACGATCTTAATGTGAAGTAATGAACGAAATTTTTCCTTCGGGTATTATAATTATATACAGCATTGTTTGTTTTGAACTGGAATGGGTTATTTACAACATACTCATGAGGGAATCAACATATTGTGAAGCAGTAATAAGAATGCCCAGGTCTTTAAACAGATGTCAACAAGATGATCGTGGGTGTACACTGCGTAGTACTCTTACAGCAAGTTTTTGAGCAATGAAGACTTTCTTTCTTAAGGCTGGATTACCCCAAAACATTATTTCATATGAAATTATTGAACGAAAATATGCAAAATATGTTAACTTGCTGATTTGTCTTGTGGTTATTACGTGGCGTAGAACTGTAACAACACACTTTTGCAGTCGAATGAACATTTATTGTAACACCGAACAAAGCGAATACAAGAGAAGCTGTCAAACAATGGCGCGCGAGACATAGACAAAGTGAACTAAAGTAAAGTCAAAGAACATCGATTCAAAGACATGGCGCTTCACGCCAGAGGCGCCACAGTCGCTTCCCAAGGTTTGCAATGATTCCAAGTGCAAATGCTGCAGAACAAAATTGTTTTTTGGAATTACAAAATATGCTTTTTCCAGTTTAAATTCTCATCAATATGAACACCTAAGAATTTGAAGTTTCCACCCTACATTATTTCCTCATCATGTGGTACTCTTATCATTGATTTAGTACTCGTAGATGTATAGAAGTGAACATGGTGCGTCTTTTTAAAATGGAGTGAGAGATGATTCGCAGAAAACCAGTCAGTGGTGGTTTGTTTACTATTTCTTCTGTTTCTGTATGCGTGCTAGCGTCATCTGAGAAAAGAACCAATTCATTTTCTTGTATTTTAGACAGAAGATCGTTTACATGCACAATATAATGCAAGGCCGACATCTAAAAGCAAAACTCGCTGTTCTAAATCACAGCATTCGACTTCAAAAACCACAATTGCGAAAAAGTTATCACCAACCAAAGTTACCACTCTAATGTCACAAGTGTCTAGTCTAATTTGCAACCATGTTTCTCCAGAGGTAGCACCTGCAACAGCAGTAAACCAGAGAAGAACTACAGCGATTTCAGATAAACTATCTGCATTTAAAACGTAATTGTGGTTTTCTAAAATGTTCCTTTTTAGATAACGGAAAACGATCGTCTCGAATCCACATCCTATACAACACCAAAATACTCGTCATCTGTTCTGAATGAACAGTTTTCGATTGTTCAGTCCAGCTCCTGAAAACAAATAATTATGACTTAGTATTTTAAACATAGCTGCACAACAGCAACGGTTCCACGTAATAAAATTATAAACAGCCGACCAGTTGCAATGGATAAAGAATTCTTCACCTAGGTTTCATCAAATTAAAATTTGTCTTCTTCAGAAGGTGGCAATTTTACATTAGTAAGGACTAATGTACCATCGTCGTTTTTACAAATGTCGGCATAGATCCATTTGTCAAAATTAAAATATAGCCCTAGAAATAGGGTTTGTCACGCAAATATAAATTAGTACATGGATCTTGCAGAGCTCACAAGAGTCGGTTGTGAGCTCTGCAAGATCCATGTAGTAATTTATATTTACGTGACAAACCCTATTTCTAGGGCTATATTTTAATTTTGACAAATGGATCTATGCCGACATTTGTAAAAACGGCGATGGTACATTAGTCCTTAGTAATGTAAAATTGCCACCTTCTGAAGAAGACAAATTTAAATTTGTTGAAACCTAGGTAAAGAATTCTTTATCCATTGCAACTGGTCGGCTGTTTATAATTTCATTAATTCTGACTTACTTTATTTAATCGTTGTTGAGGTTACACACTGATTGATTTTAGCAATGAGCATTAACAATAGTTTTACGCTCTCCACTACCAGTTTCACTTCCGTGCTGCCCTGACGGTACTGCTCTATTTCTACTACACTTACATCCTTGTCATGGCTTATCCTGCATTACTCAGTGACCTATTGTCGCTTAGATCTGATTAAAAATGGAAAGTGTGAGAGACATTTAGAAATGGGATGAATACAATATAGGTTGCGTAGCTGCTACCGTGTTTATTTAATTTGAATGTATTGCTGAAAAGTGCTATGTTTAAGAATCACTCACAGTTACGTATTTATTGTTTCATGGAGTCTTATATCTTTCTGAAACAGACGCCTTGAAACAACGACCGTTACAAGAGAGAACGCTAAAATAAAAATTTAGACATTATGCCATGTATGAAATTAATTTGCACTTTTTTTTCAGGATGTGCCCGTATCCAGTACCTGCAAGGTGATTCTATGTTAGTGACCATGAGCTTTGCCGATCGAGTCCTACACAACACAACAATCTCAGGTAAGTTGCTCAGAAGGAAGTACTCATCTGCAGTACCGCCAGTACCGCAAACGTGCTGGACTGTGTGGCTACACCTCTGCTGTGAGACAGTGTTTACAACAGCTTATCTTTACAAGTACTTCTTAGTAACGCCTGATGATAATAGGTTCGGAGCTTTTACATAACTATGGTATCAACGTGTTGCCATATATGGCATCCGGAAAGCGTTTCACACGGTGCTCCACTGCGGACTGTTAACGAAGGTACGAGTATAGGGAGAAAATTCCAAGATATGTGAATGGCATCAAGACTTCTTCAGTAATAGAACACAGTACGTTGTCCTCGTCGACGGCGAGTGGTCATCAGAGACAAGGGATCGACAGGACTGCCCCAGACAAGTGTGGAAGGATCGCTCTTGTTCTCTATACAGGGTGGTCCATTGATCGTGACCGGGCCAAATATCTCACGAAATAAGCGTCAAACGAAAAAACTATAAAGAACGAAACTCGTCTCGCTTGAAGGGGGAAACCAGATGACGCTATCGTTGGTCCGCTAGATGGCGCTGCCATAGGTCAAACGGATATCAACTGCGTTTTTTTAAAAATAGGAGCCCCCATTTTATTACATATTCGTGTAGTACGTAAAAAAATATGAATGTTTTAGTTGGACCACTTTTTTCGCTTTGTGATAGATGACGCTTTAATAGTCACAAACATATGGCTCACAATTTTAGACGAACAGTTGCTAACAGGTAGGTTTTTTAAATTAAAATACAAAACGTAGGTACGTTGGAACACTTTATTTCGGTTGTTCCAATGTCACACATGTACCTTTGTGAACTTATCATTTCTGAGAACGTATGCCGTTACAGCGTGATTACCTGTAAATACTACATTAATGCAATAAATGTTCAAAATATAGTCCGTCGACCTCAATGCATTTGGCAATACGTGTAACGAGATTCCGCTCAACAGCGAGTAGTTCGCCTTCCGTAATGCTCGCACATGCATTGACAATGCGCTGACGCATGTTGTCAGGCGTTGTCGGTGGATCACGATAGCAAATATCCTTAAACTTTCGTCACAGAAAGAAATCCGATGACGTCAGATCCGGTGAACGTGCGGGCCATGGTGGTGCTTCGACGACCAATCCACCTGCCATGAAATATGCTATTCAATACTGCTTCAACCGCACGCGAGCTATCTGCCGGACATCCATCATGTTGGAAGTACATCGCCATTCTGTCATGCAGTGAAACATCGGTAGGACATTACATAGGAAATCAGCATACATTGCACCATTTAGATTGCCATCGATAAAATGGGGGGCAATTATCCTTCCTCCCATAATGCCGCACCATACATTAACCAGTCAAGGTCGCTGATGGTCCACTTGTCGCAGCCATCGTGGATTTTACGTTGCCCAGTAGTTCATATTATGCCGGTTTAGTTTCCGCTGTTGGTGAATGACGCTTCGTCGCTAAATAGAACGCGTGCAAAAAATCTGTCATCGTCCCGTAACTACTCCTGTGCCCAGTGGCAGAACTGTACACGACGTTCAAAGTCGTCGCCATGCAATTCCTGGTGCATAGAAATATGGTACGGGTGCAATCGATGTTGATATAGCATTCTGAACACCGACTTTTTTGAGATTCCCGATTCTTGCGCAGTTTGTCTGCTACTGATGTGCGGATTAGCCGCGACAGCAGCCAAAACACCTACTTAGGCATCATCATTTGTTGCAGGTCGTGGTTGACGTTTCACATGTGGCTGAACACTTCATGTTTCCTTAAATAACGTAACTATCCGGCGAACGGTCCGGACAGTTGGATGATGTCGTCCAGGACACCGAGCAGCACACATAGCACACGCCCGTTGGGCATTTTGATCACAATAGCCATACATGAACAAGATATCGACCTTTTCCGCAATTGGTAAACGGTCTAGTTCAACACGGGTAATCTATCACGAAGCAAATACCGTCCGCACTGGCGGAATGTTACATGATACCACGTACTTATACGTTTGTGACTATTACAGCGCCATCTATCACAAAGCGAAGAAAGTGGTCCAACTAAAACATTCATATTTCTTTACGTACTATACCAAAATGTAACAAAAATGGGGGTTCCTATTTAAAAATACGCAGTTGATATCCGCTTGACCTATGGCAGCGCCATCTAGTGGGCCAACCATAGCACCATGTGGTTTCCCCCTATAAGCTAGACGAGTTTCGTTCTTTGTAGTTTTTTCGTTTGATGCTTATTTCGTGAGATATTTGGCCCGGTCACTATCAATGGACCACCCTGTATGCATAAATGATCTGACGGAAAGAGTACGCACTAGGCAGCAACCTGTACTGTTTGCTGATGACTCTATAGGATAGGGGACAGTGTCGTAGTTGAGCGACTGTCGAAGGCTACAGCATGACTCAGAGTTTCTGTTTGGTGTAATGTTTTGTAAATGTAGAAAAATGTAAGCTAATGCATGTGACAAGGAGAAACAGTCCTGTAATGTTCGAATACAGCATTAGCTGTGTGCTGCGTGAGACAGTCACATCTATTAAATATAACGTAACGTTGCAAAACAGTATGAAATAGACCGAGAGTATAATGACGATAGTAGGGAATGCGACTGGTCGACTCGGAGTGTTTTAGGAAAGTGTAGCTTATCTACAAAGGAGAACTCGCATAGAATTCTTGTGCGACCCATTCTTGAGTACTGGTCGACTGTTTGGGATCTCTGCCAGGTCGGATTGAAGGAAGACATCGAAGCAGTTCGTAAGTGTGCTGCTAGATTTGTTAACGGTAGATTCAGTCAACACGCGAGTGTTACGCAGATGATTAGCGATCTCTCTCTTGGAAAGAACGCTCTCGGAATGTCAATAGCAAACACCTCTGTGATACACAGCGGCTCGCCTGTAGCACCTGCCACTGGACGTTGTTGAGCATTTCCGTACTGAACGGCTCCATGTCAAAACGCGCCGCTCTTCGCTTTATATTCGTTACTTATTTTATTAATCCAACATGGTAACGGACTTATACTAATGACCAACATTCAAGAATAGATCTTAGAAATGGTTTGCTACTCATTTCTCTCGTGAATGAATTACGTTTCCTCAAGATTCTCCCGAAGTATATGAGCGTGGCATTTGCTTTTTCTACAGTTCGTTTTATGTGATCATTCCATATCAGATCGCTCCAGACGGTTAATTGTAGGTATTGTACGGTTTCTTCTTTTTCCAGTTGCAGGCATTCTATAGACAACAACATCGTCTGCGAACTACATCACGGGGCTTCCGACGTTATCGGCTACGTTACTTAAAAATATTGTAAACAGTAACGGCCATATGACACTCCATCGAGGTGCTCCCGAAATCACCTGCGCACTGGTCGATTTCGTCCCGTTAAGAAAACGTGCCGACTTCTGTCTGCAAGGGAGTACTGAATACAGTCACAAATCTGTTATGTTGTTCAGTAAGCTCGTATTTTGTTCATTCAACGACAGTTTGAAATTGTGTGGAATATCTTCCAGAAGCCAAGGAGCATGGCGCTGCTCAGGACTGTCAGAGGAGGACAGGCGAAGTTGGGGCATCTCTTCTTTTTGAAGCAAAATTTCACGTTAAACCATAATGAAAATTTATTCATATTCGGTGTACAGCGTCACTAGGAAGACGCCGCCAGTTCAGAGGTGGAGGGCTGAGGGGAAGTCGTCAAGGAGATAAGAGCAGGTCCGTTTGTTCGGTTCAGGAGCCAGCAGAGAAGAGAGCATTGCCTTCATGGCTACGTCTCTTCGCTGATTGCCCCAAGGCATCAAGGCATACAACCCTAACACAGTACTGATTCCCTCTCAGCGGAGCGCGGAAATTGCGGCGTCTGACACTCACCATTTTTATCCAAGAGTTGCTGAGTGGTATTCACTTGGATCGCTAGTGGCGTGGCCGTGATGGGTAGCCAAAACAAGCCAGTTTCGAGTAGGGCTTCTACGTTAACTGATGCTTAATGACAGACATTAAAAATATGGTTTTTTCACTACCACAATTCTTTCTGAACTAGCGGCCCTGTACTGTTCAACCTGCTCACTGTTGTTTACCGTGCCAGAATCTCGTAGAGGAACAGAGCGAACTATCATAGAATAAAGACTTTCACGACCGGATGTCTCATCTACCAGCAAATCTTTAGGGCTGTATGGTCGTAGTCTATGAGAGTTCGCCGTTCCTAACATTTCGGCCACAGCTGCGCTGGACATATCCAGAAATGCTTGTGAGTCCTTCTTGGATGTATTAGTTACGAGACAGATCGACTGAAGATTGGAAAACAAAGGTTTTCAGAAAATGACGCATACGAATAAATATTTACAAAGCTAAGAGAATTAGCATGTCGAAAAACTTGGACTCGAAAATAAAACATCTGAAGCAGGCTTTAGAGAAAAATGGCTATTGAGGAAAAGAAATAAACATAGCTCTACGCCCAGATAACAACAGACCGAAGGTCAACGATAAAGCACGACTATGGAAGAAAACAGTTTCTCAATTTTTTTATTAAAAATGTAACTGATGGGATTGGTAAGATCTTAGGAAAAGCATGACATAGAACTAGTCTTTAGACCAAGAAGGAAAATACGTCGAGCTCTCAGATCTCTAAAGGATAAACGCACTCTTCTGTCGGCGTGCGTGTTATAAAAAATTCCGTGTACGTGCGGTAAGGCACGGCAGTGTGTTTTCGGATGTTCTGCCGAGTTGTTGTTTCCATTTCATGCACAACACAACGACCACCAGCCCACACGCCTTCTTCAGGTGCTGTGGGTTTCACTGTAATGTGGCGCACTGCCTGGACTAAAACCAGAACGTCCGGAAGCAAACTATTAATCAACCGCGTCGTGAAAACCTAAGAGATCGTTCAGTAAGGTAAGCATTAGAACTAACAAGAGAAGCATGCCCTAGGGGACGTGGAAGAATCAGCTGTAGCAGAGCATGCTCTTAAGTAGGAAATTACTAACTGAAGATTTCTGAAACCAAAATTTTGTGACAATGACGAACTACTGTTCAGGGCTATACTGAGATATACACCGAAATATATAGGATCCGGCGGAAAGGCCTCCTGTATTTCGAAAAGTAGTTACAAACAGACGAACAAAGATACAAAGAAAATACTTTTGCTTGTGAACAACAAATACAATGCCATTTTACATTAGGTGGTTTTAAAAATTACTTCCGGTAAGTGGCGCCCTCCACTGTTGACACACTGACGAATCCTTTACCGGAAGTTGTTCATAGCGTGCGATTTCCGATGGAATGGCAGTCACATCCTGGGTGATTGCCTGGATGGTGCTTCTGAAGAATTTCCTAACAGACAGCTCAGCAAATTTCAAAATATCTCTCACTTAGTCCTTTGCCAGACATTATTTTGATGGGTGCATGTGAAGACCTCTGTGCAGCATTCCTCTTACACTCATATCGGTCAATCCCAGAGCAGCTGCGTTTTTGAGTCCTGTACGCTTTGGAGATCGCTGCACTGACGCTCTCGCACGAGCCACATTTTTCGGCGTCGTTATAGTGCGGAGCCCGCCAGCAGACTTTATTCGCAGTGCATAGCCTGATGTTCTAAAGTCTGATAACCAGACTCAAACAGTTTTTGTATCTGAAACAGAATCATGTCGGCCGAATGCGAAATTCCCGCTGAGTAATAATCACAGAACCACCACTACAAATATACTCCTTCGCAACAGATGCACGATGTCAACTTAGTCAAACCATTAGGCCTACTGAAAATGGGATGTATACCGCTATCGATCGATATCCCCTACACAACAGTATCATCACCAGAGCTCACACTGTGGCCTCTCGAAATACGATAGGTCTTTTAGGCGTGCCCTGTACAAACATAGGGATATTGTAAGAGGAAAGAAGAAGCCATGAAACAGCAGGTGTACAGGTTTGATGAATAAATAACATGTTTGACAATCAACAGTTCTATGATTAAGCTTTATCTCTGGCAACGATTACCTCTGCCAGCCCGGCCAGTCAATCGGAAAGACTCAGCGGAACCACGAGCACGCCTGAAGATGTCCAGCGCCGCTGTGGACGAAACGTTAGGAACGCAAAAGTCTCAAGGACCACGACCATACAACCCGCGAGATTTACCAGCAGCTAAGAGCGAGCTGTATTTTTCGCACACAATCCACGTTGACAGAGCTGCCATATATATATATTTAAAAGGCTGGGTCCTGACTGACTTTCTCATCATCGCTCAGCTCAAACAAATAATGACAGAAGCTTGATATTTGGAGTGTGTGTAGATCTTGTACTGTTGGCGCCGTTTAAGAAGCTTTTTCGAAATTACACCCGTAGTAGGAGGAGGGGGATGAGACGTTTTTTTGAAAATCTGTCCCCATTAAGTCAATTTTAAGGCTAAAACTACGAAAATCAGTATTGGTTTCTTGGTCAGAAACAAAGAAATATAAATATTTCAGAATTTTTGGAAATTTAACCCCGTAGCGGGTAAAATAGTGGGTGATTTTTTAAAAAATAAATCAGTATTAAGGAACTACTGAAATATTTTTAAAGCCACATGCATGAAAATTAGTGTTTCAATTCTCGGCTACAAATAGGAAATACGTGTTTCAGCGTTTTTTTGGAATTCGACCCCTGCGGGGTTATAATAATGACGATGTTGGCTTTATATTATCCTTCTCACTCCTAAGTTCTTTTTAGGTGATTAAACTTCGTGCTTAAGCACAAAATTTTCCTAGACAGGCCATACGTTGTAAGCACGTAATGTGTTCCCCATATCGTGACCAACGAATACTTCATAAATGTTAAGACAGTCGAACTGAGTACGTTCTGCACAGGATAACATACACGCTCTTTTCCTCAGCTGTACCTTTCTTTTATTTCACTTTACTAGTAAAGTCGAGGTCAGGAGTTAGGTTCGCGTCTTGTCCCAACAACACACAGTTTATGCGCAGGCGCAAGGTATTGTGTCCGCCTAGGCGGGCCTCATGACGCTACGGTCAGTTCCAGTACAGCACTCGTGGCTGCCGTATCGCGGTCGCAAAGTGGGGCCGTGGCAGTTTTGATTTTGATTTGATTTACTTTCATTCCAATTGATCCGTAGTGAGGAGGTCCTCCAGGATGTAGAACATGTCAGAAATACAACAATACATGACAAATATTTACAACTCAAACAAATAAGCTAATGTACCATTCCACAGGTCCCAAGTGGAATGATCGTCATTTTTTAATGAACACTATATGAAAGAATCATTTTACAAATACTAATGCACTGAATTTAAAATAAAAAAGTTTATTTATTTATTTATAAGGTAATAATCGTGTAATACAACTACTATAATACTTATTTACAATGAGCACATTACTGCACTGAAATGGTGCGGAAGTTAGATTGTACTTACACACACACACACACACACACACACACACACACTTATTTACAATGAACACATTACTGCACTGAAATTGTGCAGAAGTTATATTGTACTTATATGTATACACACACAAATGAATTGGTTCTACTGAGAAATTCATCAATGGAGTAGAAGGAGTTGGCCACCAATAAATCCTTTAGGTTTCTCTGAATTTCATTGGTTGTTATGCTTTTTATGGCTGCTGGCAAGTTATTGAAAATGTGTGCTCCTGAATAATGCACACCTGTTTGTACAAGACTAAGTGACTTTCAATCCTTGTGAAGATTATTCTTATTTCTAGTATTGATTCCATGAATTGAGCTATTGGTTTGAAAGAGTGATATGTTTTAATGACAAATTTCATTAAAGAATAAATATATCGGGAAGCAGTAGCTAGTATCCCTAGTTCCCTAAACAGGCTTCTGCAGGATGTTCTTGAGTTCACACCACATATAACTCTTACTGCACGTTATTGTGCCCGGAAAAATTTAGCTTCGCTTGATGAATTACCCCAAAAAATAAACCCATATGACATTATGGAATGAAAGTAAGCATAGTATGCCAGCTTTTTCATTTTTATATCTCCTATGTCTGACACAATTCGCATTGTAAATAGAGATTTGTTAAGATGCTTCAGCAGTTCTGTGGTGTGTTTTTCCCAGTTGAATTTATTATCAAGCTGTAATCCCAAGAATTTAACAGCGTCCACTTCTTCTATCTGCTGGTCATCATATGTTAGGCATATACTCGTGGGACACCCCTTACAAGTTCCGAACTGCATGAGTGTGTTTTTTCAAAGTTTAGTGACAAGGAATTGGCTAGGAACCAGTGATTAATGTCCACAAATATTTTATTAGCTGATCTTTCTAAGACTATACTTGATTTGCTATTTATTGCAATATTTGTATCATCGGCAAACAAAACGAACTTGGCATCTGGTAATGTTACTGATGAAAGGTCACTGATATACACAAGAAAAGGTAAGGGCCCTAAAATGGAACCTTGTGGGACCCCACATGTAATTAGTTCCCAGTTGGATTATGCCTGATAGCTTGAGACATGTCTCTTTCCTATTAACACCCTTTGTTTCCTGCCAGAGATATAAGATTTGAACCATTTTGCAGCATTTCCTGTTACACTATAATGTTCTAATTTACTTAAAAGAATATTGTGATTTACACAGTCAAATGCCTTTGACAGATCACAAAATATACCAGTTGCCTGCAATTTTTTATCTAATGAATTAAGCACATTTTCACTGTAAGTGTAGATAGCCTTCTCAATATCAGAACCCTTTAGATAAGTTTTTACAGTCTGACGATAATTTATGGAATTTTAGTTTTAGCTTGACCATGTCCACTATGGACAAACGCTAGTTACTTTTATTCTGAAGAAGGTTGGGTTGTTCCCACTAAAACGTAGGTAAATGTAGGTAAACTTTGCAACTGAGGCTGTTGGTTTTTAAAATTAAAATTAAGATGAAATGTTTTATGAAAATGTGTCACTACGAACACATTTTTAAAGCTAATCTATGAAAACTGGAATTTAGCTTCTCAGTTGGAAATAATAAAAAATACGTGTTTGATTCTTTTTGGTAATTCAACCCAGGGGGGGGGGGGGGGGAGTAAAATACGGATGAAAGTGTTCATTTTAATATTTTATCAAGCAAGCGTTTTCAGACTAATTCTATGAAAATTTGCATTTGGTTTATCTGCCTTGTATGTTGGATTCTAGCTACCAGAATCCCTTTTGGTCATATGCACATTTGTAAAATTACTATGGTACTATGGTATCAATTAGGGTGAAAAGGTTAGAAGGTTTTGCAATTTGTGAACGACGTAAAAATTCGGTTACAGAAAAACAAAAATACAGAAATTTGTTGAGACCACAGAGTGTACGTTAGCGAAGCAGCGGGCAATGAGCTAGTATTGAGGTAATTGTTTTTGTTGTCTCCTGCGGCAGGGCGGCGTCCCAAGCCGGTGTGCATGCCGCTGCCGGGCGGCGTGTCGCGCTTCTGCGGCCGCGTGTACGGCGTACAGCGCGACGGCGACCAGCAGTTCCGCGCCTGCCTCGGCCTGGAGCTGCGCACGCTGGAGGACCTGGAGGCGGCCGTGCGCGTCTCCTGCTTCCGCTTCGCGCAGCAGGGCCTCTCGCTGGAGCCCGCGCCGCCTCTGCCGCCGCTCCAGCAGGACAACGACGACGACGACGACGACGATGACGAAGACGACGACGACGATGACGATTACGCTCTGGACGACGATGACGACGACGACGACGACATAGCGCTCGACGACGATGACGACGACGACGACGACGATGACGATGACGACGACGCTTCTGAGAACGACGTATCCCCCGACTACACAGGTTTCAGCGTCTTAGGCGACGACCTCCTCGGACTGTTCGCCGGCGGCGGAAGCGGAGGCGCCAGCAAGAAGAAGCCCGCTCCAGTCAACACTGCCGTTGCCCCCGGCAAGAACAAGAGGAAGCCGGCGGTGGCGCCTGCCCGGCCCACAAAGACGGCAACGACACCCAGACCCGTACGCAAGGGCGCCGCTTCCTCCACGATTTCGCCACCGAAGGCGACGGCCGGAGCGCCTGCCAAACCGGTCAAAGCCACCAGACCGAAACCAACCAAGTCCAGACCGGCCGTTCCGAAGCGCCCGGCGACCCGCCGCAACACTACCGCGTCTACAACTCCGCGCGCGAAGCCGACGAGACCGTCGACTACTCCGCTCCCTCCCACACCGTCCACTGCCGCACAGAAGGTGGTGACGTGGTCGAGCGTCGCAGGAACGGGTAACGACCAGATGGCGTCGTCGACCGCGGCGACGGACAACGCCGCGGAGGAGGCGGAAGCTGTTACGGCGACCGTCACCAGTATCAGCGTGGTAGAGGTTGTCACCAGCGCCCCGACGCAGGTTAACGCAGCTGGGAAAAGGCCAGCGTCGGAGAAACCGGCAACGGCTGCAGCAGCACCCCCCAAGGAGCCTAACACCCACGAAACTGTCGAAGCGTCACCCGCGACAGAGAGCTCAGAGGAAGATGTGGAAGAAGAAGAAGAGGAAGAGGAAGAGGCTGCCGAATCTTCTGACACACCAGACGAACAGGATGAAGAGTATGATGATGATGATGACGATGATGACGAAGAGGATGACGAGGAAAAGGATGAAGAGGTTGCAGAAGAAGGCAGTGAAGAACAGCAAGAAGGGGGTGATAGTGGAGATGATAAGAATGAACAAGAAGAAGAGGAGGAGAAAAATGAAGTGACGACACAGCCGCCAGCATACTCGAAGCCTGCGGATCCTCTAGGAGAGGCCAGTTCTGAAATGGAAGCCGTTGGGGATGATAAACAAGAAGGAACAGCCAGTGAAGAGATTACTATGTTCCCAGATTCGGAGGAAACGTGGAACACGACTGACAATCCCGCTGAAGATCTTATGATGATAGACAGAAATGTGCACCAAGGAAGTAACAAGAAGAAGAAGCCGATAGACAGTAGCAATAGCGTACCTGACGGAGAGGATGACGACGAGGAGGCCGAAGACGATGACGATGACGAAGACGACGATGACAATGACGATGACGAAGACGAGTTGAGCGACAGTGGTGAGGACCTGGACGACGAAGACGACGACTACGGACTGCGGGTGGAGGACAGCGACGAGGAGCAAGGTGCGGACGACGAAGACGACGACGAACTGAGGGGCAGCAAAGTGCCCCCAGTCCCGGCGCTGAGGAGTGGCCGCACTCACCGGCGAATGCGCCTCAGGCGGTGACCCGGCTAAGACGCGGCTAGCAGTCGGACCTGTTTCTTCGCTCTGGGGCATCGGGAAATGCGTCTCACGTGCTGGCTGCACTGCTCTACTGACATACTCTGGACTCCGGTGACCTCATTTCTTCGATGCTTTGAATGAGTACTGATAGAACCAGCAGACGCTTTCGAAAAGAATACCCGTGGATTTTTGCACTCGATTCATTAAACCTCTCATTCATTATCTTATCACAGATGCCAAAGATTAGGACTTTTTGTCTGGCCAATCCAGACACTTAGACCTATTATTTTCTAATCTTTTTGAGCCGTACACAGATGCCTTTATTCAGAAAAGTTAGAAAGGGATATTGGTAACGGTGATAATGGTTTTACGGGAAAGATTACGTTACACTTCGTGTTTCACTCCTGGTGTAATGGTCTGTAACGAACAATTTCACTCTGCACGTTCTTAGTCCTTCAAACACATGATCTTATGTTACTAAGACCAACTGCATTTCATGAGTCACAAGTAACAAGGATTCCTGCTGACTTTTTCCTGTTTTTCAGACACTAGAATTGTCCACACTTTCGAAAACATTCGAAGTGTAACCACTCAAGTGTAACAATTTTTTTCTACCATGACAGAGTTTTCGTCTCAGTATGCACTTTTCCAAAAAACACTTGAGTTTTAAATTTAAGGTTTCTGTTGTTCTGGGAAGTCAAAATAGTATTACGTATGTAATATGTTATTTATTTATTTATTTATTTACATATTTATTTATTTATTTACTTATTGTACTTGAATATTTATTAAATACATTATTAAACGAGTGTGGAGCCTTAAATAAACTAGTGTTATAAAATTAAAGAAAAAACGTAATGAAGTTCTTCATTAGAGCCTTTAAATTTTTCTTTCAACTCGATTTGCTCAGTGTAACACTGACTAGAGTCTATGGCCCTTCTTTTTCCTATCTCTTAGTGGATCGTCTAAGACTACTGACTAAGTTCAGAGAAAACTTACATTACATGATGACAAAATCTTGCTGGCGGAACTACAAACAACGTGAAGAAACAAACTTCAGACTTACGGGAAAATTTTGAATAAGGTGTTAACAAAGCACAAGATCTACTTCTTCCTGGCATGTCTAAAATATTTATATCATTATATATTAAGACTCTATTACAAGAGATCCAGTTCTATGTTGCAAAGAAAGGAAGAACGTCTAGTCGACATTATGAGAGACGCAGCATAAAGCCAATGGCACTTCGTTTACTTGCGTCTGCGTGACATTTCAGATGCTGCTGCTTTTTTGGCATCGTGGAAGAATGTGTAGCCACCGCTATTTTTCAGGTTCTGTACACCACTTGACGATATGGTCGAATCTATGCTTTAACAAATTATGGTAGGATATCATTGCGAAATGCCTTCCTGGAAAGCCAAAGTGCAAGCGTTCTAGAAATATGGAATTTGGAACTATTACATGAGAAACTAAAATTACTCAAGAAACTAAAATATTCTCAGTTTTTCTCATCGCGACTGATTAATAGTGTGCTTCTGGGAGTTCTTCCGAGCTGCTGATTCCAATTTGTGTATAATATTTTGATGGCAGGCCCAGAGGACATACTGTTTCTTCGTACTACACCCGCAATCAAAGTTGACACTCGGCGCGGTGCCTGATGGGAGCGACCGCAAAGGCATTGCCCATTTACAGTCGCTCCTATCAGCCACCGCGCAGGGTGACAACTTTTTTGGCGCTAACATTAGGTACTACTAAATTACAGTTTCCTGTTGTAACTACTTTAGGCTTAGTACAATGGTTTAGAGATCTGTGTAAACTAATGATTCAGATTGTCGTAATTATGTAAATGAAACAGCAGGTGGTACTTACATATGAGAAATAACTTTTCCTCCTTAAAAACATTTCGATTTGCATCCATAGCAGCAACAATGACTCGCAGTTTTCATTATTGATTAATAAACGTGTAATACGGAGCATGCAGATGTGATATTAAAGCTCTGGTCTTAGCGTAAATTGTAAACAAATAGCCTTATACTAAAGTCACGTCACAATTCCGTCGGAGATTGGCGAAATTCGCGAAACGTTATCTCAACTCCAGAGGTATTCCTGTTTTAGGTTACGATATTGTAGTGCACATGGAAGTAGCGCCATTGAAGCCAACGTCCGCCATGTTGGTTACCCCAAACAATAGTTTCTGGTGGAAATGTTTTGATTTAAAAAATGATAACTTGTGTTTTTTACGAGTGTATTTGTCATTCTGATTATAGTTTAAAGTGTAAAAGGAACACATTTCATTCGTAAGTGGACTCGTTCAGGCAGTAATTTCTTTTACGTGCATGAATTTTGGTTGTGCTGTTTATTTCTACTGTCGTGGTTTTCTTTCTGTAATTTGAGATTAGATTTCCGGTGAGTTCAGTTCTAAAAGCTCTCTTCGTGAATGCTGTGGGAAGAAAAGGTCGGAAACTGACAAAACATTGGGAAATAAATTCTCAGCATTTTTGGGAAGAGCACATAGACAGAACATCATTTCGTCAGTGCGTATGAAGAAAATGCTGGACTCCAACAGCGGTCTTTTCATATCGCATACTTCTGTTCTTAGTTATTCGCAACATACAACAAAAAGGAAGTTATACTAACGAGAGGAAATTCGTCATATTACGGGATAAAATATGCATTTAAGACCAGAAAAATGCTGTGTTATTCGTGAAAGCAATTTAATGTTTTCTATTTAAGACTTTGTTAGTGCACGCCATAGAAATTAAAATAACAGTAGTCTGCTAATGTTTTGGGGCATCTAACATGGTGGCGCGGGCTTCAAAGCAACGTACAGCGTAAGTCTGTACCGCCATCTCCTCATTTTATACCTTCAGGACAGCGCAGCTCTCTACAAGCAGTATGCACTTTCTCCGTTACCAAACACAGAGCAGGAATACCTGTGGAGCTACCACAGTGTATTTCTCAGGTCGCCGATACCAAACTGCCTGAGATTGTTATGTAACCGTCGTATAATATGGTTTACATTTTGTAGTAAGACTGATACTTCATTATACACCTATTTCCTTTGTTTCTACATGTTTAGTTAACAGTTCCGGTAAGTGCAATGGTCAATAATTTTTGCTGTTATGGATGTAAATTAAAAAATGTCAAAGAAAGAAAAGTTACTTTACATAGGGAAGTGTCACAAAGATATAATTATGATTATCACACTAGTAAGAAGCGCTTCTTATGTTGAAAAATATCGAGAGGTAGAGTAATAACGAATTAATACCAGAGGGCTAATTCAAGTGACTGAGTGGTCATATATTTACAAGCGTCATATATTCTGGTAGGGTGATAGTGAGAGCAACTACAAGATGTAGCAGACTGGGTGTTCTTGGAGGAAATCCATGAATTCGTTGCAGGTACAAATCTCACATGATGTGGTACCCACCGTCACGACTATATGAAATGGAAATCGAGTCCCTGCCAAGGGCTGCGAGAAAATTTTGGAGCTCTCCCACCATTAGAACAAAAGCTCGCATTCTTCAGTGATGAGTCCCGCTTTGAACCGAGCTCCAATGACACCCTGGACAGCGATTGGGTACCAACTTGAGTGTCGCCTGCCATACGGCCCGAGAACAGCAATGATGACCTGGGGTGCCATTTCAGGTCACAGCAGGACTCCTGTTGTAGCCATACGCTGCAACCTTACAGCACAGCGGTACCCCGACGATACTCTACGCCCTGTTTTGTTTCCCTTCATGGCTAGCCATCCTGGGCCTACATTTCGGCAAGATAACGCCCTCCCGCCCATGGCGAGAGTTCTAGTGCTTGTCTTCGTGCTTGTCAAATCCTACGGTTGGCCAGAAATGTCGCCGGATCTCTCCCACACTTAGAATTTTTGGAGCAGTATGCTCAGGATCCTTCAACCAGCATTGGATTTTGAAGATTTAATGAGCCATTTGGGCAGAATTTGGCATCATATCCTCAGGACAACATCCAACACCCTATCAATCAATGTCAAGCCGAATAATCCAGGATGGCTGGTCATAAAGGGCAACAAAACGTATTGTCGTGCTGTAACGGTGCTGAGGATGACGAATAAGGTGGTTCTCGCGTAAGAGCCAGAGGCGGACCAACTCGTTATTGAATTGCTCTTTCTCTTGAATAAGTCATACAATTTTTTCGGAAACCGTAATCATTGCTAGTCTGTACAGGTACAGCACACATGCCGATTCCGTCCTATTCGGATAATTTTTTCGTAGTGTGCTTTTTTTTGTTTTAATGTTTTTTTTTTGTCTTAGAGAGTGTGTGTTATAACGTCAGTATCGTACAGTACACAGACCTGTAAGGTGTGCCTGAAATGGTAATGTAATTGCACATTAATATCTGCTATCAGGTTGTCCCTAATATGCAGAGCTTTGGATCTCACTGATATCTGAGTAAATGTTCGAAGCGATACACTCGATTGCTTACAAACCAACTGTGGTGCGGCTTGGCGCATGAGCTATGATGCCAAGCACAAAATTAATTCATTTTAAAGAAACTGAAATTAAATTACACATTATAAGTGTAAGGTTGGTCGCTGAACACAGGATTTCGATGAAATTATTCTCAAGATACTATCAATCACACACTCAGTTTCTCTATTATTTTTCGAATAACAAATAATGTTTAGCCCACTAGGTTTTAGTCCTAAATATCGGTGGCGCAGTGCTACTTTTTTCTGATCTGAGGGTCGACACAGATACTAACGGCTCGGTGTCAAGAATGCGGTTTTGTTCTAATAATGCGAGGAATCCAAGATTTTCTCGCAGCCCGTGGTAACGATTGGATTTACACTTCGGGGAGTCATCTCGTTGAGTGTAGGTTCCCGTAAGATTTATATTCGCAACGAGTTCATGATTTTCTCCGTCAGCACATTTAAAGTCTTTAATCACCACACAGAGTGCTAGATTTTGCAGATGCGTTCACTAACACACTCCTGAAATTATATAACGCTTTTAAATATACTATATGACCACTCAGTCACTTAAATTAGTCCTATTGTATTAATTCGTTATTACTCTTTGTCTCGATGCTTTTCAGCATATGAGGCGCTTCTTACTAGTGTGATAACCACAATTAGGTCTTTGTATCACTTACCTATGAAAAGCTTCCGTTTTTGACATACTTGAATTTGCATCCGTAATAACAAAAGTTATTGATCATAGTTGTTACCGGTACTACTAAATAAAGGTTTAGAAGTCCGGCCCCGCTAGCTGAATGTTCGATAGCTCAGCGTGTTCCGTCAGAGGGCTGCGTGCTCTCTGTAATAAGAAAACTGAGTCAAGGAATCAACGATCAATTTCAATGGATGTCTTGCATCGTCCGCCCAGACCAGACTCAACGAACTATATCGAACAAAATGATAGAAGAAAAAAAAAAGTAATAAGTGGTCAGCTCGACAGAATGTCAATCCTCAGGGCCCAGGTTCGATCCCCGGCTGGGTCGGAGATTTTCTCCGCTCAGGGACTGGGTGTTATGCTGTCCTAACCATCATCATTTTATCCCCATCGACGCGCACGTCGCCGGGGTGGCGTCGAATCGAAAGACTTGCACCCGTCGAACGGTCTACATTTTAATGTAGAGAAACAAGGTAAATACATCTCTATTGAAGTTTCAATCTTACAATTAGCATAAAATGTAAACACCTTTATACGAAAGTTACGCAACAATGCCAGTTGGGTGTTGACGACATGAGCAGTACGCTATTGTCATTCCAGAGTGTACAGAGATGCATTGAGATGCGCAGAGTAGATTTTGTGTTGTCAACATACATTGTCACCATGATCACGTGATCTCGGGACGACTTAGGTTTGTTCGTAATGCGTTCTAGAAATTTTGAATGTCGCCATATCTCTAGAACAGACCGATTTCCTTTGTACGTCCCGTGAACATGATAGAGGCGTTTTGCAGACCACAATAACAAATTGCGTTTGATACCTGGAACAAACTGGGCTCTTAGCTTTGAAGAGCAAAATGTCACGAACCGTCATGTCAGCGTGTATTCGCAGTGTCCGTCACATCACGTGACGTCAATTCGCTTTGCCCAGTTGCGACCGGCGAAAGTCAGGTTATTAGTCACAATCTGAAGTACAAAGAGTCAGAGTATGTCATCGGAAGTCAGGAACTAACAACCGACAAAAATTCATTAATTGCCGAAGCAAAATTAACAACTTATGTTCTTGATCAATTTTATTTGCTTAAGTGCTGAGAAGTGAGACAACATTTGGAAACATCAACATTTATTTGCTACGGAAAATATGTAGCTACAAACACGTTAAACAATAACTATAAAGGAATAAGTCCAGCCTGTTAATCATATCAATTATGTTTTTTCTTGCGTAACTAATAACGTCATAAAGGACTGTATTTTTCGCCTCCATTAAAGCTGACTTTATCATTTTAAATGTTATATAATGGAAATTGCATCTTCAAGTTATGTTGTTATTTATATATATTACGGGCGTCAGCTCTATCGTGCTATTGTGTAACGTCACTACGAAAAAAACGTCCAAGTCGTCATGGAACATTTACAGTTTGGTACGAAAACAAAGATAATAATAAAATAAAGATTACAAAGACACAAAAACATGAACTCCACTATTATAACACGAGTCACGAGTCTGCGCCGTAAAATAGGTTACTTAACAATTTTCTCAGATGACGACACTGTCAAAACTTTCTTCCCCAGAAATCATGACATAAAGCGACAACTCTATGACGACCCTAGTGAATTCCACCGTTTGAAATGTATTGTGGAATGTTTTGACATGGTCTTAAACAAAACAGCATCGTCCTGAGATTAAGTGACAGTTCCAGGTTAATGCTGACAACACGCGCAGAAGGCAATGCTCATTTGACAGATATTTCTGCTACTCCGTGGGTAGCGCCAAAGATATCCCTTCTCTATGGTAACTGAGAAAGAATGTTATAAACCTAGAGAGGTGCGCTATCATGGTGGTGATAGCAACACAGAATTACGCTGTACGTTGTTTTGAAGCCGGCGCCGCCAAGTTAGATGCCCCAATACATTAACAGACTACCGTTTACGACTGCTTATGTCGTTAGAAGACATTTTTGGACGTTTTTCTGTTCGTAAATACATATTTGATCTTGTAATAGGACGCACTTCATGTCGTTAATGGAACTTCCTTTTTGTTATAAGTTGTGGATTACTAAGAAGAAAAGTATGTGATGTGAAGAGGATGCTTTCATAGCCCAGCATTTTCTTCCTAAGGACTAATGGAACTAACATTTGGTCTACGTCCTCTTCCCGAAAATGCTGAGAATATATTTAGCAATTTTTGGTCAGTTTCCAAACTTCCCTACTCACAGCGTTCATACAAAGATCTTATAGAGTTGAACTCATTGGAAGTCTGAACTCAAATTACTGAAAGATGGTCGCTAGAGTAAAACTAAACAGTGCAACTAAAATTCATTTATATATAAGCTATCATCACTCGAACAAGTCCACTTACGAATGAAATGTGATGCTTTTACACTTTAGACTATAATAAGAATGATTAACACACCTGCAAACATGGCAAGCTGGCATTTTTGAACAAAACCTTCCACCAGAAGCTAATATTTGGGGAAACTAACACGGCAGATGTCGGCTTCGAGTTTGTGACTTCATGACAACTCTCCACGAGACCCACAAGTAAGACAGAGTAAGAAAGAAAAAAACAATGGCAATGATAATAAATGTCCTCTTATCACGAAAATAGATGCAATCCATTGTCTTTCCGTTTTATGAGAAAATCGGCATAGTTTTTATATTTGACTGCAGGATAGAATTTGTATCTCTCTTTCCAAGCGCCTCCTGTTATTTTGCGACATCCAACGAAGTAAAAAAAAGCTACAACACTCCTGCCGACGATTACAGATCATCACGCTGCAGAGGTTGCAGTGATTTATTTCAGTTTGACAGACAAAATTACATGGCTTGAGAGTGTTCCATACATTCGAACCAGCGTCTGTAAATAAATTGACATGCACGTGTGTATTACAAACGTTCCACACACGTGAGATAACACTACAGAACACAGCCTTTCACACCAGCTGCTCACAAGTCAGAAAGAACACAATCTTTTACGTTCCACAACAACAACCTATAATTCAAGAGTACATTGCGTTTTGTGCACTATTGGAGGTCCTCTTTTACCAAAGTGATGCTGTATCGCACTGGTGTTAACGAAACAAATGGTGAGTGCATGTCTTGTAACAGAACCTCCTAACATCACTTAGTAGAGAATCCTGTAAGATTCCTCCGATACATCGAAAACAAATAACGTATGCATAATGGCGTCTGACATTTATTGCTCCATAGCTCGCCTCTAGCGACCTGTGTGTCGAGTTTCTGTCATCCAGTAGACAATAATTTGCAATAGCAGCAGATGTTTGCATTCTCATTTTGTAAGCAATTTAATCATCAGAGAACAGCCTATTTCGTACAGTCTACACATATGTCGCGAAAAACACTATCATTTCTAGGTTCCACAATGAGCTACAATTCAAGTGGTGTCTACTTTATAATTAGAGGTTATAAAGTATGAAATAACACAAGACTTGTGGTAACACCTCCTTTTAAACATGCAGCCGTGATGATAATAATGAAAACAGTCACGATACCATGTTGTTGTTGTGGTCTTCAGTCCTGAGACTGGTTTGATGCAGCTCCCCATGCTACTCTACCCTGTGCAAGCCTCTTCATCTCCCAGTACCTACTGCAGCCTACATCCTTCTGAATCTGCTTAATGTATTCATCTCTAGGTCTCCCTCTACGATTTTTACCCTCCATGCTGCCCTCCAGTACTACGTTGGAGATCCCTTGATGCCTCAGAACATGTCCTACCAACCGATCCCTTCTTCTAGTCATGTTGTGCCACAAATTCCTCCCAATTCTGTTCAATACCTCCTCATTAGTTATGTGATCTACCCATATAATCTTCAGCATTCTTCTGTAGCACCACATTTCGAAAGCTTCTATTCTCTTCTTGTCTAAATTATTTATCGTCCATGTTTCACTTCCATACATGGCTACACTCCATACAAATACTTTCAGAAACGACTTCCTGACACTTAAATCAATACTCGATGTAAACAAATTTCTCTTCTTCAGAAACGCTTTCGTTGCCATTGCCAGTCTACATTGTATATCCTCTCTACTTCGACCATCATCAGTTATTTTGCTCCCCAAATAGCAAAACTCCTTTACTACTTTAAGTGTCTCATTTCCCAATCTAATTCCCGCAGCATCACCCGACTTAATTCGACTTCAATCCATTATCCTTGTTTTGCTTTTGTTGATGTTCATCTTATACCCTCCTTTCAAGACAATGTCCATTCAGTTCAACTGCTCTTCCAAGTCCTTTGCTGTCTCTGACAGAATTACAATGTCATCGGCGAACCTCAAAGTTTTTATTTCTTCTCCATGGATTTTAATACCTACTCCGAACTTTTCTTTCGTTTCCTTTATTGCTTGCTCAATATACAGATTGAATAGCATCGGGGAGAGGCTACAACCCTGTCTCACTCCCTTCCCAACCACTGCTTCCCTTTCATGTCCCTCGACTCTTATAACTGCCATCTGGTTTCTGTGCAAATTGTAAATAGCCTTTCGCTCCCTGTATTTTACCCCTGCCACCTTCAGAATTTGAAAGAGAGTATTCCAGTCAACATCGTCAAAAGTCTTCTCCAAGTCTACAAATGCTAGAAACGTAGGTTTGCCTTTCATTAATCGTTCTTCTAAGATAAATCGTAGGGTCAGTATTGCCTCACATGTTCCAACATTTCTACGGAATCCAAACTGATCTTCCCGAGGTCGGCTTCTACCAGTTTTTACATTCGTCTGTAAAGAATTCGCGTTAGTATTTTGCAGCCGTGACTTATTAAACTGATAGTTCGGTAATTTTCACATCTGTCAACACATGCTTTCTTTGGGATTGGAATTATTATATTCTTCTTGAAGTCTGAGGGTATTTCGCCAGTCTCATACATCTTGCTCACCAGATGGTAGAGTTCTGTGAGGACTGGCTCTCCCAAGACTGTCAGTAGTTCTAATGGAATGTTGTCTACTCCCGGGGCCTTGTTTCGACTTAGGTAGACTTAGATACCATGAGAACAGATAAAGTGGATTTCTATCACTTTTATAAACAAATTCAGTGTAGTTTGGGTGCATTGCACATGCATAACAAATTGTCATGCATGAGGGCATTACATTCATTTCAGGCATATGGAATACCGATGCAGATCTATACATTCATATAGGTCATCATTATTTTGTAAGATCCAGAACAGGCAAAAACTACCAACTATCTGCATCCAAACCTTAACCAATCATACCACTCCTTGTAATACATCCTCCTGTAAGATTTTATCCCATCTCTCTCTTGCAATGTCTGCACGTTGACATCAAGCATATTACAGACACAGGTATCGCTCCATTGGAGAAGTTGGCCAGTGGTTGAAGTTGCTTGTGTAGACCTGTGTAAAGTTTTGTCACCTGTACTGGAGGAAGACTATATCCAACGTACTATCAATCATAAGATGGTTCAAATGGCACTTAATACTATGGGACTTAACATCTATCCCCTAGATTTAGAACTACTTAAACCTAACTAACCTAAGGACATCACACACATCTATGTCCGAAGCAGGATTCGAACCTGTGACCGTAGCAGGTGCACGGTTCCGGACTGAAGCGCCTAGAACCGCCCGGCCACAACGGTCGACTATCAGTCATAAGAGATGGTTCCAGTGTTGTTCTCTCATAAGCAGGTTAATGCATTGTTTTTCAACTGTAACACATCTAAGAAGTGTGTGACTACAGCTTTGTACACCACCACACACTTTCTTTTTCTATCATGACTTCGAGATCTGTGTCAGATGCTTAATCGACATTAACAAATTTCGATCCATTGGCTCTCACAGTAGCTGAACATCGCATCGTTTAAACTACATAGCACCCACAACACAATGGATGGTAGAAACAATAATGTGGAAGACACAGCAATATGTGAAACTGGAAAATTTGGCGGCATTGTAGAGCATTTCCAAACAGCTATCAGAAGGTGGTGACATATGCAGTTAATCTCATCTTCCACAGTGACAGAGTAGCAGATTTCTTGGTGTTCCTGTTCAGAGGGCACTGCTTCCTCATTTTTCACTTATGTACATGATTACTGTTCCAGTGTTTACCATTGCCAGAAGGTGCTGTCCACAACACATGTGGGATAGCAGAAATAAAAAGAAGGTACTGTTATCTTATTGGTGAGAAAAATGTGGAGGGAATCGCAGCATATGGAAATAGGACGAGTCTGCAGCCTTGAGGAAAGCTTCCAAACAAGTGTCTGAAGGTGATGACCTCTACATTTAATCCCATGCTCCACAATGACAAGTAGCAGACGTCCAGACTCCACCAACGCCCTCTCCATCTCAAACAAGTAGTGTCAGTCAATCATTACGTGGTAATCCACTGTGTAGCAATGGATGGATTGGATGGGGAAAACGCTGTTGGTATAGGATGAGGTACAGCAATAACCATCGCATGAGACAGCATGAGCAGTTTTAGCAATTTTACTATTTGTTCTGTAATTTCAATGCCAGTCAATGGCATCGGTTAACTATCCCATTATTATTTTGCAACCACCATGCACTATATTTCAGATGCAGATAGATGACCGTGCAGTATGTCCATTTGGTCAGATACACCAAAGTATATCAGACAGAATCCTATACCAATGCAGTCAAGTTATCTACATAGCCACGCGGAGCGGCCGCGAGGTTTGAGGCATCCTGTCACGGACTGCGAGGCCCCTCCTGCCTGAGGTTCAAGTCCTCCCTCGGGGATAGATGTGTGTGTTGTTCTTAGCATAAGTTAGTTTAAGTAGCGTGTAAGTCTAGGGACCAATGACCTAAGCAGTTTGGTCCCTTAGGAATTTACACACATTTGAACATTTTTATCTACATATTTCTAGGCCATCAATTGTAGTGCATAAACTGCAGTTACGATTGGCCAATTTTCCCTGTGTGGATGGAGGTCACAGGGTATTCACCCAATGGCATGATAATATCGGAAACTGACAGATCCCCCCGCCCCCCCCCCCCCCTCCGCATTGTCCTTGATCAGTCCTCCCTGCAAGCCATGCAGGGTAGCCGAGCGGGGTGAGGTGCCTTGTCACGGTCCGCGCGGCTTCCCCCGTTGGAGATTCGAGTTCTCCCTCGGCAATGGGTGGGTGTGTATTGTCCTTAGCGTAAGTTAGTATAAGTTAGATTAAGCAGTGTGTAAGATTAGGGATCGATGATCTCTGCAGTTTGGTCCCATAAGACCTTACCATATATTTCCAATAATTCCTTCCCTGCAATATGATCACCAATTTAATCTGCAACTGACGAGAAGTGTGAGGGTACTATATCTGATACATTCCATCTCTTGAAGGTACCGAGTGATCTGTGTCTGTAAGTGCTGTTCAGCAAAGACTGTTCTGCACCAATCTTACACATGGCACCCCTTCCAACTGCACAAGGTATGTACAGGTGCATGCATGTCAAGTAGGTTAGCACCCCTTATCAGTGTATAGTAGACATGAGAATGTTGTGGGGATATAACAGATAGTTAAGAAGGAACATGTGGTTTATGCATGATGGAGATAAAGGCGGATGGAGTTTGAAGCATTTCATGTAAATGAACTGTGCTATCAATTGTGGAGTATTATTCCAGTGTCTGGAGTCAGTACCAAAAGGTAATGGTATGGAGAAATGATCTCCATCTACATAGATACTCCTCCGTCGTGGAAGGTACCCTGTAACAATACTAGTCATATGCTTTCATGTTCCACTCGCAAGTAGAGCGAGAGGAAAACGACTGCCTATTTGCTCCTAATTTTCTCAGGGAATTCCCATTTGAGTTCCCAAAGCATCTCCGTAACACTTACTTGTTATTCGAACATACTGGCAAGAAATCTAGCAGCCCACCTCTGAATTGCCTTAAGTCCAACCTGGTACCGATCCCAAACACTCAAGCAGTACTCAACAGTAGGTAGCAACAGCGTTCTATATGTGGTCTCCTTTACAGGTGAACCACTCTTTGCTAAAATTCTCCCAATAAACCGAAGTCGATCATTCGCCTTCCCTACCACAGATCCCACATGCTTGTTCCATTTCATATAGCTTTGCAACGTTACTCCCAGGCACGAAGGACTGTCTCCCTCCTTCCAACGGACATCTAGCACACAAAGTAGTGGACTGGGATGATCATGTACTGTCATCGTGAATCTTTAAGAGTGTACACGGAGGTGTGAGAGTTGTGGCAGGATGCTTTGGTTTGTTTTGATTACTGGAGAATCTGGATAACATCCTTACGAAATACTGGTATTGTAACTTGCACTGAAGATGTTATGTGCTTTAACAGGATGAATTTAAATGTTCTTACATCCCCTGTAGAATTGTTTTGCGAAGCTGTGTTCGCTATTTACAGGGCTATAGCACTGTCGAAAATAACGTACAAGTGGTTGAAATCGAGACTTCTCGATTTTTGATATGCATGCATAGTCTCTATATATGTGTGTGTGTGTAGATCTGGCAGCAGTGGATGGCTCGAATGCATAACGTGCTAACTGTTCATCTATAAATTACGTTGACTGGGAGACGCACTCTGTGGGTAGGGAGAAGGTGAACTCTTACAGTCTAACTGCAGTCGACACACTGTGAACTAACAAATCTTATCACTAGGATATAAAAAAAAAACTCTATAGTTTGTAGATGTCCTAATAGGCTTGTGGGAACGTACCGGAGTTGGAAGGTATAAACCAAAGTAGCGAAGGTCATCTAACAAGCAATAAGAGCATACTTATGGGAAAAAATATCAGAGCAGCATTGGAAATCAACTCTGTACACATGTCAGCTCCCTGTTGCAGATCCATATACAGTAGAGTGAAAGTCAAATGAACATGTAGAACTGTGCCAGATTTTGAGTTTCCATCAGGTACATCGCTACGTGAGTCTGCCGACAAGTTCTCTGATGTTTCGTAGCAGTACAGGCTTCCAGACTTCGAGTTACCAATCTGCACCGCTAATTGTGCCTCACATAGGTATGAGGCGAGGGTTACAATACTTTGTATGTTCTTGTTATCCAAAATTCATGCATGTAGATCATCGGGAAGAGAGGAATTCTTAGGATTTTTTTGTAGGTTGTGTGTAGTATATGAAAATATCCTTGTATAAAATGAAACAAGGAATGGGTATGCCAGCAATATGACCACATACAGACGGAAAACTATCGAAAAAAATGAAAAAAAGACATGAAATCGACAAAAATCGAGGAAAACCTGGTATAATTAGGACAAATACATGAAAAATACGTAAAATCGGGGGCAATACGACGAAATATGTAAAATCACGCAAAACTTGCAAAATTACGTAAATTAACTGAGAATACATAAAATTAGATAAAAAGTACCATGAAATAGCGGGGAACTGATGTGGGTTGGGGGTACCCGGACACTCAGGACGAGAAAAGCTTAAAGATTATGCTTTGTTGGCATTCGCTTTTAATCCTTTCCCTCCTCTGTAAACTACATAGCTTTTTGTAACACATGCTTCAACAAATGGGATATAAGTATTACACAGAGGCGCTGTATTAAAGCAGGCAAAACACGTGTATCCCATTCTAGAACTGTCTTCTCACACATGCAGTCGAATATAGATATTATCGAATTACGGTTGGTTCTCACAAGCAGTGTTATTCCTTAAGTATTGCGGAGAAGAATCAAAGTGTTTACCAGACTTAAGCCATTCCGTAGAGTGCTCTGTAGGAGCGTGGCCTGATGCCACATATATCAGCTTCAATTGTTTGGGGAGGAGATACTCTAGAGTCATAGCGCTAGGACGAAATTCCTATATTATCCTATGCATGAGAAAAACTACATAACATCAGCCCAGGACTTTTGTGTAAAAGAGGAATGCTACCAGAAACGTGGGGATGCTACTGTAAACAGAAACAAGAGTGTTACATCTCCTTTGACTTCTGATTGCAGTGCTTAATTCCTCGTAAGACGTTGCTGCTTCTTCCTGTGCATTATCGTGCAGCAGGGCGTGGGTGGTAACTAAACGTATCAACTACCGAAAATATTCATGTCGTTGTTTCCTCGCTCTGTTTCCTAGTGAGGCATAGCTGCATCCGTCAAAACCTCTACTACCACTAATGATAAGCAAAACTGACTTGGGAAATGATGGTACGCATGTTACTGACTTATAAAATCCATCAATTTCCTAAGAGACCGAACAGCAATCTCTTGACCTAGTTCTAGTTGAAGCAGCACCAGCGGCGGATGTACACCAATGATGCCTTTGTAGTGAGGAACATCTCAGTCAGTTCCTAGGACACCAAAATAATCTAGAAGGAAGTAATTTTATCATTTTAAAGTTTGACGCCATAGAGACTGGGTTAGGAATCTAGTCAAGTGGTTGTGTGTCTGATGATGGACAAATATATCCTTCATTAGAGCATTAAGAGAGTTGCGTTCTGCGCAACTAATACTTCGAAAACCATATGGCTTTATCAATATAGCATTTATTAGGTGCAGAACTGTGTAGCCATAGAAGGTGTGTGTTTAAGCTCTACTATCATTTCTCCCGCCCCAGTACCTTCGTGATACTGACTCTAGACACTAGAATAATACTCCAGAATTGATAGCACAGTTGATTTACATGAAATGTTTGGATCTCCATTTGTCTGGAGCTCCATCATGTATAAACCGCACATTTCCTCTTAACTGTCTGTTATATCCCCGTAACACTCTCACTTCTGCTATACACTGGTAAGGGGTGCTTAACCTCCTCGACATGCACGCATCTAGAGAGATCTTGTGCACTTGTATGGGTGCCGTGTATAAGACGTGCGGAACAGTCTTCAATGAACAGCAGTTACAGACACAGCTCGCTGTGTTACCTCATGAGACATGTAATGTACTGGGTACAGTATCCTCATACTTCTGGTCGGTTGCAGATCAAATTGGTGACTACGTTCCAGGGAGGACTGGCCAAGGACAATGCAGAGGAATCTAACAGTCTCCGACTTTATCCTATGAACGCGTGAATACTCTGTGACTCCCGTCTACACAGGGAAAGATGGCCAGCCGTAATTGTAATCCTGCACTATGATCGATGGGCTAGAAATGTGTAGATAAGTGCGTCGGTATAGGACGCTGTCTGGTAAACTTTGATGTATATGACCAAATGGACATATTGTACAGACATCTATCTGCATTTGCAATCTAATATATGCTAGTTGCAAAGTAATGGAGGGATGGTTTAGCGATGGTGCAGAAACTGGGAAGCATTCTGCTGTGTCCCTGGTTGATGTTGAACTTCTGGAACAACTGGTAAATTTGCTAAAACCGGTCACACTATCAAGTGCGGTGCTTATTATAGTACATCATCCCGTATCGATGGTGGCTTTCCCATCCCATCCGTCCACTGATATGCTGTGGATTACCACATAATGATTGACTGACACCACTTGTTTGTGATGGAGAGAGCGTTGGTGGAACACTGGACAATTGCTACTTGTCTTTGTGGAGCATGGAATTAAATGTAGAGGTCATCACCTTCAGACAGTTTTTTGGAAGCGTTCGTCAATGCTGCACACTATTTCCATATGCTGCGATGCCCTCCACATTTTGTCTCGCGAGTAGGATAACAGTACCTCCACTTTATTTCTGCTATCACACATGTGTTGTGACAGCACCTTCTGGTGATGGCCAACACCGGATCAGTAATAAAGTATTTGACTGCAAAGTGAGGAATCAATCCCCTCCAAAATGGAACAGCAAGACATCTGCTACACCATCACTGTAAAAGATAAGATTAACTGCATAGGTCATCACCTTCAGATAGCTGTTTGCAGATGCTCTACGCTGCTGCAAACTCTCCATATGTTGTGATGCCTTCCACATTTTGGTGAGTGGGAAACATTACTTCTGTGTTTTATTTCTACCATCTTGTGTGTTTTGGGAGCTATGTAGTTTACACTGTATGATGTCCAGCTTTCCGTGAGAACCAATGGATCGAAATGTGTTCATGTCAGTTTAGCACCTGACACAGACCTCGAAGTCATGATAGAAAAAAAAGTGTATGTTGATGTACAAAGCTGTAGTCATACATTGCTTAGATGGTTACAGCTGAAAAGCAAAGTGTTAAACTTCGTATGATAGAACAGCACAGGAACCCTCTCTTGTGACTGATAGTATGTTGGATATGCTCTTCCTCCAGTACAGGCTACAAAACTTTACACAGGTCTACGCAAGCGACTTCAGCCACTAGCCATCTGCTCCAATGGAGTGATACTTGTATCTGTAATATGCTCGATGTCAACAGGCAGACATCAGAAGAGAGAGATGGGGTAAAATCTTACAGGTGGTCTATTACAAGTAGTGGTATGACTGGTTAAAGATTAGATGCAGATAGTTGGTGGTTTTTTACCTACTCTGGATGTACAAAATAATGATGACCAAAATTATCGTATAGATGCTGATCTGTATTCGTATTCCATGGGATAGTTTAGCGATGTCATTGACTGGCGTTGAAATTACAGAACAAATGGTAAAATTTCTAAAACTGATCACGCTATCAAATGTGATGTTTATTGTAGTATATTATCCACACCAACAGTGTCTTTCCCATCCAATCCCTCCACTAGTACACAGTGGGTTACCACATAATGACTGACTGACCCTACTTGTGTCAGTTAGGAGGGCGTTGGCGGAGTCTGGACGTCTGCTACTTGTCATTGTGGAGCATGGGATTAAGTGTAGAGGTCATCACCTTCAGACACTTGTTTGGAAGCTTTCCTCAATGCTGCAGACTCGTCCTATTTCCATATGCTGTGATGCCCTCCACATAGTTTCTCACCAATAAGATAACATTGCCTTTTCTTATTTATGTTATCCCACAAGTGTTGTGGACAGCACCTTCTGGCGATGGTCAGCACTGGAACAGTAATCATATACATAAGTGAAAAATGAGGAAACAGTGCCATCTGAACAGGAACACCAAGAAATCTGCTACAAAACGTTACACAGGTCTACGCAAGCGACTTCAACCACTAGCCATCTGCTCCAATGGAGTGATACTTGTATCTGTAATGTGCTCGATGTCAACATGCAGATATTTTGCTATGTCTTTCCCTAATTCATTCAATGATCCCCACTTGTTTCCTTTTCAGTGTAACATTATTTCAGCTCGTGTTAACTTTTTATGCTTATCTTGACACGTCATTAACCATGTTCCATGTGTATTTGTCTAAAATGTATGTATAAACTGAGTGCCTTCCATCTGTAACTCAGCAGTCATAGCAGAAGAAGCATTTTGCTTACTGTCATTCTCTTCTGGTAAAGTATTTCATGTGTTTTCTGAATGTGGTTTATCTATACTGCTTCCATACCGTCAGGCAAAGTGTCTCTGGAGTTTTCTAAATGTGTTATATTTTGTGGTAATGTCCTAGAACCAGATTTATTAAACGCTGTGTCGCTAATAACCGTAACGAGATTTTCGGAATCCAAAGCAGCAGATAACGAAGTCTTTCCAATAGAGCCGTTCCGATATTGTTGTCGCGGTGGAAGAGATCATCGTTTCCGTAATTACTTCGTTTCCACGTGGCGAGTTCACTACTTCTGCCTCGAGGTCCTCCGCGATTATGAAAACCACTCCTGGAATGAAAATTATGTTTCCTGTACGCCTAATGTCTGTTGTCATCTTGACTATCATAAAACCTCTCCCTCGAATGCCAATGTGGCGGATGGTCAAGCAGTGCGTGGTAGTTTTGCCCTTGATCATCACTATAATGGTTACTACGTGGAAGCCGTGGGCCATAGTTCCGTTTGTGATTGTTATAGAGGTCATCATGCGGCGGCTGTTCGTCGTTGTCAAATTCTAGTTCTTGCACAAGCTCCTGAATGTTTCGATGTCATCATCTACATCTACATGAATGCTCTGCAAATCACATTTAAATGCCTGGCAGAGGGTTCATCGAACAACCTTAACAATTCTCTGTTATTCCAATCTCGTATAGCGAGTGGAAAGAACGAACACCTATATCTTTTCGCAAGAGCTTTAATTTCCCTTATTTTACCGTGGTGTTCGTTTCTCCCTGTGTAGGTCTGTGTCAACAAAATATTTTCGCATTGGAGGAGGAAGTTGGTGATTGGAATTTCGTGAGAAGATTCCGCAGCAACGAGAAACGCCTTTCTTTTAATGATGTCCAGCCCAAACCCTGTATCATTTCTGTGACACTCTCTCTCCCATATTTCGCAATAATACAAAACGTGCTGCCCATTTTTGAACTTTTTCGATGTTCCGTCAGTCCTATCTGGTAAGGATCCCACACCACGCAGTAGTATTCTAAAAGAGGACGGACAAGCGTAGTGTAGGCATTCTCTTTAGTAGATCTGCTACATTTTCTAAGTGTCCTGCCAATAAAACGCAGTCTTTGGTTAGCCTTCCCCACAACATTTTCTATGTGTTCCTTCCAATTTAAGTTGTTCGTAATTGTAATACCTAGGTATTTAGTTGAATTTACGCCCCTTAGATTAGACTTGTTTATCGTATAACCGAAGTTTAACGGATTCCTTTTAGCACTCAGGTGGATGACCTCACACTTTTCGCTATTTAGGGTGAACCGCCAATTTTCGCATCATTCAGATATCTTTTAGAAATCGTTTAGCAATTTGTTTTGATCTTCTGATGACTTTATTAGTCGATAAACGACAGGGTCAACTGCAAACAACCTATCACGGCTGCTCAGATTGTCCCCCAAATCGTTTATATAGATAAGGAAAAGCAAAGGGCCTGTAAAACTACCTTGGGGAACGTCAGAAACCACCTCTGTTTTACTCGATGACTTTCCGTCAGTTACTGCGAAGTGTGACCTCTCTGACAGGAAATCTCAAATCCAGTCACATAACAGACAATATTCCATAAGCACGCAATTTCACTACAAGCCGCTTGTGTGGTACAGTGTCAAAAGCCTTCCGGAAATCCAGAAATACGGAATCGATCTGAAATCCCTTGTCAATAGCACTCAACATTTCATGCGAATAAAGAGATAGTTGTGTGTCAGAGGAACGATGCTTTCTAAACCCATGCTGATTGTGTGTCAATAGGCAGTTTTCTTCGAGGTAATTCATAATGTTTGAACATAATATATGTTCAAAAATCCTGCTGCATATCGATGTTAACGATATGGGCCTGTAATTTAGTGGATTACTTCTACTACCTTTCTCGAATATTGGTGTGACCTGTGCAACTTCCCAGTCTTTGGGTAAGAATCTTCCGTCGAGCGAACGGTTGTATATGATTGTTAAGTATGGAGCTAATGCATCAGCATAATCCGAAAGGAACCTAAATGGTATCAGTCTGGACCAGAAGACTTGCTTTTATTAAGTGATTTAAGTTGCTTCACTACTCCGAGGATATTTACTTCTATGTTGTTCATGTTGGAAGCTGTTCTCGATTCGACTTCTGGAATATTTACTTCGTCTTCTTTTGTTAAGGCATTTCGAAAGGCTGTGTTTAGTAACTCTGCTTTGGCAGCACTGTCTTCGATAGTGTCTCTATTGCTATCACGCAGGGAAGACATTGATTGTTTCTTGCCACTAACATACTTCACATACGACCAGAATCTCTTTGGATTTTTTGCCAGGTTTCGAGACAAAATTTCGTTGTGGAAACTTATAAGCAACTCGCATTGAAGTCCGGGCTAAATTTCGAGCTTCTGTAAAAAATCGCCGGTCTCGGGGATTTTGCGTCTGTTTAAATTTGGCATGTTTGTTTCGTTGTTTCTGCAACAGTGTTCTAACCCGTTTCGTGTACCAAGGAGGATCAGCTCCGTCGTTTGTTAATTTATTTGGTTTACATCTCTCTTACAACGACCAGCCAATACTGTCTTATACTAATCGGTAACTTCGTCAGATCCGTAGTTCAGAAGGATTGTACCGATTCCTCAAATTGATTCTTTCGCATTATGAACTCGAAAAGCCCTGCAGGACTTGCAAAATCAGATTGGTCTTGAGCATATTAATGCTATGTTTAATACGGCCCTGCGTTGTCTCTGGCCACTTTGCAGACAACAATGCATGATAGAAATCACTGTAATTTACTTCTTAGTGAACGCATTCTTGTGTCTCATATGCCCTCTAGGAAACTGGTCATAAATTCTACAGGGTGTATCGAAAAGAATTATCCGATCTAAAAAATATCATAATTACTATGTTATCTGAGATATGTGCGTGAGGAATATACTGTTGGAAAGATCAAACTCTCGAATTTTACATGGTTCCCGCTAGGTAGCAGCAGTGTGCACCCACTTCAGTTCTAGTAAAAATGGTGTTCCACGTTTTGCGCTATGCGGATCAACAATAACTGTTCAACGTGACTTTCGTACTAGGTATGGTGTGGATCCTCCTACAGCACAGAGCATCAGACGATGGTGCGAACAATTCCGAGAAACAGGTTGTTTGTGTGAAGGCAATTCGCCGGGCCATCCCCGAGTCTCTCGCATAGACGTCGAACGCATCCGCCGTAGTTCCACAAGGAGTCCGCAAAAATCCTTTCTCCATGCAGCTCGACAGCTGAACATGCCCCCGATGTCCGTTTGGCGTGCAGTGCGTCGACGTTTACACATGAAACCATTCAAAATTCAGCCGCTACAAGCTTTTCGTGAAGGTGACAAACAACAACGTGTGGAGTTCTGCAATTGCGTTCTTGGCAAGATGAAGGATGACAGTTTTCTTCCACACTTAGTGTTTTAACGAAGAGGCAACATTTCATTTACGTGGAAAGGTGAACTGTCATAATGCGAAAATATGGGGTGCGGATCAATCGCATGAAATTGTACAACATGAGAGGGACTCTCCAAAATTTAATGTGTTCTGTGCAGTTTCACAGGAAAAGGTGTACAGTCCATATTTCTTTGCCCAGAACACTGCTACAGGAACCACATATCTCGATGTGCTTGAGAACTTTCTTTTCCCACAGTAGGAGACTGATTCGAATGGTTTCATTTACCAACAGGATGGGGCATCATCATACTGGCACCCGGAAGTGCAGGAATTTTTAAATCAAAATGTTACTGAACGATGGGTTGGTCGCACTGGACCAAATGATTCAGCCTCACATTACTGGCCTCCATGGTCACTGCACCTGACTGTCTTTGATTATTTCTTGTGGGGGTTCAGAAAAAACTCTGTTTATGTGCCTCCCTTACCAACAACAATGAGTGAACTGACACATCGCATGACAGCAGACGTGGAAGCTGTAACTCAAGACATGCTTGCTGCAGTGTGGAACAATTTAAATACCGCATTTTCCAGTTCATAAAAAAATCATTGTTTATGTTTATTAGCTTCAGAAATACAGCCATGCCAAATCGGATGATTCTTTTTGATACACCCTGTATTTTGTGACAAACTGCCATGTAACTGGAAGACAATAATCAAATTGTTGTAGCCATTTCTGAGGGTGAATTTCGTTCCTGCAGGAATAAAAGACGGATTTATCTGTAAGTATTTTCACACTGTTAGAAATTTCAAAGTTTTCAGAAATGTTGGTAACGAAATTCACCCTCAGAAATGGCTACAACAATTTGATTATTGTCTTCCAGTTACATGGCAGTTCGTCACAAAATACAGGGTGTATCAAAAAGAATCATCCGATTTGGCATGGCTGTATTTCTGAAATTGTTGTTTAAAACACTGCAACGATTGAAATTCTGGGGAATCAGCAATGGGGAGAGACTGAGTGTCTTCAGAATTTTTAACGGTGTTTGTCAACAAATGTGATATAATTGTAGTGTTTTGTGATGATACTGAAACGCTGATTAAATCATGAACCATTGTTTCTAATGGTTGTATGCATGCATCGTGCTGAATTCCTTGGCCTTTTAACTGCACAATTTAGACAGTATCTAACTGCTCGATTCGGGACTCTGTTTTATTCATCTCAGACTTGACAGTTACATTCACTTCTTTTTAAATCTGGTTTCATAGTTCCATAAAGTTAACTACCAAGTTTTCAGGTATTTTCTTCTAGCCTCCTATCAATATTCTCATCTAGTTTTTGCTGTATTTTTGTAGACTCCTAACAGTACTTTCTACAAAACTCATAACAATATTGTCTTCCTGCGTCCGGAAATTTTCTTGCTGCTTTCTGAGATTCTCTTCCTTTGATTTACCACTTTCTGTAATTTCTTTAATCATGTCAAGTATAGTTTGTGTAATACTCCAATTCCCAACTGCAGGATTACTATTTCGTGAAGAAAAGGTTACACTCGTCTGTAAAATTGTGAGGGATCGTTCCTGCCAAGTTCTGCCATACTACTCGAGGATGGTAAATATACATTTTGGCATTAATGTTACAGTGATAAGACCTGAGACTTCGATCATTGAACTTGTATTGTGATGTATAATGCCTTGCGAAAATGTTTTCACGTGAGAAATCTCCTATCACATTCTCACGTTCATCTCTAACTACTAATATATTACTACTTTGACCCTGTCTGTTTGTCATTATCGCACCTACCTCACTTGCACTGAAAATCTGAGCAGCCATTCGTTCGCTCTTGGTTCCTGCATCTAGCATTTAATTTCGGTCTGGTGCTTATCGACACGTTAACGCAGTTGTAGTCGACAACAAATAAAAATCATAATTCTTCCAACGCAGCCAATGCTCAATAATTAATTGCAAAAATGCTATGCACCGTACAGGCACATTATTATTAACACATGATACACAAGAGAAAGATCAAAACACATCATTTCACTTATACTGTAGACGCAGTTGCAGAGCAGAGCATCTTCATCTACCCACGAAAGCAAAAGCTACCAAAAAGAACGTGTTATGAGCAGAAAGGTCGGAAGGTGAAAGTTACCTATTTTAGTGTTGGCTGTACACTGAAACTAATTGTAACTGAATTTTTCGCTAACAATATGAAAACTGCCTGAATTCTAAATTACTTTTACAGACTCAGATCCAGAGTCGGCGTAGCTATTCTGCTTTTGAACATGTACTTACTTATGCAGTCTTATTTTTATGAATGTGATTTTAATTAATTTGAAATGGATCTGACCATCTGTAAATTAGATTACATAAAAAAATTATTCACAAGAATACTCAGAATTACTGACTGTTGAGATATGTCCTGTTACAAAAACGCATCTGTTGAATTTACATAACATTTCATCAGTTGAAAACTATTAATATTCTGTCAAAAGCATTCATGTAGGCTAAATTCACACCTTGCAAGGGATAACTTGGCTCAGCTCTGGCTGCACTGGAAATTATGATCTGAAGTAAATCACTGCGCAGCAGTTTGCCTTCTTATTGTTATTTCTGTTTAAGTTACTGTTTTAGCAAATTAGTTTTTTTTTAGTTCTGTTTTCCTGTTTACTTATTGTTCACATCAAAGTGCAAGGCGTGACAACGCAAATGTTACTGAACATGTTTGTTTGAACAGTGGATAAATGCTTCGTGAAATATTTATAAATGACAAAGGGAAGTGCTTTGAAATTGATTTTTTTTATGATACAAAACTAAAATTCAACTAATATGAGTAATCAGCATTATCTCTCGCCACGTCGTCATACTCGATGATGTTTACCTCGACAAAATATTTCTATTATGAAAGTTTGTTTTCTTGGCTTCCTAACGCTATATTATTTAACTAATCTAAATGAGGGAGGCCTCATTAAAATGCTGAACACACGATTACCAGTACATAGACGTTATTGGACACGATAACATCCTTGTATGGTAAGAATTACTAAAGTCGCGTTTGCAATTAGCAAGATCAAAATAAGGTACCTTTTTCTGAACTGCTGGTTCTTTATAAAGTCATCTTCAGAATCATCTTTCATCCTCAGGTTACACATCATGGAACGTCTCAGACAGAAATCTCTGTGTGCCACCTCTGCTGTCCAAGCTCCTCAATCCACCATGATCCAATACCCTCACACCACGACACTAGAACTATAGTTGGAGTCAGAAACGATGCTGGTCGAGTTACGTTCATTCTGCACACATATGTCACGCAGTCTGCGACAGCCAGTGATCGTGAGTATTGTAGCCAAAGCGACCGTTAAACATGACCGTAGCGAGTTACGAGTATTTAGCGAATTTTTATTCCATTTGTTGCAAATTGTCATAGGTGATGGTGGTGCTAAGTTATACATTCCAAACAACCAAGTGAGAGACATAATTTGCAGGATACACCCTTACATCAATGGGAAAGCACTTCTATGCCTGAACAGCAACTATCGCATGGAACCGGCATCAATACAATCCCTGTCTGTTTCTCGACTTGCACGAACCGCCACAGTTCGTGGATTGGACCATAGTACTGCTCAAGGCTGTGACTCGACTTGACTATTATCTACTAGCTTCCCCGCTCTTTTCTCAATAATGCAACCTCTGGAAAACAGAGACTGTGTATCGCTCAAGTATTCAGCATGCAAAGATATTTAAAGTGGCAATATTCCGAATAAAAAGTAGTTTTCATTCAAAGATGTGTAAAGTGGTAATATACCTAACCAACTCTGATTTACTATCATTTCATTTAATGTATAAAACTTTCAATGGACCATCTCTCTGTACTATAAGTAGCCACCTTCTGACGGCCTCTCCTATGTGGATGGGTCAACTTTGTTTTTTAAAATTGGGAACTTCATATTTATTGCATGCTTACTCAAGTCATTGTTTTACCCTCGTCGTAGATGGCGATGTAATCGACAAATATCAAGTGTGCCTGTTTGTA
The DNA here is from genome assembly GCF_021461395.2 of Schistocerca americana. Taxonomy (NCBI): domain Eukaryota; kingdom Metazoa; phylum Arthropoda; class Insecta; order Orthoptera; family Acrididae; genus Schistocerca; species Schistocerca americana. Next base: position 176,111,558 of record NC_060123.1, read on the forward strand.
CAGTTAAGAAATGACCCATTTATTCTCCATTTCATTTACCTTCGTCTTCTGACGGTTGATATTTGTGTTTGAAATTAAGTTTAGTGTAGCAAATTTAATTATACAGTACAAAATGGTTAGCCATTGCAGTGTTGGGTTACAAACTACGTTTAGCGTGATTCAGAACAACGGCGTGTATCTAAAAGTTTTCTGTTCGCATCAGGATGCTTGATTTCGGTTAATCCCCTTGCCTCTCAACATTGGGGTGCTTGGTGCCGGTGAGTATCCATGGGGGTGCGCTTGTCACTATCACTTGATGTATATTTCACCTTTTTACAATGTCTGTGCTTTGTATTGCACAAGTAAACGTGTAGCGACCAGTGCGAGCGTCATGGCGGGTTGGAATAGAAACACACATTGAAATGAGTCAACCTGATGGCACTGTTCGAGGGCGGCCACCGGAAGCAAGCATTCCGATGGTTTGAGGACTCACCACAATCAACCTGGAAGGGAACAGAAAACTGTGTTACCAAATAAATGGCTTACTGGGCAGAAATGTGAATGTCTAGGGTGGTACAACTTCGATATAGGTACAGTTCTGATCAACATAACGTTTCGTCCGTTTTTCAGTTTCATAGTGTTGGTAATACCTGTCTTCGTATGGCGTTGCAGTGCGGAAGGTTTCTGCAGCCCCGCCTGTACTTTCCCTCAATACATGAGTTCATACTACAGAAACATGAATTTTTTCTTGTTGAGAGGTAAGTGAAGTTACTTAGTTTTATGCGGTCTTATAAACTGACTAGGTTCCATGTGCTTCTGAATTCTACATTAGTCAGTTTAGAGGCTTGTTTTCCATTCCAGTTCACGTGTGTTCTGAAGCATCCATAGAGAAAGACTGTGTGACATGTGCTGCCATCTCTTGGCACAATTCAGTACCATATTTTCATAATTTCACTCTCACCAGTAGTACATTTTCCGTCAAAGAAAAGGTACAATTTCGGTACCTTCAGCCTTACTGTATGGTTGAATGATGATGGCGTGCTCTTGGGTAAAATATTCAGGAGGTAAAGTAGTCCCCGGGAGGGGACTAGTCAGGAGGGCATCGTCATCAGGAGAAACAAAACTGGCGTTCTACGAATTGGAACGCGGCGTGTCAGATCCCTTAATCGGGAAGGTAGGTTAGAAAATTTAAAAAGGGAAATGGTTAGGTTAAAAAAATGGTTCAAATGGCTCTGAGCACTATGGGACTTAACTTATGAGGTCTTCAGTCCCCTAGAACTTAGAACTACTTAAACCTAACTAACCTAAGGGCATCACACACATCCATGCCCGAGGAAGGATTCGAACCTGCGACCGTAGCAGTCGCGCGGTTCCGGACTGAAGCGCCTAGAACCACTAAGCCACACCGGCCGGCGATTAGGTTAAAGTTAGATATAGTGGGAATTAGTGATGTTCGGTGGCATGAGGAACAGGACTTCTGGTAGGGTGAATACAGGGTAATGAATACAAAATCAAATACGAGTATGCAGGAGTAGGTTTAACAATGAATAAAAAAATCAGAGTGCGGGTAAGCTACTACCAACAGCATAGGATTACTGTTTTTATTTATTTTTTAGCGTATGGCATACATATGAACAGCAACACACATTATTGTAGTCAATATAGACACGAAGTCCATGCCTACCGCAATTCAAGTTTATATGCTAACTAGCCCCGCAAATGAAGCAGAGACTGAAGATTGATATGATGAGATAAAAGAAATTATTCAAATAGTTAAGGGAGGCGAAAATTTAATAGTCATGAGGGCTGGAATTCGATAGTAGGAAAAGGAAGAGAAGTAAAAGTAGTAGGTGAATATGGACTGGGGATAAGGAATGAAAGAGGAAGCCACCTGGTAGAATTTTGCTCAGAATGTTGAATCCTGCCTTTACGTCAAGGTGTCTAGGAAGCCTGCCTTCTCGTATCGCTAGACAACATTCAAACAAATCGTATTAATGAGTTTTATTACGAAATAAAAAATGACAATACTTTGACAATAACACTGAAGTATCGCAAACAAAGGGCGACATGCAAATAAGAAACTCTTCAGTATATACAATTCCTAAGTCGGTGGTCTCGAAGTGCGTAATCTTGATGCTGTTGTATAACTGCAGCGCGACCAGTCGGCGCGGCCCTTATGACCTCTTGACTCAGAGGTCACCGCCGTAGCGTTGTCGTCCTGGAGAGGGGTCGGTCAGCGTGCAATTAATTGACTGACGTCTTGTTCACAGCCCCCTCTGCTGTGTCGTTTCCGACTGGCGTGCCGGCGCTTGACTTAACGCCATAACACACAGCATAACTTAATCATCGCTAACACTTGGTTTAAGAATTATGAAAGCAGGTTATATACTTTGAAGAGACCTGGAGACATCGGAAGGTTTCAGATCGCTTATACACTGAAGCGCCAAAGAATCTGGTATAGGCATGCGTACTCAAATACTAAGATATGTAAACAGGCAGAACACGGCGCTGCGGTCGGCAACGCCTAATTAAGACAGCAAATGTCTGGCGCAGTTGTTAGATCGGTTACTGCTGCTACAATGGCAGGCTATCAAGATTAAAGTGAGTTTCAACGTAGTGCTATAGTCGGCGCACGAGCTATGGAACAGCATCTCCGAGACAGTGATGAAATGGAGAGTTTTCCCTTACGATCATTTCACGAGTGTACCGTGAATATCAGGTATCCGGTAAACATAAACCTCTGACATCGCCGCTTTCGCAAAAAGATCCTGCAAGAATTGGACCAACGACGACTGAAGAGAATCGTTCAAAGTGACAGAAGTGCAACTCTTTCGCAAATTGGTGCAAATATAAATGCTGGACCATCAACAAGTGTCAGCATGTGAACCATTCAACGAAACAACATCGATGTATGCTTTCGAAGCCGAAGGCCCACTCGTGTAGCCTTGATGACAGCATGACACAAAGCTTTACGCCTCGTCTGGGCACGTCAACACCGACATTGGACTGTTGATGGCTGTAAACATGTTCATGGTTGGATGAGTCTCGTTTCAGATTGTATCGAGCGGATGAATGTGCATGGTACGGAGACAGACTCATGAATCTATGGCCCCTGCATGTCAGCGGGAGACTGTCTAAGCTAGTGGAGGCTCTGTAACGGTGTGGGGCGTGTGCAGTTGGAGTGGTATGGAACTCCTCATACATCTAGATACGACTCTGACAGGCGACACATATGTAAGCATCTTGTCTGATCACCTGGATCCATTCATGTCCATTGTGTATTCTGACGGACTTGTATAATTTCAGCAGGACCATGCGACACCCCACACGTCCAGAATTGTTAGAGTGGCTCCAGAAACACTCTTTCGAGTTTAGCTACTTCCGCTCGCTATCAAACATCACAGACATGAACATTATTGAGCATATCAGGGATGCCTCATAACGTGCTGTTCAGAAGAGATCTCCACCCCCTTGTATTCTTTCGTACTTATGGACAGCCCTGCAGGATTCATGGTGTCAGTTCCCTCCAGCACTACTTCAGACATTAGCCGAGTAAATACCACATCATGTTGCGGCACTACTGCGTGGTCACGGGAGCCCTACACGATGTTAGGCAGGTGTACTAGTTTCTTTGGCTCTTTGTTTACAATTGTAAGACAGAGATGCGTCAATCCAACATTATTTATGTATCAATAAATATTTTCTAGCTTTGTTTATTAAGTCATTGGACATGCTAGATCAGACAAACGTATGGTTCCTGAAAAGGGGCAGCAGCCTTGTCATTAGTTGCAGGGGCAACTCTGGATGTTTGACCGATCTGGCCTTGTAACATCAACCAAAACGACGTTGCTGTGCTGGTACTGTGAACAGTTGAAAGCAATGGGAAATTACAGCTATAATTTTTCCTGAGGGCATGCAGCTCTACTATATGGTTAACTGATGATAGCATCCTGTTGGAGTAAAACATTCTGGAGGTAAAACAGTCCCCCATTCGGATATCTGGGTGGGTGCTACTCAGGAGGATGTTGTTATCAGAAGACACAAAACTGGCATTCCACAGATTGGAGAGTGGAATGTCAGATCCCTTAATCGGGCAGGTAGATTAGAAAATTTAAACAGGGAACTGAAAAGGTTGAAACTAGACATAATGGGACTTAATGAAGTTCGGTGGCAGGAGGAACAGGACTTACGGTCAGGTGAGTACAGGGCTATAAATACAAAATCAAATAGCGGTAATGTAGGAGTAGGTTTAATAACGAATAAAAATATAGGAACTCGAGTAAGCCACTATGAGCAGCGTATTGAACGCATTATTGTAACTAAGATAGACACGAAGCCCACACCTACCACAGTAGTACAAGTTGATATGCCAACCAGTTCCCCAGACGAGGAGGAATGTATGACAAGATAAAAGAAATTATTCAGATAGTTAAAGGAGACGAAAATTTTATAGTCCTGGGGGACTGGAAGTCGACAGTACGAAAAGGAAGTGAGGGAAAAGTAGTAGGTGAATAAGGACTGACTGGGGTAAAGTAACGAAAGAGGAAGTCGTCTGGTAGAATTTTGCACACAGCACAATTTAATCATGGTTAATACGTTACTTAAGAATCATGAAAGAAGGCTGAATATGTGGAAGAGACATAGAGACACCGGAATATTTCAAATAGATTACGTAATGGTAACCAGGTTTTAAATTGTAAGACGTTTCCAGGAGCAGATGTGGACTCCAACCACAATTTAATGGTTCTGAAGAGTAGATTAAAACCGATAAACTGCAGAAAGGTACGAATTTAGGGAGATGGGACCCGCATAAATTGAAAGAACCAGAGGTTGCAGAGAGTTTCAGAGGAAGCTTTAGGGAACGATTCAGAAGATCAAGGGAAAAGAATACAGTAGAAGAAGAATGGGTAGCTTTGAGAGACGAAATAATGAAGACAGCAGAGGATCAAGTATGTAAACAGGCGAGGGCTAGTAGAAATCCTTGGGTAACACAAGAATATCGAATTTAACTGATGAAAGGAGAAAATACAAAAATGCAATAAATGGAGCAGGCGAAAGAGAACATAAACGTCTCAAAATGTGATCGACAGGAAGTGCAAAACGGCTGGCGGGAATGGGTAGAGGACAAATGTAAGGATGTAGAAGCGTATATCACTAGGGGTAAGATAGATGCCACCTCCACAAAAATTAAACAGACCTTCGGAGAAAAGAGAAGCACCTGTGTGATTATCAAGAGAAAATGGTAAATCAGTCCTAAGCAAAGAAGGGAAAGCCGAAAGGTGGAAGGAGTATATAGAGGGTTAACGCAAGGGCGAAGTACTTGAGGGCAATGTTATGGAAATGGAAGAGGACGTGGATGGAGATAACATGGGAGATATGAAACTGAATTTGACAGAGCACTGGAAGACAAGTAGAAACAAGGCCCTGGGAGTAGACAACATTCCGTTGGAACTACTGATAGGCTAGGGGGAGCCAGCCATGACCAAACTTCTCCATCTGGTGAGCAAGAAGTATGAGACAGGCGAAATACTTTCAGACTTCAAGAAGAATATAATAATCCCGATTCTAAAGAAAGCAGATGCTGACAGGTGTGAAAATGACCGAACTATAAGTTTAATAAGTCACGGCTGCAAAATACTAACATAAATTGGGAAAATTAGTAGAAGCTGACCTCAGAGAAGATCAGTTTGGGTTCCATAGGAATGTAGGAACACGTGAGGGAATACTGACCTACGATTTACCTTAGAAGCTTGTTTAAGGAAAGGCAAACCTATGTTTCTAGCATTTTTAGACTTAGAGAAAGCTTTTGACAGTGTTGACTGGAATACTCTGCTTCAAATTCTGAAGGCGGCAGGGGTAAAATGCAGGGGCTATTTGCAATTTGTACAGAAACCAGAAGACAGTTATAAGAGACATGCTACGGAAGAAACGATTGAGGAGGGAGTATGACTGGGTTGTAGCCTATCCCCAGTATTATTAAATCTGTCCATTGAACAAAGAATAAAGGAAGCTAAAGAAAAATTTGAAGTACGAATTAAAATCCAGGGAGAAGAAACAAAAACTTGGTATTTGCCGATGACATTGTAATTCTGTCAGAGACAGCAAAGGACTTGGAAGAGCAGTTGAACAGAATGGACAGTCTCTTGAAAGTCGGGTATGAGATGAACATCAACAAAAGCAAAACGAGGATAATGGAATGCAGTCGAATTAAATCAGGTGATGCTGAGGGAATAAGATTAGGAAATGAAACACTTAAAGTAGTAGACGAATTTTCCTATTTGGGGAGCAAAATAACTGCTGATGGCCGAAGTAGAGAGGATATAAAATGTACACACTGGCAATGGCATGGGAAGCATTTGTGGAGAAGAGAAATTTGTCAACATCGAGTATAAATTTGTCAGGAAGTCTTTTCTGAAAGTATTTATATGGAGGGTAGCCACATAAGTAAGTGAAAAATGGACGATAAACAGTTTAGACAAGAAGAGAATATGAGCTTTTGAAACGTCGTGTTAGAGAAGAATGCTGAATATTAGATGAGTACATCACGTAACTAATGAGAAGCTAGTGAACAGAATTGAGGAGAAGAGGAATTTGTGGCACAACTTGACTAGAAGAAGGGACCGGTTGGTAGAACACATTCTAAGGCATTAAGAGATCACCAATTTAGTAATGGGGGGAAGCGTGGAGGGTAAAAATCGTGAAAGTAGACCAAGAGATGAATGCACTAAACGGATTCAGGAGAATGTAGGTTGCAGTAGTTGCTCGGAGATAAAGAGCCTTGCAAAGGATAGAGCAGCATGGAGAGCTGTATCAAACAAGTCTTTGGACTAAAGACCGCAACAACGACGAAGTTCAGTTTCGATCACTGCAGTTGTAGACACATTACAGACAACTACTAAAAATAATTTCTGTATATTTATACATATTTTGTCTGGCGAGCTTTTGAAGCAAACCCTTATTTTTTTCCCTTCAATACCCTGGAAACGACCAGAAAAGAAAATCTACAATAATGGAGTCCAACTGCTTTACATGAGGCGATAAAAAGTGTAATGGATGGACATTCGAGCCTTCGAGCTGCATGAGAATTATACAACATTCCTTTCAGCACTCTGCATTGTAACGTACAAATTAAAAAGAAACTGCAGCTGGATTATCTCCTACTGCAGAAAACAGAATTGGTCGTCCAACGGTGCTCAATTCTGAAATGGAAAATTCTGTCGTTCAGAGAACTTTATTTCTAGAACAGTGAGGATTGGGTCTGTTGCCACTCAAGTTGAGAAAAGCTGCATTTCGGTTGGCTGAGAAAAATAATTTGAAATGAGCATGGAACGAAGAAGGCACGTTTGCTGGAGTCGATCGGTTTACAGCATTTATGAAGAGACACACCATCCTTAGCCTGCGAAAACCTGAAGGTCTTTCACAAGCCAGAACTGAAGGCTTAAATAAAGCAGAAGTACGAGGGGCGTTCGAAAAATCCGTGCAAAAATAAAAACTACTTACGTGTTTGAGGTAAACATTTTTATTTTTCGACATAGTCTCCTTTTAGACTTACACACTTCGTCCAACGCTGTTCTAATTTGTTGATCCCTTCCGAATAATAGGAATTGTCTAAGTCTGCAAAACAACTATTAGTTGCTGCAATCACCTCCTAGTTTGAATAAAATCTTTGTCCCGCCAGCTATTTCTTCTAATTGGGGAACAAATAGCAGTCCGAGAGAGCCAAGCCTGGAGAATAGGGGGGATGTGAAACGAGTTGGAAACCTATTTCCATTAATTTTGTGAACACAGCTGCTGAGGTGTGTGCTAGTGCATTGTCGTGATAGAAAAGGACGTTTTTGCGGTCCAATCTCCGGCGGTTTTCTTGCAGATCGGTTTTCAAACGGTCCAATAACGATGAATAATATGCACCTGTAATTGTTTTACCCTTTTCCAGATAATCGATGAAGATTATCCCTTACGAATCCCAAAAGACAGTAGACATAACCTTTCCGGCCGAAGGAATGGTCTTCACCTTTTTTGGTGCAGACTCTCCCTTGGTAACCCATTGTTTAGATTATTGTTTGGTCCCACGAGTATAGTAATGTATCCATGTTTCATCCACAGTGACGAAACGACGCCTAAAGTCTAGCAGATCCTTCCTGAACAGCTGCAAACCATTCTTGTAACACTTCACAAGATTCCGTTTTTGGTCAAGTGTGAGCAATCGGGAACCCATCTTGAGGATAGTTTTGTCATGTCCAAATGTTTATGCAAAATATCATGTACCCATTCATTCGAGATGCCCACAGCACTAGCAATCTCATGCACCTTAACTCTTTTGTCATCCGTCACCATATCATGGATTTTATCAATGATTTATGGAGCCGTAACCTCCACAGGGCGTCCAGAACGTTCACCATCACTTGCGCCCATATGGCCACTCCGAAAATTTTGAAACCACTTATAAACTGTTCCAATCGGAGGTGCAGAGTCACCGTAATGTTTATCAAGCTTCTCTTTAGTCTCCCGAGGCGTTTTGCCTTTCATAAAGTAATATTTAATCACCACACGAAAGTCTTTTTCGTCCATTTTTTGACAATCACTCGACTTCCTTGATTCACACGAATGCCAAACACAAAGAAATAGACCAATATGGCTGAAACTTGGTGTGCGTTCTTTCCAAAGATGCACTAACTAAACATGGCCTCGATACGTGTCGGTGGTGCCATCTCTCGGACTTTGCGCGGACTTTTCAAACGTCCCTCGTAAGTAAATATTTCCAGAATTTGGAAGAAATTTTAAAGGAATATGATTTGTTTGATGAACTAGAGTGTATTTAAGATGTGGATGAGTCTGGCATACCTCTTAACAACAGACCCCAAAAGTAGTTAATCGTAACGGTAAGCGAGAAGTTATTTCACTAAGAAACGTGGAAATAGGACACAATGTGACTACCGCTGCACGCGTGATTGCATCTGGTACGTTTTTATTACCAATAGTAATTTTCAAAGGAGTGAGTAATACCAGAATTCTTGGCGAAGAGCGCATGGTTTCAAAAGACATAAGAGAAGAGCACGGCAAATCCGTAACACCAGCATCCAGTACAATTTCTCAGCACGATACTGGCAAGGACATCTTGCCAACACCAGAGGAAAGAGTTTCGTCTCGGAAATGGGAAACACAAACATCAATTCGACTCATTTCAGATGAGAACCTGGAAAACCTCCGTAGAAAGAGAAATCTTTTTCAACTGGGAACAAGGAAAGAGATCACAAATGCAGCAAGACCAATAAACAGAAATGTAGATCTGTGAGTAATGATGAAAGAAGTATTAAAAGCTTCAAATCACCAGCAAACAACAAGAATAATTGTGGATTTTGTTTCTTGAATTATTCTAGTGCGGAATCATTGGGAAAGGATGACTCGACTCGCTGCCAAAAATGTAATGTTTGTAATGTTTGCATCGGTGCCAGAGGAAAAAAGCTATTCTTGTGTAGAAGATGTCAATGATCAGAATTGTACCAAGAAGTGATCACAATTGTATCTAATGCAGTACATTTTAGAACAATTTTACTCAGTTCTGTAAGCTTTCCTTGCGTTTAAACTAACACTTGTAATTGCGTAATATTTGTGTTACATACTCATTAAACATCAAAGAATAAGTGCCATAATTTAAATTACTTCTTTCCTCCATATGTTTCCAGTTAGGATAGCGTTTGTCCGAAATGATCAAAATTGCATCACCTTACTCTTTCAATTGCACCGTACAATCGCGTTTGGAACATCACTATCAACCATCAGGATACTTGATACTTGTCGGTTAGAGCGCCATCTACCACGAATGGGAAACAATGGTTTCAGTAAACATTACGTAGATTTTGTCGTAGAGTCCAACTATGCACTAAGAATGGGGCGGGGATTCCCATTTGAAAATGCAAAATGGACCTTGCCCACACAGGACGGGTTGTTAGGAGGTAGCCAGTTGTAGCACAAACAAATGTTCTCTTTACTAATACTAACCCTTCACCTAGAACGTATTTTTCGTACGATGCGTCGTTTTCGAGATATCTAGTTGTTTCAAGGTCAAACGAACACTCTGTGCATAAAAAGAAAGAAGAAAATTTTAATGTCTATGTTTTAGGTCTGAGAGCAAAGGGCTTTTGAGATTAATAAAAAAATATCGGATGATTATAATTAAAGTGCAGCAACTCATGAGGGTCCAATACAGACTGTAATTTTCGCATCGCGGCGAAACTTGATAGATACGCTAATGCGTTACTGTGGAGCCGATTTACGCTGGAAAAAATTAATTTCAGTTTTGGCCACCACTGCAAATCTAACGCTGTGAATGGAAGAAAGATGTAAGGAATTTTTTCCATATGTAATGAATTAGGAACGGGATGTCGGCAAGGAAGATCGAACAAGTGTGAAAGGCATACTACTGATTTTATTAGTAACCGTTCCTTACGCAATTCATCCAATATGGGCACTGCAGACGTCGACGGGATATTGCATCTCTCCCTATAGCTTACCCCTACTTTTCTCAGAATTTCGAACATCTTGCACCATGTTACATTGTCGAACGCTTTTTCCAGGTCGACAAATCCTACGAACGTGTCTTGATTTTTCTTTAGACTTATTCAATTTTTAACCGCAACGTCAGAATTGCCTCTCTCGCGCCTTTACCTTTCCTAAAGCCAAACTGATCGTCATCTAGCGCATCCTGAATTTTCTTTTCCATTCTTCTGTATATTATTCTTGTAAGCAACTTGGCTGCATGAGTTGTTATGCTGATTGTGCGGTAATTCTCACACTTGTCAGCTCTTTCCGTCTTCGGAATTATGTAGATGATGTTTTTCCGAAAGTCAGATGGTATGTCACCAGACTCATACATTCTACACACCAACGTGAATAGTCGTTTTGTTGCCACTTACCCCAATGATTTTAGAAATTCTGATGAAATGTTATCTATTCCTTCTGCCTCATTTTATCTCAAGTCCTGCAAAGCTCTGTTAAGTTCTGATTCTAATATTGGATCCCCTATATCTTCTAAATCAACTCATGTTTCTTCTTCTATGACATCAGACAAGTCTTCCCCCTCATAATAGCTTTCAGTGTTTTCTTTCCACCAATCCGCTCTCTCCTTTTCATTTAACAGTGGAATTCCTGTTGTGCTCTTAATGTAAGCACCCTTGCTTTTAATGTCACTGCAGGTTGTTTTGACTTTCCTGTATGCAGAGTCTGTCCTTCCGACAATCATTTCTTTTTCGATGTCTTCACATTTTTCTTGCAGTCATTTCGTCGTAGCTTCCCTGCACTTCTGTTTATTTAATTCCTCAGTAACTTGTACTTCTCTATTCCTGAGTTTCCTGGAACATTTTTGTACTTCCTCCTTTCATCGATCAACTGAAGTATTTCTTCTGTTATCCATGATTTCTTCGCAGTTACCTTCTTTGTACCTATGTTTTCCTCCCCAAACTCTGTGATGGCGCTTTTTAGAGATGTCCATTCCGCTTCAACTGTACTGCCTACTGAGCTATTCCTTATTGCTGTATCTGTAGCATTAAAGAACTTCAAGCATATCTCGTCATTCCTTAGCACTTCTGTATCCCACTTCTTTGCATATTGGTTTTCCTGACTAATGTCTTAGACTTCAGCTGACTCTTCATCACTGCTATATTGTGATTTGAGTCTATGTGTGGTCCAGGGTACAATCCAGTGTCTGATTTCGGCATCTCTGTGTGACCATGACGTAATCTAACTGAAATCTTGCCGCATCACCCGGTCTTTTCCACGTATACCTCCTCCTCTTGTGATTCTTGAACAGAGTATTCGCTATTACTAGCAGAAACTTGTTACAGAACTCTATTAGTCTTCCTTCTCTCTCATTCCTTGTCCGAAGCCCATATTCTCCTGTAACCTTTTCTTCTGCTCCTTCCCCTACAACTGCATTCCAGTCTCCCATGACTATTAGATTTTCATATCCCTTTACATAGTGTATTACCCTTTCAATATCCTCATTTTTTTTCTCTATCTTTTCATCTTCAGCTTGCGACGTTGGCATGTATACCCGAACTATCGTTGTCGGTGTTGGTTTGCCGTTGATTCTGATAAGAACATCCCTGTCACTGAAATGTTCACAGTAACACATCCTCTGCCCTACCTTACTATTCATAATGAATCCTACTCCTGTTACAGCATTTTTTGGTTCAAATGGTTCAAAAGGCTCTGAGCACTATGGGACTCAACTGCTGAGGTTATTAGTCCCCTAGAACTTAGAACAAGTTAAACCTAACTAACCTAAGGACATCACAAACATCCATGCCCGAGGCAGGATTCGAACCTGCGACCGTAGCGATCTTGCGGTTCCAGACTGCAGCGCCTTTAACCGCACGGCCACTTCGGCCGGCTAGCATTTTTTGCTGCTGTTGATATTACCCTACACTCATCTGACCAGAAATCCTTGTCTTCTTTCCACTTCACTTCACTGACCCGTACTATATCTAGATTGAATTTCCCTTTTCAGATTTTCTAGTTTCCCTACCATGTTCAAACTTCTGACATTTCACGTCCCGACTCATAGAACGTTATCCTTCCGTTGATTATTCAATCTTTTTCTCATCGTAACCTCCCCTTGGCAGTCCCCTCCTGCGATCCGAATGGGGAACTGCTCTGGAATCTTCAGCCGCCAATGCTGATTATTAAACAAAATTTAAGCAACGGCGGGAATCGAACCCGGGACCGAAGACGTTTTGATTACGAATCAAAGACGCTACCCATTTTTTTGGCCACTTTAATAAAAGTTGCTACTGTTCAATTTCTCGAGGAACCCAGCCTGCCCGTGTGGCCAGTTTAGCAATTGGTTGCTCATTTTGCAATATTTGAGCGCCCATCTGCTGATTATGGACCTCTTGATGTTTCTCAAACTAGTGACGCATTGCACGATTAGTGGCCATCACCTGAACCATATCCTTAATATATAACTTAAAACTAGTATCTTGTTCAGATCGTATCTTACCACTTATATTACCCACTTCAGTATTTATTTTCGTTTCAAAATCCCCCTGTTTAACTTCCAATTCAGTTGTGAAGTTTTGATATGCAGTAGCATGCTCATCCAATGCTTTGATTACTTTAACTAACCCCTCCTTGTGCCCTGTAGCACATTCCTTCTTCACATGGTCCAGATCAGTACCCACTTTATATAAAACTTGCTGTAGTTTATTGTCTACTTGCTGCTCCAATTGCAACTTACACTGAGTGATCGCCACTTTCAATGGAAAACTGGAGCTTACTTGTTCATTACTTTGCTTAATATGTTTGCTCATTTCTTCCAGAAATTGCGTCAAAGTTGCAAGATGTGACAGCAAGTAGACATTTTTCTCTTCCTCTGGTACTGACGAAATCATCTGGTCTACTATTGATTCTGACTTGCCTTGAGTAGCCTCAACGCCTTCAGAGATTGAATCACTCAAGTTTAGTGGCACCTCTTTGGTCTGTTCGGTCTCTACGTTGCAATCAACCGCCAATACATTTCTCGTTGAATGCAGATGTGGGCTAAACACCTCTTCACTGTCTAATTCCCTCATTATACTACCCATTTTAACGACCACCTCAGTATCACCGTCGGCTTTCCCTGCTATGCTACTTTTATCCTGCTCAGCCATTCTCTTTTCTAAAGTTAAAAATGCTGTTCAACTGTAGGCATAGAAGTCGGTTTCTTAGCTGTCGAAGACTTCAACGTACTGCCTGTCTGCTGCGTGCTCCGCGTTGTTCTGTTAGCGCCGTCCTCTTTGTGCCGTGCTTCTGCACCAGCTCCACCCTCACGTGGTCTGCTGTCAGCTGTCTTCTGCTTCTCCCCCACTAAACCGCTTGTGACGTCAGCCATTATCTCTGCTCTTTGACGCAATTTTAGCTTATACTCTCCCTGTTGTTTTCCACGCAAATACACTTTTGATTTAGACTCTTCGGCAACTTTTACTCTGGCCCTGTGCTCTAATTGAAACGTTTTTCAAGTGAACTACTTTTTTACCCTTCGGCAGCCTCTGGTCGGACCAGTCCACCTTCTCCATCCCCCATCCTCCCATCCCTGTGGATGCTGCGTTGTATTTCTAAGCTACCTCTGGCTTTTCGACGTCCTTCCGCCTTCACGGTCTTGCAAGTCACCGTACTGGCCTACCGCACTCGACTCGGCTCTTATTGTAACCCTTCGGCATGCTACCTCCGCTCTGGCCGTCAGTCTGTCTGCCATCCCATTGCATTCTAATCGGCGCTCGCTTAGTTAAAAATGGCTAGAACTTTAGTTTTATTGCCCGTACAACAACCGGGTTTCTTTCTGAAGCCACCTCATATTCTTAGGGATCACATGAAGTTCTTAAAACTATTGCTTATCTGAAGCGTGACAATCGTACCAGCACATTGCCACGTTTCACACTGAATAGCTTTCGTACCCATATTTTTTCCGTTTTTGTTTATTTCGTTTTTGCAATCAGAAGTGAAAGTGAAACAGAGGGGCCAGTGTAGTCTGGTTCTCGAGACATTTCGAGCAGAACTGTCCCTTACACTGCGGACAAGACTATGTTGCAGGGCTGCCCCTGGACAGATGCGAGTCATTGAATCCGTGCAGTCCCACAACAAAGACCCGCCACATTGTTGCAGTGTGGACTAGGCTTTAGACTGGCACAAACACCTCCTTCTCTGTCTTCCGCGAGTTCGCCTCTGTACTATCCTGCACTTTTGTCACATTATCGGTAGTCCCTTGTAGCACCAGTTCTTCGTTGTGAGGTACCGCCCTTATAGCAGAAAGGGAGATATGACAATACACAATTTTTTTCGAGGTTATTCCATCTATTTGAGTCAGATTCCTTTAGCTACACAGACAGATCGCAGGACTGTAGTACATGTCAGGCAGCAAGTGTATGTGTGTGTGTGTGTGTGTGTGTGTGTGTGTGTGTGTGTGTGTGTGTGTACATGTGTGTTTGTGTGTTTGTGTGTGTGTGTGTGTGTGTGTGTGTGTGTGTGTGAGAGAGAGAGAGAGAGAGAGAGAGAGAGAGAGAGAGAGAGAGAGTATCTTAAACACGAAATTGTGTTGGTGGCACTTATGTGAAAAAGGATTAAATTTTCTTTTTTGCAATTTCAGAGGGAACTTTCTACACACACTGGTGTCCAAAATTATACATGAATTTTTGTTATTTATTTCTTTTGTATTCAGACAAAACTCGAATCTGGAAGAAAAGCAATCATTTCCAACAATGTCTCAGTCCTGAGGGACAAAAGACGACTAGCTCAACACAATGCGATTCTAAGTGATGAGCATAACTCATCAAGAATTTGGACTCTACATTTGCTGGATTTAGGTTTGTGAATGAAGAGTCGTTCATGGGATTTCAATGTACATATTTCAGCTGCTATTCAACAAATCTTCAGAAGAGTTAAATCAAGCCACAGCACATTTTCGAGGATTTCGACGGATTGAGCGTGATTGACAAAAACTGATTCCATTTCTAAATTCTGCCAGCATGACTTATCTAAGACCATTCACCGTATGCTTTGTGGGAAAATTTCTGTTGACTAATGTTATTATGAATTCTGTAAAACAGTCAATGACCTGCAATAAATTTTTTGCAGTACTCATCAATTTAATTTCATCTTCATTTAAGTTTCCTGCGGTTTTCCTGAATCATTTCAAGCTAATATTCATTGTTTAATATTGTTCAATTAAGCTAAAGTACTATCTCTTGAATATAACAGTGATATCAAGGTTATGTCAATTCTAACTTTCCATGCTCTTTTATAACGTATTGCACCGCTTCACGTGGCCCGTGTTTTCTCCATTTGTGGAAGGTACACTCATATAAAAAGTATGTAATGTACACTCTTTTATACTCCTGATATCAGGTGCTTCATAGCGATATTTTTAAAGAAATTTCCACCATTTAACTGTAACTGACTATTCATTTTTTTCAGATTTATTTACAGTCAAATGGCGAACATTTCTTTCAAAAATAATGACTATATTAGTTTCACAGGGAGGCAGTGTAGCAACAACAACGCATTCCACAGTATCTCAGGACAGACACCACTCCTCAGCTGTAGCTTTCGTGAGATGGTGTGAGCGTGGGGTTGATCTGCTGTTATTCTGCGCAACGGATTAATCTCAGATGTACCCTTTACTCTGTGGCTCATGCAAGATCCAATTTCCACCCACACACTACTACAGAAGTCAGACAGACGCTCCTAACGTTCTAAAGAGAAATGCCTGAAAAACTTCCAGCAATAAATATCTTCTGGAGTCGTCCGCTGTAAGGAAATGACACAAAAATTCACAAAATTTCTTACGTAACTAGTGGGATACTTGGGTACTGGAGTAGTGCTAGTTAGTGTAAGAAAAACATGAAACTAACGAAAATTATTATTTATTTTGCAAAAATTCTGAGAAATCACAATGGCACTTTTAGTTATGAATTGAACAAGTTATATCCTGGTTCTTATCGGAATGTGAAGTTACCTCTCAAGGATAGGATTCGCTAATGAAATTTCTATACAAAGTTTAAGATCGTTATTGACTTGGCAGAATGGCTGAGAGCCACGCCTATTCAACTTGAATGATTATCCATTAAAATGTTGCTAGGTACGGTCTAGGCTGTTGTGTGTGAAATGCAGTGAAGGGTACTGTTGTGGAGGAAATATGGGGATCGCAATAGCTGTAGTGCACAATACCATAAGCTGTGATGACTGCTGTCTGCGCCGCTCGCTGCTGACAAATAAGATAACTCTCATTCGATCCAGATTGACCTTCACCAATCAAACTATGCCTTGATGAAGTCAAGGACTCCTATTCGCTCGCAGGCGTTTATCTATAACTCTGTCTGTTCACACCGCACAATAAGTGTGTGAGCCAACACAGTGAACAACGCTTAATCCCAAGGACTCAATATAGAGTCGCACATCGATTCGCTCTCGACAGAGGTGCTCTCCCAGTGAAGTACTGAGGAGAGACTTGTTCCTCGCTCTTTGAGTACACGTACGAGCGCGCACGCTCTCGTTACGTGTTCTCACTCCAAGAGCGACAATGGAACGGCCCCTCTCCACGCCAGACGTGAAGGGGTATATATCTTTCAATCTCTTCCATTACTCCTTCAGCTTAAGGCGTCATAAATATCGTCTGCCAATCAGCATTCCTCTTCTAAAACGGGAGAATGACGTTTCGTTTAAGGTAACCAATCCGGAAATCCATAGCATTGGCGTTTGGCGTTTGCTGTCACCCTGTGAAAATCTCTGAAACTGCGTGCTATGTGTAAAGAATGCGTGTTAAGCCAAACACGGGGTCGTTCCCCCTTTTCACTCAGGCCAACGCTGTCTGCTCTACATGCGGTCACCGGCCGACATAGATAGGCTGGGTCGTCCTCTGAAGGGACCGGCCCCCTGGCATGCGGTCTGCCTCTCTCGAACTAAAGGCTCCTGTGACCGTCATGTCTGGAATGTATGTGTGTACGCCAGCCTCGAGTATTTCAGCCACGGTGTGCTTACTTGTTATTTGCATACCGTTTACGTGAATTCATACAACATTGACTTTATCTTATCGAGTTTGGGTTCGAATGAAGAGTCTTGATGTGCGGAATATGATTGTGAGGGCGGAATATGTAAGCAATGAAGGTCAGGGGACCACGACGTCTTACAATGAGTACTCTTATTCTCTTGTCTCCCAACAGGCGTCAAACTTATTCTGAGAACTCCAAAACCTTTGCAGCTGCACCACGCAGTATTAACAAGATACCACTCGTAAGTACCCAGCTGGTGCAATAGAAACCATCTTCACCCCATTATGAATATTGATAGGGACCAACTGATTACGATAACTGATTGGCCAGTCGATTGTGAAACTATCGACTGATAAACGTCATTGATAGTTATGACAGTTATCTCAATGTTTTCACCCAGCCTTTAGGTTGAGTGATTTCACTTACAAACTCTTTCAGCCGTTCCGGTTATACATAAACCATGATATGTGTTGCCAACGTCTTATTTCAAGGAAGTGTCAATAAAACGTACATTTCTAAACTGATTTATTATCCGATTTGTGTACTTTTGTACATGATTACATATTTCCGTACTTCTGGTGTTACATATCGATTTTTGATTGATTTTAAAAGATTAATAACTATTTCAATATTGCAAATCTATGGTTAAACACATGAACAATTGCTATTTTATTTAAATTAATTGAAGCTGTGTCTCTTTCTTCCCGCTGGTTTGCACCTATCACCGATAATCTTCTTTTGGTAAATGCTGACATCACGACAACATAAGCATATAAAATTACTTTTAACTGTATGATGATACAGTCACTTGCTTTTCAAGCACATTCTGTCACCTGTCGGAAGTATTTTTTTCGTTATAAATATTTTTCATTATTCGTTAATTTTTTAAATTTCCTTAGTTGAAATAATTTCAGAATGTGAATCATTTTGCAGATACGATGTATCAAGCTGAATTTATCTTGAGAATGACATTTTACCGAGTCATATGATTTCTTCCATTCCCACGCCATTGAGCGTTTCAGCATTATGATCCAGACACAAAGCTTACTGTTAATTAATCACCTAATCATAAATATGAGCGAAGAACTGAAGCAAAAGCTGCTTCAATGAAGAGCAAACGTTGGAAAGACAGTATCAGTGATGACTTGCGATAACAGAGCACAGTCTACAACAGTAATAATGCTCCGAGGATCAGGCGACTCCAATTACCTCTGCTAGAGGTCCAGCGCGGCGCGAATGTGATTCCAGACTGTTTACAGTGGTGGCCAGAAAAATCCTTGACTGTGAAACTGAAGTACCAATTTTTGAATGTGAATAGTATTTCTTCATGTCCGTGAAATACACTCTCAGATCGAAAACAAGAAACACGCACCACGAAGGAATTATCCGTTTGGGACGGAAACGGTTGATGTAATGTACATGTACAGACAAACAAATGATTACAATTTCATAAACACTGGATGGTGTATTCACGAGAAAGAGCTTCACAAATTGAGTAAGTCAATAACGCGTTGGTCCACATTCGACACTTATGCAAGTAGTTATTCCACTTGGCATTGACTGACGGAGTTTTTGGATATCCTCCTGAGCGATATAGTGTCAAATTATGTCCAACTGGCGCGTTATATCGTCAAAATACCGAGATGGTTGGAGGACCCTGTCCATAATGTTCCCAACGTTCTCAGTTGGGGAAAGATCCGGCGACCTTGCTGGCCAAGGTAAGGTTTGACAAGTACGAAGATAAGCAGTAAAAACTCTCATGTGTTCAGGAGCGCATGATCTTGTTCAAATGTAAGCTCAGGTTGGCTTGTCATGAAGGACAATAAAACGGGGCGTAGAGTATCTTCGAAGTACCGCTGCTCCGTAAAGGTGTCGTGGATGACAACCAAAAGGGTCCTGCTATAAAGGAAATAGCACAGCAGTCCA
This sequence comes from Schistocerca americana, assembly GCF_021461395.2. NCBI lineage: Eukaryota > Metazoa > Arthropoda > Insecta > Orthoptera > Acrididae > Schistocerca > Schistocerca americana. The sequence continues at coordinate 176,130,982 of NC_060123.1, forward strand.
TCGCTCCTCCTTGTCGCTGGTATCCCAGCGCTATCTGCGGTGTCCCCAGACACGTCTTTGGCCTGTAATCTCAGTGACTGGCGGAGGATTGTCTTCAGTGACGAGTCTCACTTCTAACTGAACCCATATGACTAGTGAAGACGTGTCTGGAAACGGCCCCGACACTCGGTGGTATACCAACCTGACTGCTGCCCGCCATACGGCCCGAAAACCATGAGTGATGGTCTGGGCTGCCATTTATTTTGATTGCAGGACCCCTTCGATTGTCGACCGCTGCACACTAACAGCTCAGCGCTCACAATTCAGAAAATACAATTTTTTCTGCATATAAACAAAGAAACAAGACCTCCATACAACTATCAACATTAAAATCTAAATTCGGTTTCCCTTTTACAAGTGGGCTTCAAATAACTCTACCATGTTCTGGCGAATCGCAATGCTGATCTGTATGTGGAACGAACACCAATAAAATCGTCGCTAATCTAAGTTAGACAGTATTACACACGAGATCCAAAATTAAATCTCTATAGCAAAGCCTCACTCGAAATACAACGGCTTTGGCGAATGACAACCAGTACTATGATCACGTATAACAAAAGGTCATCACTGTTGTTTTCTTTCTAATCCGGTCCTTGGCTGTTTAGTAAATACTGGCAGCTCACCATCCGCAAACCAAGGCAGTAGAAATAAGAAACGTGCCGACTCTGAAGACGCAAACATGCGACTACAAGGCAGAAAGAAGCACTGACTCTTCAAATACGGTTGGCACACTTTTAACAGCATCGTCATTCACAACACCAATGAACCAGTCCTCAGTGAGCACCCCCATTACCAATCGGAACAGCAAATAAACATTGAGAACTTAGGGCGCAGCTGTGCTGCCTCTGGCGGACCGCGGGCGAAACGAAGTACAGAGAATTTTAATGAGCGGCGTGCATGGACGACAATGCGCACACAGCTCATAATTGGTTACGTTGTCTCATGTGTAGCATAACACGTTTCGAGTGTTTATTCTCATTTTAGAGTTCTGTTGGAGGTAACATCATATGTGGACGTGATGTCTGCATGTATATCATGCCCCTCCTTCCCTGTATTCGTCTTCTCAAAGTATTGTGCCTCCTCATCATGCAGAAATTCATAATCACTCATAACATCATTCTTAGTGGTTGTTTACTTTAACATTTGTCTGTGTCAAAATTTTTAAAGCAAACAAGCATTGTGGATGGTGTGTTGCATGTGTGTGAATTTGTGAATTTCTGCGTGACGCTGTAGGCGCAATGCCTTAAGAACATAAAAAGACGAAAGCAGAGAGAGAGAGAGGCAGGACAACACACTTGTAGACACTATATCAAAGAGTGATGTTAACTCCATCAGCACTCGAAAATGATAACAAATTATTGAAATGTGTTCTGCTACACATGACAAAACGTAATTGATGTAGTAATTCTATCATTACAATAGTTACCAGCACCATCTGCGAGTACTGTAAAAACCAAGGACTTGACCCTCGAAAGAGGGGCAAAACCGAAAGCCTCCCAAACTTTATAAAATTCACAGTCACGTTTCCCAGGCAACGAACTGTGTCACATCTTCAATATTTGCAAAAAATTAGCATTGTAATGTCAATCTGTTCCCTCACTTTTTTAAAAAAAAAAGTGGTGAGACGAAGCGGCACCTGTTGTTCCAAAGAGCAGAGAGCACACAAATTTCGCAGTGCACAATTTATTAATAGATTTTGTTCGTTAAAATTCCCACTTGTTTATATATGTGGGATGCCAGTTAGAGAGATATTTGTGCCATATTTCAGTAAGCCAAGCACTGTAACTCCTTGAAATTCAGGAGGAATTTACATCCTCTCACCTTGCCAAATATTTCACAAGTGGTACAAGGACACGAATTGTAGCATCTTCTACATATTCGTCAGCAAGAGAGCGTTGCAAAATAATTCCGGAGGCAGAAATAGTAAGGGAGGTTTCACAGAGACGCGATTTACGAAAATACACATTCCAAGAAGAATCAAATATTACACTAAATTACATCTCACAATATACCTCAGGAAATGACAAAGTCGGGTTACGAACAATCGTTCTACCATGCACCATTAGTGGTTGTAACAGGTGATGAAGAGAGAAGTCGGGGGGGGGGGGGGGGGGGAGGGAGGGAGGGAGGTACGCGAAATAATGTGCAGCACAAATAATGGAAACGCAAAGTACGTCCCATGGTAGAGCTCTGAGGCAATGAATGTTTTTATTCCACCAAGGTAACTAGGGTCAGTCAAAAAGTATTGCCTCCTATTTTTTTCTCCTTAAACAAAATCTGTTAAGTGAAATATTTGAATTTGGCACCATTCTGCGAAGCTTCTTCTCAAATGCACTGCAGTAGTTGCATTCTGCGGCAACAGATGCCACTACTGCAGTCGCTTGGAAAATGGCCGACATCGATGTTCGAATGAAACAGCAATCTCTAACATAATTCTTGATGGACAAAAACAGTGAAAATGGATGAAGATTATGTTGAAAGCCATAAATTTATCGTCGGTGTTGTGTTTTTCAACATATGTAGCTGCATCTGAAATTATTGACAAATGAAAAAAGGAAAGGGGCATTACTTTGTGACTGACCCTCATAGATTTCTCTTCTCCAAGGATATTGGTACAGATGAAACATGCTACATAGCAAGGTCAAAGTTGCTGGTAACGTTGGTAGATATGCAGTGTTTCACTATCGTAATGTGTCGGTGGGCGGCAGAGACAGTCTTGCTTCACTAATAGGCGGCAGTGTCGTCTGCTCGTCAAGAACTGACCTGAAATAGGCAAAAAAAAAAAAGCAGGAAGTGTCAATGATTGTGGTGACGATAGTGCTGGAATGAGGATCAATACGAGCTTAGGCTACTGAAACGTGGTAATCTTGCTGCTTCTTTTGAACTAGCACATTCTCATTGGGCAAACGTTTATCACCTTTGGTGGACGTGGCACCGAACTTTACCTGATGTCATTCCCACTTCCTGCATCATCGGTTTTTTTAGGGTTTGATGACAGTGCTGGTTACCCAACTGCATTGGGAACTAAACAAATATACGATCATTGGTCCTGGCCAGAATTAATAGTGCTCCCACGGAAGTTTCTGCCGCAAAGGAGATCGTCTTGATTTAAGCAGGGCAACATGCCCTTACCGCCTTGCCTCTTGGCAGCCGTATAGCATCCCTGTTGCATCATTAGCTTCAAGAGTGCAAAAACTTGGCATTTACGATGCGTGTAAATACAATAAAAAATGTGCACATAATAGGAACACGCAAATCCAGGACAGTACTGGCCACGTACGATCAATCACAAATTTCGAATGTACGCGCCTGGTATATGTCTTCTACGTACAGTTTTGTTACGCCCCAGCTTAACATCGCAGTACTCACTTGACATGTGGTTCCAAACATATATGTACTTGACACCTGAAATGATTTTGGATTTTCTTCCTTCGATTTATGCACAGCTTAAGTTTAAACTGACCAGGTCGGGAAAAGTGGTCACTGCATATTTTTTGTCCTGAACAGTGCTGCCAAGTGACAAGAAGTGGTCAAAAATAGTTCTATATACTCTATCATTGTTGTTCGTGAGTTTCACAGAGGAAACTTGTTCCCTTTTTTTAATAAAAACTTTTATGATTTTTAGCTGCCAGATGCGAAGTGAGTCATTCATATTATTCTTGTTACCTTATTGATCATAGAGTAACACTTTTTATCACATTAGTGTTAAACAAATTCATTTGGCTTAAAAAAGTAGTTCCGTGTTGTTTCTTTTGTTCTGATAGATAGTTTCATCTTTGAACCACTAATGCCAAAATGGTGCCCAATTGGGAAAAGTGCCCAGGAAAAGTGGCCAAGGTGTCTACCCCAACAAGAGATAGTTACCTCCATAAATCACTCATAATACTGAAGATCAGATTGACTTCTAAATCTTTTTATATTTAAAGTTATCATCTGTCATTATATCCCTTTCTGACAATTTTGAGTTAATTAATTTGTATTACTTAAAACCGTCTCTTTTCTGTTACATTTGCATAATAAAAAAAATCTGGCTGAAATCGGTCTGTTCCAGCAGCTTGGTATTGTTTCAGATATTAGGGCATGAAGATGCCTAGAAAATATATCCAAAAGTCAGAACAATAAATATGAGATGCTTCTGCGATGGCACTGGCCCATTACACTCCTAGGCAGCGAAAAGTGGCCACGACCTTAGCCTTCAGACAAATGCATACAGTTCCTACATTTTCTATCTCATTTAAAATATTTGGTGCGATACCTTATAATACCTACATCCCAAATTTAAAGCGGCAGTCTACTGTCACTAACCACGGTTTTGTGAAAATTAAGTTTCCCTTAGAGTGGTCACTGTACACCACCTTTAAGGCGACGTTTCCCGATATTAGCTGCAATGATGTATTCCACCGGCTGCGTACTCACTCACTTGGCGTGATGTGGATAGTTGATTGCTTTCGTATCTTTAATATACCACGGAGTTAAGCCGATTTCTTCTGGTTGTAATAAGACGATGTACTCTTCCTTCGGATGTATCATAAATTAGTCAACCTTCTTTTCAGCTAATTTCTTTCGCTGATAAAAACCCGATACGAATATTTCTCTGTATTTGTTTTATATACTATTAATGGAAAATTGGTTCCCATCTCTTCTTGTATACAGCAGGATTGTTTAGTCAGTCTAGTCGAGTAGGGACTGGTTCTAAAATTTCATGTAAATCGTCGCCTGGGCACAGAAAAATGTAAATGGAAATACAAACTCGATGCAGTATCATGTTAACTAATTGTCGTTAGCCCATGAATTCCAACGAATCAATGAACTGGGTTGAAAATGGGCGTCAGTACGCAGTTTTCCTGTTAGTTGGCTCCTCTCCACAAATACATTAATGAATTATTTACGTATTGATATATTTTGCTGTTGGAATTGTATCGAATTACTAATTAAATTATCTGATGCAGTCAGAACCTTAAGGTCACAAAGCACAACATCAAAAATTTGAGAAAATAGATGTTCGTGAAAATCAAATTTTTATACAGATGTCCAGTGTCATAGGTCTGAATTGTTTTTAAATCAAGTCTCAACATACTATATTTCCTATGAAAAATAATGTACCTATTTATGTTGTGAAATATCAATTAATATTTAGGATTATATTTATTATTAATGTTAATTCACAAAATTTCCATATAAAGTCTAGTGACAATAGTGTTTTTTGACAGTTGTAAAGTTTGTAATTAATGTGAAACTAGAATCAGAACATAAAGAACAAACACTAAATGCATCACATGCATAATTATGATCCTGGTTATCATAATTTACATTAAGCACATTCAGTTGCGTGAGATTCAGATAAAACAGCCAATATACCTCCAATTACGAATTACTGCTACTATGTACATGATGTAGAAACTGAATTATGTTGGCAAACATTGATGAAAATTGGGCAGTGCAAGGCGGCCGGAGTGGCCGAGCGCTTCTAGGCGCTACAGTCTGGAACTGCGAGACCGCTACGGTCGCAGGATCGAATCCTGCCTGGGGCATGGATGTGTGTGATGTCCTTAGGTTAGTTAGGTTTAAGTAGTTCTAAGTTCTTGGGAACTGATGACCTCAGAAGTTAAGTCCCATAGTGCCCAGAGCCATTTGAACCATTTTTGGGCAGTGCAGAACAACAATATTACGCTTTGTGCTTTGACCCTACGTGGAAGCGAATGAGAAATAGATGAGACAGGTTTCCGTGAATGTTTATATCTACATCGTGGAGCTACAGAAATAGATGAAACTGGTTCGTCATAAGATCAACAGATGCCAGGTTCAAAATGGTTCAAATGGCTCTGAGCACTATGGGACTTAACAGCTGTGGTCATCAGTCCCCTAGAACTTAGAACTACTTAAACCTAACTAACCTAAGGACATCACACACATCCATGCCCGAGGCAGGATTCGAACCTGCGACCGTAGCAGTCGCACGGTTCCGGACTGCGCGCCTAGAACCACGAGACCATCGAGGCCGGCAACAGATGCCAGGAGCACGCATGCATGATACAACCTCAAAATCGATGGGGATGTGATTTAAACCCTTATGGTTCTCAGCGCCTCATTTAATCGTCAGCATACATACAACGTGTCACGAATAATGTAAGCAAGAGTTACTAATATCAGTCAAGGAAAGAACGAAGGAAGTTTATGGTGTAACGTCCCGTCGATATAGAGCTCATTAGAGACGGAGCACACACTCGGAAAGTTTCTAGGATGGGGAAGGAAGTCGGTCGTGCCCTTTCAAACGAACCATTGCGGCATTTGCTTGGAGCGATTTAAGGAAATCACGGAAAACATAAATCAGGATGGCCGGACGCAGATTTAAACCGTCGTCCCGCCGAAAGCCTGTCCAGTGTGTTAACCACTGTGCCAGCTCACTTGGCAATGTTATTCAAAAGACAAACACTAGAGACAGCTGAATTTCAGTTTGGGAAGCATAGTAAAGTAAGGCAAGCAAGTTCCGTCAATGATAAGCAGGAGGCAAACGCTATGTTGAAGCGCTAGTGTCTTAACCTAATAGTATCACGTAATGAACACACCATAAAAAAGATTTTATGTAATCGGCTTCGCTGACGGTGATTACAGTAGTTTGGAGAATATAATGCAGATATTTGGGTAGTAAGAATAACTTCCCAGGTTAGCCGAGCGTACTAATGCGCTGCTTCCTGGACTTGGGTAGGCGCACTGGCCCTGGATCAAATCCACCCAGCGGATTAACGACGGGGACCAGTGTGCCAGCCAACCTAGATGTGGTTTTCAGGCGGTTTTCCACATCCCACTAGGTGAATACTGGGCAGGTCCCCAGGTCCCGCCTCAGTTACACGACTCGCACACATTTGAAATCGTTCGCACTATTTCAAGGTTTCACTAGATGCAAACAGCTGGAATACACTACTTCCGTCCTGGGGGGGGGGGGCGGGGGGCGGTAACGGACTAATGACAGGAAGGGCATCCAGCCACCCTCTGACACTAACATTGAAAAATCTATAGTAACAGGGCTGACCTCGTGTCGAAGTGGGACGAAGGCCAAAAGAAAATGATGAATGATGATTCGGGTAGTAAGAATGAGCCAATAGACATGTCATCTCGTTCCGCTTTTTAGAAAACTGTAGGCCACGTGAATTATTATTACACTGAATACATGCGTATTCAATCACAGTTGGCGACCCTGAAGTGCATGAAATAAATAGCAAATCTTCCTGAATAGGATTCAAGGCACAGCTCACGTGTCCCTCGGGCTATTCTGCAGGGCGAATTCTTCAAAGTGCAAAGTTGCTACTACAATATAATAAAAAAATAAGTATCTAGATATATGGTAATAATGAGATTAATTTTTTTGGCGTGTCGGACAAGCACAATAAGCTTAGCTATGCCTGTAAATGGGTAAAGAATCTTTTCATATTAGTTCCACATAAACGAAATAGTCTTTCTGTTGTAGATTTATGCTCACCAATTAATAATACTACGTTCGATCGCTGTATCCATCTACAAAGCCGGCCGCGGTGGCCGAGCGGTTCTAAGCGCTTCAGTCCGGAACCGCGCGACTGTTACGGTCGCAGGTTCGAATCCTGCCTCGGGCATGGATGTGTGTGATGTCCTTAGGTTAGTTAGGTTTAAGCAGTTCTAAGTTCTAGGGGACTGATGACCTCAGATGTTAAGTCCCATAGTGCTCAGAGCCATTTGAACCATCTACAAAATCTTGACCGTGTCCATCGTTCCCTATGTATCGGATCTTCGTAATAACTTCGAAGTACACAGTTGGGCTTCTTGGATTTTTATATCTTACAGTACTACGTGGAATAATAACTCAATTTTTCACTAGTGAAGCACTACTATATTCTTTCGTTTACGCACATCAAAAATACAGACTTTTTACTTATTCTCACAACCAAAATGGCTACCGCCGATTTCGCTGTAAAATAACGTGCGTCTACCTTCGTTCATTAACAGAGAGCGAGACCATCCTCTTACCGAGGAACAGGAAAAACATGTTTTTTAACACTTGAAAATCAACAGTACATGACGGTAGGCGCATACTCTACGCTGGGCTACCACTTCATCTTTGGAGAAAACGAAAACATAAAAGCTAGAAATGCAACAGGTACATCACACTATCGACTGCTGCTTGACTCTCAAAGACCACCTCACAGACACCTCACCGTACCACTATGTTCAGTATCGAGGAGGTAAGAGCGAAGAATAAGTGGAGCTGATCGGATCTTCTGATCGGTGCAGCGTAGGTTGAGAAAGTGTGCTCACAAACTTATAACAGACTTCTTACGCTCTGATTTGGCTTTTTTTATGCTTCTAGTCTCTTTTATTGTTAGGCCCACTTCTTGGCTACCCATGTTCACTTCACATACAGGCGAATCTTAAAGGCTGGTGCAAAATCCTTGGGCCTGCAACTGCAGCTCCTGAGCGTTGAGAGGAAGTCCTCTACACACTTTAGTTTTAGGGAGGCAGATATTCCCACGGTTTTGACGTGAAAAACCAAGAACAGAATTTTTGTGTCACGTTGGTAGCATAAAGCGACGTCTGAACTTAGGAACCCTGTTACTCGAGGGAAGCACCCATCATTCTCGGTCAACAAATCTCATTTGTTTTTAAGAGACTTTTGTTGACCAACCTTCTCAAAAAACGAGTGCTTCCACATTCTGACAATGAGGCTTAATCAAAATCCACCCATCTAAGGACTCTTTGAAGGAGGAGCGATATGAAGGAAGACATTAGTCCATAGGGTTGTATTTTAATATACTTTATTCCGCACCGTCCATTCTCAAATGCATCTGTAGCAACACATCTGCATGTGTTGATAACGCCTCGTCCACATCTGTTGCTATAGATACGTTTCGAAATGGGCCATGCCCAAGGTAGTAGTGCAGAATAAAATATTTTAAAACACAGCCCGCTGGAATAATGTCTTTCTTCAAATTACAGAGACTGTTGTGCCCACCCAGAAGCAAGTGATCGAGGTGCAATATTTTTCATTCTTCTCACAATGCCATCTGCTGGTACCAAAGAATCTCTGGTGGTGGCATCGTCCATACAATACGCCTCTCAAGCACGACCAGCCCTTTGTCTAAAGGATTCACCTCAGGAGAAAAATTATGCCATTCGATTCACGAACATTTCTTACCTCCCACTGCTTCAGCGATGCATAGAGACCTATAGAGATGGATGTCATTCCCCATGGAATGGAGACAAGACACTGTAGACCACGGAATTGACTTACATACCCTCTCCACTACATCTACATCTCCATCTACATGAATACTCTGAAAATCGCACTTAAGTGCCTGGCAGAGGGTTCTTCGAACCACTTTCACAACGATTCTCTATTGTTCCAACCTCGAACAGCACGCGGAAAAAAAGGAACCCTATACCTTTCCGTGCGAGCTCTGATTTCCCTTACTATATTATGAAGATGTTTCTCCCTATGTAGGTCGGCTTCAGCAAAATATTTTCGCTTTCTGAGGAGAAAGTTGGTGATTGAAATTTCGTGGGAAGGTCCCATCGCAAACGAAAAACGCCTCTGTTTTAATGATGTCCACCTCAAATCCTGTATCAGGTCAGTGACACTCTCTCCTCTATTTCTCGATCATGTAAAACGTGCTGCTCTTTTTTGAACTTTCTCGATGTACTCCGTTAAACCTATCTCGTAATGATCCCACACCACGCAGCAGTACTGCAAAAGAGGACGGGCAAGTGTAGTGTTGCCAGTCTCTTTACTAGATCTGTTGCGTCTTCTAAGTGTTCTGCCAATAAAGTGCAGTCTTTGGTTCACCTTCCCAACAACATTTTCCCTGTGTTCTTTCCAATTTCGGTTGTTGGTAATTGTAATTCCTATGTATTTATTTGAATTTACGGCCCTTAGATTTGACTGATTTCACGTGTACCCGAAGTTTAACGGATTCCCTTTAGCACTCATGTGGATACCCTCACACCTTTCATTATTTAGGCTGAAATGCCAATTTTCGCAACATACAGAACCTTTTCTAAATCGTTTTGCAATTTGTTTTGATTTTCTGATGACTTTGATAGATAATAAACTACAGCATCATCTGTCAACAACCTAAGACAGCTGCTCTGATTGTCTCCTAAATCGTTTTTATAGATAAGGAACAGCAAGGGCCTGTAACACTACCTCAGGAGGACGACGGTTCAATCCCGTCTCCGGCCATCCTGATTTAGGTTTTCCGTGATTTCCCTAAATCGCTTCAGGCAAATGCCGGGATGGTTCCTTTGAAAGGGCACGGCCGACTTCCTTCCCCATCCTTCCCTCATCCGAGCTTGCGCTCCGTCTCTAATGACCTCGTTGTCGACGGGACGTTAAACACTAATCTCCTCCTCCACTACCTCAGGGAACGCCAGAAATCACTTCCGTTTCACTCAATTACTTTCCGTCTCTTACTACGAACTATGACTTTTCTGATGAGAAACCACGATTGCAGTCGCATAACTGAGACGATATTCCATCAGCACGCAATTTGATTAGATGCCGCTTGTAAGATCGGAGTCAAAAGCGTTCTGGAAAGCTAGAAATACGGAATCAATCTGAAATTGCTTATCGACAGCACTCACCACTTCGTGTGAGTAAAGAGCTAGTTGTGTTTCACAAGAACGATATTTTCTAAATCCGTGTTGACAGTGTGTCAATTGACCGTTCTCTTAGAGGTAATTCATAATGTTCGGTTACATGTTCCAAAATTCTGCTGCATATCGAAATTAGTGATACGGGCCTGTAATTTCTCTGCAGTGTATTTGTTTATACATCCCTCAACATAGGAATCCTACGTGACCACAAATAATTCGTAGCCGTTGCAGGAAGCCTGGATGTGGCAACAGATCTCCAAATCCTGTTTACAAAGTAAAAAACTAAATTTAACTTTTTTTTTACTCTGTGTAGATAGAATATAGTTTATGATCACTCGCCGTGCCTGTAATGCAGAGATCGGTGGGGAACAAAAGGGAACAGGCGGTTCCTAAGGCCAATGGTGGCGGAGTTCACGAAGTAAACGGCTAGACAAGAACAAAAGTCCTTTCCCTAGCAAATGTCGCCGTAAGGGTACACCAACAGTCCAGCCAGCAATCCATATAAAAACTGTAATACAGGTAAAGTCAACCACACTACTAATCAGTGGCTTGTGTCTAAGACTTCGATGAACTAGCTAGACTAACTGGCAAGTGCGGGGTCGCCGTTTGCACAGGCACTCTCGCGTACGTGACACCTACATTTATATCGACATCTAGATAGATACGCCGTAAGTCATCGTACGGAGCGTGGTGGAGGGTACCCTGTACCACTTCCGGTCATTTTCTTTCCTGTTCCACTCGCAACAGGGAGAGGAAGCTCCGTATGAGCACTAATTTTTCGTATCTTATCTTCACGATTCTTACACGAAATGTATGTTGGCGGCAATAGAGTCGTTCGGCAGTCAGCTTCAGATGCAGGTTCTATAAATTTTCTCAGTAGTCTTCCTCGAAAACAACGTCGCCTTCCCTCCAGGGATTCCGATTTGAGTTCCCAAAGCATCTCCGTAACACCTACGTGTTTTTGGAACCTACCGGTAACAAATCTAGCAACCCGCCTCTGAATTGTTTCGATGACTTCCTTGTATCCGACCTGGTATGGAGCAATACTCAGGAATAGGTCGCACCAGCGTCCTATATGCGATCTCCTTCAAAGATAAACCACACTTTTCTAAAATTCTCCCAATAAACCGAAGTCTACCTAGCCTTCACTTCCACAATACGCACAGGCTTTCACGTTTCATATCGCTTTGCAACGGTATGCCCTGATACTTAAACGGCTTAACTGAGTCAAGTAGGAGACTATTAATTTCCTAATCATCAGCATTAACTTACATTTTCCCACATTTAGAGGTAGCTAGCATTCATCACACCTGCTAGAAGTTTTGTCCGAGTCGTCGTGTATCCTCCTACAGTTACTCAAGTTCGACACCTTACCACACAACACTACATCATCAGCAAACAACCGCCGATGGCTGCCGACCCTGTCCACCAAAACATTTATGTAGCTAGAGAACAACAGCGGTTCTATCACACTTCCTTGGTGTGCTCCTGACGATAGCCTTGTCTTGATGAACACTCGCCATCAAGGTCAACATACCAGGTTCTATAACTTAAATAGTCTTCGAGTCACTCACATATATGTGAACCTCTTCTACATGTTCGTACCTACGTTCACAGCCCGCAATGGGGCACCGTGTGAAATGCTTTCACGAAGTCTAGAAATATGGAATCTACCTATTGACTTTCATCCATAGTTCTCAGTATATCATTTCAGAAAAGAGCAAGCTGAGTTCGCATGGGCGATGCTTTCTAAAACCATGCTGGTTCGTGGACATAAGCTTCTCGGTCTCAATAAAATTCATTGTATTCGAACTGAGAATATGTTCAAGGATTCTGAAACAAATCCAAGTGAAGGATATTGGTCTGTAATTTTGAGGATATGTTCTTTTACCTTTCTTACACCACCGGCCATTAAAATTGCTACACCAAGAAGAAATGCAGATGATAAAGGGTTTCATTGTACAAATATATTATACTAGAACTGACATGTGATTACATTTTCACGCAATTTGGGTGCATAGATCCTGAGAAATCAGTACCCAGAACAAGCACCTCTGGCCGTAATAACGGCCTTGATACTCCTGGGCATTAGTCAAACAGAGCTTGGATGGCGTGTACAGGTACAGCTGCCCTTGCAGCTTCAACACGATACCACAGTTCATCAAGAGTAGTGACTGGCGTATTGTGACAAGCCAGTTGCTCGACCACCATTGACCAGACGTTTTCAATTGGTGAGAGATCTGGAGAATGTGCTGGCCAGAGCAGCAGTCGAACATTATTTGTATCCAGAAAGGCCCGTATAGGACCTGCAACATGCGGTCGTTCATTATCCTGCTGAAATGTAGGGTTTCGCAGGGATCGAATGAAGGGTAGAGCCACGGGCACGGGTCGTAACACATCTGAAATGTAACGTCCACTGTTCAAAGTGCCGTCAATGCGAACAAGAGGTGACCGAGACGTGTAACCAATAGCACCTCATACGATCACGCCGGGTGATACGCCAGTATGGCGATGACGAATGCACACTTCCAATGTGCGTTCACCGCGATGTTGCCAAACACGCATGCGAGCATCATGATGCTATAAACAGAACCTCGATTCATCCGAAAAAATGACGTTTTGCCATTCGTGCACCCAGGTTCGTCGTTGAGTACACCATCGCAGGCACTCCTGTCTGTGATAAAGCGTCAAGGGTAACCGCAGCCATGGTCTCCGAGCTGATAGTCCATGCTGCTGCAAACGTCGTAGAACTTCTCGTGCAGATGGTTGTTGTCTTGCAAACGTCCCCATCTGTTGACTCAGGGATCGAGACGTGGCTGCGCGATCCGTTACAGCCATGTGGATAAGATGCCTGTCATTTCGACTGCTAGAGATACGAGGCCGGTGGGATCCAGCACGGCGTTCCGTATTACCCTCGTGAACCCACCGATTCCATATTCTGCTGTTCATTGGATCTCGACTAACGCGAGCAGCAATGTCGCGATACGATAAACCGCAATCGCGACAGGCTACCATCCGACCTCTATCAAAGTCGGAAACGTGATGGTACGCATTTCTCCTCCTTACACGACGCATCACAACAACGTTTCACCAGGCAACGCCGGTCAACTGCTGTTTGTGTATGAGAAATCGGTTGGAAACTTCCCTCATGTCAGCACGATGTAGGTGTCGCCACCGGCGCCAATCTTGTGTGAATGCTCTGAAAAGCTAATCATTTGCATATCACAGCGTCTTATTCTTGTCAGTTAAATTTCGCGTCTGTAGCACGTCATCTTCGTGGTGTAGCAATTTTAATGGCCAGTAGTGTATATGTGGGAGTCACTTGCTCTTTTTTCCAGTCGCTTGGGACTTTTGTGCTGGGCGAAAGATTCGCGATAAATGCAAGCTACGTAAGGAGCCAATGTCACGGAGTACTCTTTGTAAAACCGAAGTGGGATTCCATCCGGACCAGGTGACTGATTTGCTTTCAAATCTTTCAGTTCTTCCTCTGCGCCATGGATGCTTATTGCCATGTCGTCCATAAAGGAGTCTGCCCGAGTGTCAAGCGAGAGCGAGCTGCTGCCGGAATATATAACACGAGCAGTGTGACTGTCCTCCATCTCGACACTCAGCTTCGGCGGGAAATCCGAATCACGGTCGGGTACTAAATTTACGAGCGTAACCGAGAGCATAGAAGAGTGGGGTAGCTCCTGAACAGCACACGTACCGTTACCGAGTGGGAGGGCGCAGGAGAAAGGTGCTGGCAGCGTGGACAGAGACTAGCTGCCTGCTGATGAGCGGATTTGCTTTCGTCGCGTGCGTGAGTCGTCCCAATGGCCCGAGCGGGGCCCAGATGTGGCGCGAAAGCCGCCCTGACACGGATTCGCGGCGCCTCGGCTCCTCTGGAGGAGCCGTCCTGTTCCGCCCCCACCACCGGCCAGCATCCGGCGTCGAGCCAGCGGCCAGCCGCCGCCTCCACCCACCAGTCCACCACTGCATGCAGACCCACGCTGCGCTATGAGCTCAGGGCTTAACAGAGGAACGTGACGCATCTCATACAAGCTGCCCAGAGTCCTACGCCACATATGAACAAGCTGGCACGGTGCTGGTCAGGAACGCGGCAGTCCGTAATCCAGTTTTGAACTTCCTTTTCCTCCGCATCTGGAGAGGACACTTCGCAACCACCGTCTATCAGTGAACCGTAAGTAGTCTGCAATGACAAATCAAATAGTTCTTCAGTGGTCTCTCAGGTTTTCTCGGCGTGATTGATTGATGCCGGCCGGAGTGGCCGTGCGGTTATAGGCGCTACAGTCTGGAGCCGAGCGACCGCTACGGTCGCAGGTTCGAATCCTGTCTCGGGCATGGATGTGTGTCATGTCCTTAGGTTAGTTAGGTTTAATTAGTTCTAAGTTCTAGGCGACTGATGACCTCAGCAGTTAAGTCGCATAGTGCTCAGAGCCATTTGAACCATTTGAGCCACTGATTGATGGTTTGCTGTCGGCTGTTAAACGAAGCTGTCGATCAACAATTCGCTTGAACACCTGAAAGCAAACGATTAGATAGTTTCGGTACCTGTCATATACGTCACTTTTGTACACACAACCACTACCACAACTACGTCTGCTTTCGATGGCATACTGTTGGTCTTATCAATCGCTGACTTGAGGTCTCGGCGAAGGTTCGAGTCTTCCCTCGGGCATGAGTGTGTGTGTTTGTCCTTAGGATAATTTAGGTTAAGTAGTGTGTAAGCTTAGGGACTGATGACCTTAGCAGTTAAGTCCCATAAGATTTCACACACATTTGAACATTTGAAGCTGACTTGAAGTAATACAATACTCCTGAGTATCCAAGCGGGTGTGTTAGTAGTAAAGTGTGACAAAATGCATCTGCAACACCCAGTCACCGTGTTTCCGGCGAAGTATCGAGGCGACACCTATCTACACCTACATATACTGTGACATATCATTTTCTGGCCGCACCTGTGCATTCGTTCTATATCTACTGAGGACACCATAGACTCTCCTCCACATCTGGGTGATGGAGGCTTTCCATAGCTTGAGGGTGTTTGGTCGGCCTTTCTATAATCCTCCCAAGTGGGTGGTGGTCGGAGCGTGGCAGACAGATTTCAGGGACGAGTGATTGTCTCATGATGGTCAGTGTTGTCCAACACCACGGTGGAAGTCCTGCCAGGAGGCAGCACCATACTGAAGCGGCATCAGCGGAAGCCGGATATGGCCAATGAGAATCCCTGCATTCTGCTCCTAGTTCTGACTCGATGACAGGGCTAAGTGTTACACAGTTTCCGGGAAATCGCGGAATCACTCCGCAGCCATCATGGGTCTCAGGGGGCAAGTCGTGGTCCGTTTGGACAGGAGTCTGTACCTTGAAATGTTTGACTGGAGTCGGGAATTTAATGTCTCATCATGATTAACAAAGTAACTTTTCAAAAACTACGGTAATTCGGGCGTTGAATACTGTTTGGACGTTTTCCGGAATTGTATGGGACTGTTGCCTTTTAGTGGGCGATCATGTACTCGATAGGAAGAGGGTTTCGAATATCAAGACATGACGACGGTAAATAGCTAGAGTTGGCATTTATTGAAAGACCCGAATTGGTGAGGTCTAATTCAATCAAATAAATTCCATTTATTTCCGTGGAAGTTTGATTGTTGTGTTCGTAGGTGCCTTTTGACCCGCTGACGTTGAGCCGTACCCCTGTTCATAGTGTGAAGTTCGCCGGTAGAAGCTGCCAGGAGCCAACTTGGAGGCCCACTCTCTTAGCTGAGTTGTGCCGGCACGGTAGCTCAGCGCCGGTAGCTCAGCGTGTTCGGTCAGAGTGTTAGCTGCCCTCCGTAACAAAAAAAAAAAAAAAAAAAAACTATGTTAATGGACCAACGATGAAGTTGCACCAGCGTCATGGGACGTCCGCCCGAACAAATAAAACGAATAAGAACGAACAAAATGAGATTAAAAAAAAAAGGAGGTCAGTGTGTCTGAATGCCATGCGGCGACCCCGAGTTCGATTCCCGGGACGGTCGGGAATTTTTTCCGCTCAGGAATTGGGTGTTGTGTTGTGATCATCATCATCATTTCATCAACACCGGCGCGCAAGTCTCCCAATCTCGCATCAACTGAAAAGATTTGCAACTCTGCGGACGAACTTCCCCAGGGGACTCGCGGCCATCAATGCCACCACAGGATCATTTCATTTTTTCTCATATCGGAATCCTTCTGATAGTAATTGGATTTCGACAGGGCATTAACTGAATTTAAATAAGTGAGAAGTTTAATTGTGGTTGGCGGGTCAAACGGCTCTAAGCACTATGGGACTTAACATCGGAGGTCATCAGTCCCCTAGACTTAGAACTATTTAAACCTAACTAAGCAAAGGACATCACACACATCCATGCCCGAGGCAGGATTCGAACCTACGACCGTAGCAGCTTTGTCGGGTCAAAGACAGGCTGGCAACCCACTTTCACATCGACCGGGTAATGTCGCAATGTACAGAACGCATCCTGATCCGCCAATAGACGTTTCGGGTTTAATCTGTGGAACATTAAGTCGCGTGATTTGTGTGGCGCACCGCACATCGCTAAGAGTACATGGATTTTGGCCGCGGCCACAGCAGTTATTTCGATGGATGTCATGGTAGATTCGAAGATAGACGAACGGAAAGTTTCACAATATCTGTACATAAATACTCTGCAAGTCGCTGCACAGGAGGGTACTTCATACCAATATTTATGCATTAGTTTACCAGTAATCTCGTAAAGAGACATAATCGTATTCTCTCTCCTTGCTGTGGTTATTGAGTTGCATTAATCGACACCTAAAAAGTGTTGCCTTTTAATACAATATGTGGAAATACTGTGTAAGCCTTTCCCCAAAATCTTACCATCATCCAGCGACGGTTCTTCCCTGCAGACAACAGCATGATCAGCGAAGAATCTGAAGGTGCTGATGACCCTATATGATAAACTTTTTTTATGGGGCGTGAGAACATTAGCGGCCCTATTATAAGTAACACGTACATGAAAACCTACGCTGTCACGAGATTTCACTGGAATACGATGAAAGTGTCAAAGTAAATGAGAAACATTACGTCCTTTTTGGTGAACACACGGGCGAAGCTAACCTAAAGTTTTATTTAGTGATCATTTATAACCATTATTTTACCAAGAAAATTGTTCTTCGCTACCCGAACGTTGTTTTGTACATCAGGATGTATCAGCGCTAATAATGAAATTGTAAGTGCTATGTCATTAGCTTCTCATTAGCTTGAGATCCGACTCGCGCGGGTTTCTACAGGAACCATAGTGGCCGGCCGATGTGGCCGAGCGGTTCTAGGCGCAACAGTCTGGAACCGCGCGACCGCTACGGTTGCAGGCTCGAATCCTGTCTCGTGCATGGATGTGTGTGATGTCCTTAGGTTAGTTAGGTTTAAGTAGTTCTGGGGGACAGATGACCTTAGATGTTAAGTCCCAAGTGCTCAGAGCCATTTGAACCATTTGTTCAACCATAGTGTAGGGTATCAACATTTGGTCATTTTTCACATACAAAAGGTATGACTTGAAAACCATGTTGAGAACTGGCAAACCTACAGGATCGAGCGAAATAGTACCTCAAACCAATAGATATATAATAACAGAGACACATCCTTACATCCGTAGCCGAGGACTGCCGGCTGTTGTGGCCGAGCAGTTCTAGGCACTTCAGTCCGGAGCCGCGCTGCTGCTACGGTCGCAGGTTCGAATCCCGCCTCGGGCATGGATGTGCGTGATGTCCTTAGGTTAGTTAGTTTTAAGTAGTTCTAAGTCTAGGGGTCTGATGACCTCAGATGTTAAGTCCCACAGTGCTCAGAGCCATTTTTGTAGCGGAGGACTAACACACGCTCTTATCGTGGTGATCGACTCCGAGGTAGTTAGTAGGACTCCTTGTGTCAGACGAAATAATAATTGCTAGTATTAGGATTGGAAATGGACCAGAGTTGGTTGCATATGGTTTCTGATCACCAGATTTTGCGGACTTAGGTTAAATTCCAATCTCTCCGCAGTGTCTAACGAATGTAGGACGTGTGACGCTGGTGTTGGTGGTCCGTCCACCAAACGGAGGCGTTAAGGTCAGCGGCCCGTTTGACGCCATCCTAAAGAAGTAAGCTATGGACCAGCACGGAGTTTCACCCGCACTCATCCTGTACGCTTGCGACACAATACACTCAGTTCATAAAGCAATGGTGCGAATGTCTGCGAAGAAAAAAAAACCTTTTCCAGTTACGCAGATCTAACTATAGAGAGTATCGCAGCCAACAGTGCCACACGACTTAACTTTTAACAACCTGCATAGGAAGCCTCTTTAAGATAAGCATATTGTCTGAGTCACTATCCTTGTATCAGTGACATCAATGTCACTTTTCATTCCATTTACAAGCAGTGTGTAGAATCTATCACTAAATGATACCACATTGATCTCTTATCTTAGATATAACCATGTGTGTGTACAGTCAGATGCATACTGTTTAAAACCTGCTTGCTGCAGTTTAGCTCCGTAAGTTCTTAAGAAGTTTTTTTGCATCATATTCCGCAGCTTCCTCCAATTATCTGAAAAATTGGGCTCTACATCTCGTCTACAGATCAGTCATTTGACTTCATTAAACTGATGACTATTCGTCTACATCTAAACAAACATTTACCATCTATTCCCGACCAAACAAATGTCGCTTAAACAGACTCATTCGATACTGACTTGGAGTGTCCTAATGTATTTGTAACGATACGAACATTCACTCAGTTATTTCTTCATTCACACTTGTGTTCCGTAAATTTCGTCATGAAAGAGCCTTTAGGGACGCAGAACGAGTCTAATTATACAGTAATGGGCAGAAATAACCGCTGAAGGCTACTTCCGTAAAAGAAAAAAAAAAGAATCCAACAAGAAAGTACGATAACGACCAACCCACTCATACTGGTTAATTTAGATACGTTTCTTTATAATAGGAGGAAACGAGCAACTATACTTCACCTTTACTACTCGGCTACTGTAATACTTCAAATAAAGCATTTACCTAACTTTACTTACCATTCTAAGATGTTCGTAAATTGGCAAAGTCAAGATCACCTTACATTCAGACGACCATATGTGATACCTCAGTATCATACCTCGTCATCACTTGATTGTTCATTGGCATTAAGGTTCAGAATTGACGGGAAATTTTTGCTTTTAGAGACCTGCATTACCTCGCAATTTTCTACAATCATATCTGCCACCAGTCACACCGGGAATTCTGCATTTAACGAAATTTTAAACTTAGATCAATATTCCACTGGAGTAATTTCTTCATATAATGACCGGGTAAAATTAGAAAAAATATCTTCATAAAACAGAAGACCACATTTGAGACCTTATTACCTCATCTTTAGCCTTAGAATATAATGAGATTACTGATGCTTTCCAAATCTATATGGCTTTATACGAGTATTTCTTTTCCATCGACGGATACCATTGTCGTCGAACTTAGAACATGTGAAGGTGTAATGCTGTAAGTTAGCTATTTTGTTCTCCCTGATTAACCACATTTGATTATCAAGCAGTTTCTGGAGTCTCCAATCAAGAGATCTGCAGTAATCATAGTCTCCCACTTGTCAAACCATCAGGGATTCTATTGCGTTCTTTGATCCCATTCACTTTCAAATATTTCACAGAATTTTCAAGGACACTAATACCAATTTCTCCGTTTTCATTTCCTTCGACATCGTATTGTATTTTCGCCAAACAGGGGAGAGAGTTGAGATGGCAATCATTAAAACAAAGTTTTTTGTTGTTGCGGTTAGATCTTTTCACGATATTTTAACCACCCACTTTCTCCTCCGAATGCGATAACATTTTGTTGATATCCCCTACATGGGGAGAAATGATCTCCGCCATAAAATAAAAGAAATCAGGGCTCGCACTGAAAGGTTTCAGTGTTCGTGTTTCCTTCATGCTGTGCGAGAGCAGAACGGTAGAGAAATAGCTTGAAGGTAGTTCGATGAACCCTCTGCCGTGCTCTTAAACGTGAATTGCAGAGTAGACATCCAGATGTAGATGTACAATTAGATGTTATATGTCAAGAGTCTCACATTATCAAAGTACCACACTACGCCTGTTGAACGCACATTCCGAAATCAGAACTAGTGTGACATAGGACTCGTTCTCCGGAGAAACAAAGATAGCATCCGTCCATAATGAGTGAGCTGTGGAGCGTGTCATGTCATAAGCGAATTGATATTATTGACCACAAGTAGTAATTGCTATTTAAAAGGTAAATTTCGCTGATTTTATGAAAAACGTCTCTCCCAAGTTTCGCTTTGATCTCATCAGATAATTTTCATTACTGTCAGAAAATGCTATTTCTCTTTGTTAGTTATTTTTCTTGATAAATGTGTTCTGTTTATCGATAAGGATGTACACAACGAGGGGAGCTGCTTCCCCTGTTCCACCCCTAACCACACCCCCTAAAAATGGTCTTCACATACCGAACTCGCGTCCTACCTCGCCACTCAGACTGACGTATCAGCTCTGTATCAGTTTGAAGAAAGCCAGGAGATGTCCTAGGTATTGTAGATATTAACAAGTAGCACAAACGTGCAGTCCCATCTGACAGGAAATCTCAAAACTATTCCACCGTTCGCCTGTCTTCTCCTTGCGAACAGAAATGTCATATGGCTCAATATTCTAGAACGCTGCAGTGGCCCAAAGTTCGCGATGTTTCTTCTCGTGTTATTAGTGAACTTGAAAACTACTAAAAATGTGAATACAGAAAGTATTCGCATCTGTCTGAGCGTTACCTGCCTAACAAGCAAAATAATATAAACAGATCTTATACTACTTTCTCAGTTGTGTGACAGGTAGTAGGTACCTATTATAAAATCGTAGCATTAGATTGTTTGGCTATTCATAAACATAGTTTTCCGATCGTCATGAATTTTTTTGTGACAAACAATACTTAGTTCCCTCCACCACTCCAGTTCTCCAAAATCTATAATATGAATTCACTCCGCAGCTCATATCTTGCGTACGGTCTAGAGAACGGCGTAGATTAGCGCGGGCAAGCGCGGAATAGCACCGAGTATTAACATATAGAGTGGTACTTACAAACTTACCAAAACTACTATGTTTCCAGCCGGCCGCAGTGGCCGAGCGGTTCTAGGCGCTTCAGTCCGGAACCGCGCGACTGCTGCGGTCGCAGGTTCGAATCTTGCCTCGGGTGTGGATGTGTGTGATGTCCTTAGGTTAGTTATGGGACTAAAGACCTCCGATGTTAAGTCCTATAGTGCTCAGAGTCATTTGAACCATTTTACTATGTTTCTTTCACTACCGAATGCCGATGACAAATTAGTTTTGATCATCATAATTCTTACAGGATGAACTGTAGTTCAGCGTCGACGAGAATGACTTGGATGTAGCTTCCTTGGCCTTGAATGGCTTACCAGCTGTTACAGGTTGCGTCTTACTGGAAGGCTATGATTTATCTGAGGTTCTCTCTACAAGTGACTTGAAACAGCCAAAGACGAAATTATCAGCGCCTCCAAGTTGGACCTACCATTGCGGTGAATAAACTGAGAAATATCTAGCGTCTAGAATTATGTATTTACTCTACGCAAATATCTATTTATTTGATTTGTCTACATGGCACAAATTGCACTGCTGCAATGGTACTGGGAAATTTTGACATATACCTCTTCTTTTTCTCGTTCCTGAACATTTATCGCAAAGATAGAAAAACTATTCTTCTCGATTTACATCATTTGTCCCTCCCTCGGTACGACCTGGTAATTGTGGAGTGCGATCCACCAGTGACTTGGTAATTAGAGGCAATTTTATACTTTTTCCAGGATCACGTCCTCTCTCCACAACTGTCAATTGCCCTAAGACAGAATTATAAATACACTACTGGCCATTAAAATTGCTACACCAAGAAGAAATGCAGATGATAAACGGGTATTCATTCGACAAATATATTATACTAGAACTGACATATGATTACATTTTCACGCAATTTGGGTGCATAGATCCTGAGAAATCAGTACCCAGAATAACCACCTCTGGCCGTAATAACGGCCTTGATACGCCTGGGCTCTAGGTCAAACAGGGCTTGGATGGCGTGTACAGGTACAGCTGCCCATGCAGCTTCAACACGATACCACAGGTCATCAAGAGTAGTGACTGGCGTATTGTGACAAGCCAGTTGTTCGGCCACCATTGACCAGAGGTTTTCAATTGGTGAGAGATCTGGAGAATGTGCTTGCCAGTGCAGCAGTCGAACATTTTCTGTATCCAGAAAGGCCCGTACAGGACCTGCAACATGCGGTCGTGCATTATCCTGCTGAAATGTAGGGTTTCGCAGGGATCCAATGAAGAGTAGAGCCACGGGTCGTAACACATCTGAAATGTAACGTCCACTGTTCAAAGTGCCGTCAATGCGAACAAGAGGTGACCGAGACGTGTAAACAATGTCACCCCACACCATCACGCCGGGTGATACACCAGTATGGCGATGACGAATACACGCTTCCAATTTGCGTTCACTGCGATGTCGCCAAACACTGATGCGACAATCATGATGCTGTAAAAAGAACCTGGATTCATCCGAAAAAAATGACGTTTTGCCATTCGTGCACCCAGGTTCGTCGTCGAGTACACCATCGCAGGCGCTCATGTCTGTGATGCAGCGTCGAGGGTAACCGCAACCATGGTCTCCGAGCTGATAGTCCATGCTGCTGCAAACGTCGTCGAACTGATCGTTCAGATGGTTGTTGTCTTGCAAACATCCCCATCTGTTGACTCAGGGATCGAGACGTGGCTGCACGATCCGTTACAGCCATGCTAACAGTCGTTGGATCTCGACCAACGCGATGCGCAATGTCGTGGTACGATAAACCGCAATCGCGATAGGCTACAATACGACCTTTATCAAAATCGGAAACGTGATGGTACACATTTCTCCTCCTTACACGAGGCATCAAAACAATGTTTCACCAGGCAACGCCGGTCAACTGCTGTTTGTGTATGAGAAATCGGTTGGAAACTTTCCTCATGTCAGCACGTTGTAGGTGTCGCCACCGGCGCCAACCTTGTGTGAATGCTCTGAAAAGCTAATCATTTGCATATCAGAGCATCCTCTTCCTGTCGGTTAAATTTCGTGTCTGTAGCACGTCATCTGCATTATGTAGCAATTTTAATGGCCAGATGTGTACATGATAGTGAAGTAGCCGGGAATTTGCGTAAACAAATGTAGAAAACCATAGTTAGATCAGGCGGTGTGTCAGACCAGTCTGCGCTGATTCGGCACACCCTTTCGATCCTTGCCTTACTCAGTTCCCTGTATGGTGGGTCACATGCCGTGTGTGACGTCATCCACAATGGGACGTTCAGCCCGGATTTTCCTTTCCTCCTTTCTTTCTCGCAAGCCAGTACGCTGTGCGTTAAGCCGTACAAGCAAAGTGAAGACAAAAGAAATATTATTTATCTGACTTAAATAACACTACTTTGGCTAAATTGGTAACCTTCGCTTGGTTTGCAGAGGCTACCGATAATCGCTAGTTTTGCTACCCAACGTCTACGATGTTTCCTTTAAAGTTTCTATGAACCCAAAGTGCATATAAAACGGTTGTAACGATGAGCAAAATTTCGTAACGTGATATCAGAGTCAAAAGGAAAGAAATAGAGTCGCTAAAATGCAGCAAACGATTGAGATTTGAGACGAACCGTGAGGTTTAAATGGTTCAAATGGCTCTGAGCACTATGCGACTCAACTTCTGAGGTCATCAGTCGCCTAGAACTTAGAACTAATTAAACCTAACTAACCTAAGGACATCACACACATCCATGCCCGAGGCAGGGTTCGAACCTGCGACCGTAGCGGTCACGCGGTTCCAGACTGAAGCGCCTTTAACCGCACGGCCACACCGGCCGGCTAACCGTGAGTATCAATACCCTACTGAAGTGTCTGTATTGAAGATTTAACGGTAAACTTACTTGGTAATGACTGTTCAGTACTTACTGTTACCTGACGGTTATTCCCAAGAGGAGGAAAATCCCACAGGGAAAGTAGAACGCCGCTCATTTCATCTGCAGGACGTTTGCCTCCTGATACTGCTGACCGGGTTTCACGCGCATAGCTAGTTCTTTTTCCTCCTGCTGCCGTTTCTATTGGACCGAGAAGGAAAACAGGCCTTTTAGGGTTTCTGTTTCCACTGATCTCTAGCTATAAAAGTAAACAGATGAACAATATTATATGTGAAGAAAATAAATGATGAACATTTAGTAAGTAAAACGCGAAAATGGGGACAGTTAAAATACAGAAACGCTGATGACAGTATAACACTCGTCTCCCAAACAATCTACAAAAAATTTGGAAATTTGTGGTAAGGACTTATGGGACCAAACTGCTCAGGTCATCGGTCCCTAAGCTGACAAACTACTTAATCTAACTTAAACTAACTTACGGTAAGGACAACATGTCCGAGGGAGGACTCGAAAGTCCAACGGGGGGAGCCGCGCGAACCGTGACAAGGCCCCCTAGACCGGTCGGCTACTCAGCGATGCTGAAAAAAAAAGAAAAAAAAAACAGCTACAGTATTGAAGAACAAATGCAAATACTAGTAACTACTGTTCATATGATTTCCCAATACATGAAATTAATACTTAAAAAGGAAAACACTTGCTAATGTTCTGCAAAATTAAATTTGTTTGGAAATAAAGAACACACTTCGTACGTCGCGATTGCAGTGTAGACACTTTTAAGGTTCCAAGATGACCAGTTTCAACAGTCTTATACTGCCATCATCTGATTTTATGAAACTTGTAATATAACTGTCTTGTTACATTGCATGAAGTCAAAGCATAAAAGACACATCACACGTACAGATATCTTGATAAAAATCCAAGCAGATGAACATGATGTGTGATTTACATAGTACATGTACAGAAGATACGAAAACTTCACAGAGTATTTTTGAAGCTACGAAAATGACCTAGAGTATTTACGTAGCGAAACTTTACATTTTTCATGATACGGAAACACATTAACTAAAAACAGGGGGGGGGGGGGGGGAAATAAAGTTTTTATGTATATTTAAATTTAACAGCTGATGAGAATTAAGATGAATCTATAGTCTGAATCTAGTTTTTGTAATGGGAACTTAATTTTTCTGTGTGGTTTTATATAGGTAATCTATGTTCCCGAGTGGCCTTTTCCGTATAACTGTATTTTTTTCGATTGTTACCGTCTCTATGTTTGTAATTTTTTTACTGTGTTACAATGTGTCCAGTGGAACGATCTTATACATTTTTCTGTAGTCAACCAACGTAACGCGCTGACAATGAATACACGCACTTTATTAAGAGTCAGATCAGACGACCACGAAATTGTTTAAGCCCGTTCGCAACACTGCGTCCGAAGATAATGGGTTCACACAGGTTCTTACCGCTTTTTCTTGATGGCTGATTTGAGAAGTAACTTTTATCTTCACTTTAAAGGTTTAAGGTATTAATGTCAAATTTTCTCCATCTTTTAGCGGTCTAGTTTATCCTGGTTACTATGCCGACCATAGGTACACTCTGCCTCAGCGTAGCTCTGCGATGCACGATTAACTAATTCATTCAGTATTCATATCCAGAATCACTGAAGAAACTGTATTCGAAATTTGCGTAAGCTTTTTATGGTGGTCACTCCTTTTCTACAACACCAATCTGACAAATAGCTGCGTTTCTCAACAACCAAAGGTAATCGATAATGTCGAGCACTTGACCTGTCTTTCTCTTAATAAAAGTTTTGTTTGCACCGTAAACTGTCCAACTCTTGAATATAAGACAACAGCAACTGCAAACAACACTAAACGTGACTGCAGAACTAACGAATTATCAGTTGTGTTTGTTATGAATATATTGTCTTATGTGTTTTGTGTTATTACATGGAATAAACAGAATTTGGAAGCGCTGCTAGTAATCCATAAAAATTATAAAAACATGGATGTACGTATGTATGCTCCACGTCACTTATCCTCCTAAACCACTGGACCGATCTCAACAATACTTGGTACACTTATCATTCAGTGTCAGGAAATACTGTGGGGTTAACAACCACCCACCTACTAAAGAGGTGGGGGAGAGGGTGAAAAGGCTGTGTAGTCCACGGCGCGAGAATCCCATACTGTAGTTATCCAGTATTTGAGAATCTGTCCACTTAGAAACTTGCAACAAAATTTACACGTAATTTCAAAGCTGAACGAAATCTTTTATTGCTGATGACCTCCACAGAATGATGAAAGGAACTAGTTTATCGCTTACTACATTTTCGCTGTTCATGCAGCAAAACTGCATTCTAATTTATTACTTCTTTACTACTAACTGTGTTCGTGACACAATTTGCATACAATATTCACGTATATCACTGTACGTACTTGCAAAATTACGTCATTGTACGACACTTAGTTTAGGAGATACACGTCATAAACACTGAACATATATATCCTTGACATCGATTTGTTGTAGAATCTTAGAATATATTCTGAGCTCACACATAATGAGGTATCTTGAACAGAATGACCTTCTCAATGCCAACCAGCATGCATTTCGAAAATATCAGTCATGTGAAACCTAACTCACTTTTCTCAAAGGGCATACTGAAAGCTTTGGATCAAGGCAACAAGGTAGACGCAGTATTTCTTGATTACCGAAAAGCATCAGTACCGCACCTACGCGTATTGTCAAAAGTGCGATATTATGGGGTACCGAGTGAAATTTGTGACTGGATTGAGGAATTTTTGGTAAGGAGGACACAGCGTGTTATCTTGGATGGAGAGTCATCATCAGATGTAGACGCAACTTCGGGTGTTGCCCCAGGGAAGTGTTTTGGTGCACTTGATGTTCACATTGAATATTAATGACTTTGGAGACAATATTAATAGTAAAATAAGGCTTTTTGCAAATGATGCAAGTATGTATAATGAAGTACTAGCTGAGAGAAGCCGCATAAATATTCAGTCAGCTGTTGATAAGATTTCAACGTGGCGCAGCGATTGGCAACGTGCTCTAAATGTTCAGAAATGTAAAATTTTGTACTTCACAAAACGTAGTATTGTATGACTATAATTTACTTTGTAGGGATATGAAATGGAATGATCACGTAGGTTCAGTCACGGGTAAGGCAGGTGGTGGCCTTCACTTGTTGGTAAAATACTGGGGAACGGCAATCAGTCTACAAAGGAGATTGCTTACAAATCACTCGTGCGACCGGTTCTAGAAAATTGGTCAAGCGTGTGTGACACGTATCAATTAGGACCAACAGGGGATATTGAAAGTACACACAGAAAAGTTGCACGAATGGTCACACGTTCGTTTAATCCGTGTGAGAATGTCAGAGATACTGAAGGAACTGAACTGGAAGACTCTTGAAGATAGACGTAAACTATCCAGAGAAAGTCTATTAACAAAGTTTCAAGAACCGGCTTTAAATGATTACTCTAGGAATATACTACAACCTCCTACATATCGCTCACATACGGATCGTGAGAATAAGTTTAGGATAACTACTGCAAGCACAGAGGCATTCAAATAATCATACTTGCCGCGTTCGATACGTGAATGCAATGGGAAGAAACCCTAATAACTAGTACCCTCTGCCATGCACCTTGCTATGCTTTGCAGAGTACAGATGTAGATGCAGATGTAGAATGCGTAAAAACAACCGCATAATGGAAGACGTTTAATTTTTTTTATTTCGTTGCTACTAAACTATACGCAACACTTTCCGTAGACAGTAGTTACGTGTATCACTGGATGTACCTGCAAAACTGTATGTACGACATGCAGTCCAGTACATATGACGTCAATTACTGGGATACTTGAAAAACTGCCACATCATGCATGATGTTTTAATTTATTACTTCTTTACTACTAACTCTCTTCACAACACATTTCGTACACAGCATCCACATATTCGGTTGAATGTACCTAGAGAAATCTATCATTTTAAGGCTCATAGTTGAGGAGATATGAAGTCATAAACACTGAGATACGTGAGAAACTGCCGCATCATGCATGACGTTTCAATTCATTACTTATTTACTACGAATTCTATTCACAACAAGTATCGCAGACTGTTTCCACATATGCTGCTAAATGTACCTAGAAAAATATATCATTTTATGTCACATAATTCAGAAGATATATGGTCATAAATACGAAGATACGTGACAAACTACCGTATCATGTTCAAAAAATGTTCAAATGTGTGTGAAATCTTATGGGACTTAACTGCTAAGGTCATCTGTCCCTAAGCTTACACACTGCTTAACCTAAATTAGCCTAAGGACAAACACACACACCCATGCCCGAGGGAGGACTCGAACCTCCACCGGGATCAGCCGCATCATGCATGACGTTCTAATTTATTACTGATTTACTACTAACTCTCTTCACAACACATTTCTCAAATAATAGGCACATATACCACTCGAAGTACCTGCAAAATTATATCACTGTCCAGCCTGTAGTTCAGGAGGTGCGGTGTCATAAACATTAAGCTGAAAATGAAACTGAAGGGCGAAATTCGCTAGACATACAGATTATATATGCGTACAAATACCCGCGAAATATGTAAATATGTGTGAATATGTTTTACATGTGCATATGCAGCAAAGCTAAGGGTAAAAAGTCATCCCAACCCCTGGAGCGATTTCAGTCAATAATATATTAGTTACAATATGGAAAGAAATGCTGCTGAGGTAAGAACGACCCGCCTCCTACAGGAGTGATAGGTGAAAGTGATTATTTGGAGAGAGTAGGGAGGAGAGTAGATGGACAGACAGCGATGTGGAAGAAGGAGATAGGCGCAGATAGGAACAGGAGGAGATGGGTAGGGATAGGGGGGATAGACAGAGAGAGAGGAGAGGAGGAGATGGACACAGAAAGGAAAGACGAGGAGAAGGACAGCGACATGGGGAGCCACAGATAGGCAGAGAGATGGCAGAGGAGGAGATGAACAGACAGAGGGTGAGAAGGTAATTGACAGAGGAAGAGAAGAAGAGGAGATGGATAGAGAGAGAGGAGAGGAGGAGATGGATAGAGTGGGGGGTGGAGGAGGGGGGGTGGAAAGAATGGGTAGTGGAAATGGACAGAGAGAGGGAGAGGTGGAAGTGATTGACAAGGACAATGGGGATGGGTAGAGAAAGAGGAAAGAGGAGAGGTGGATAAAGGGAGAGGGGATGGGTAGAGAAAGGAGAGAGAAGGAGGTGTTAGAAAGAGGGGGAAAGAGAAGATAGAGTGAGGAGCAAGGAGGAGACAGAGAGAAAAGGGAGGAGCAGATGGACTAATAGAAGACTGGAAGAAATAAATAGCCGACCAATGCCGGCTCTCTCAGCTAGTTTGGTCATAAATCCGTCAGGAACACTTTTATTAGAATAATTTCTGTAATTTCCAGTCAAGCTCTTCAAGCTTAGGGACACTATGTCCTTTCTTTGTCACTGGCCGTTGTGTTCCTGTTTGTTGTAGTGTGTGACAATGCATTTCTCGATGTATTATCACTTTTGTATATCTCTGCACTCGGAAACTACGTATTTCGTAACAGACATCGATGTGGTAAACTAATTACAAATTGTCCACATGTTGTTCTCATCGTTGTGCTGAGGGTTAAAGAAAAAGGACAACAAGATGTAGTAATGTTTTTAAACTTTAGGACAGAATGAGATTGAGTGTAAATTCTGCGACACATTGAAGATGACGTACGTAAAAAAATGTAATAAAAAGAGCACCACAAGTTTAACAAAAGCGGATAGCAGAGTCACCAAAGTCATGTTGTGAAGGAATACTTCAGATTGTAGCTTAAAGATCAGCTAGGAAGCCAACAGTACTGAAATTAATGGGAAATGGAAACGAAGTAAATCAAAATGAGTGTAAATCAAATGGCAACGTTATGATCGCGAAAAAATTAAATCTGCGCAGAGGAAGCATAAACACAATTTCTTAGAAATAAAATACGGAAAGTTTAAATTACAAGGTGCAGATGGGAAACCAATTTTAAGTGCACAAGAAAGGGCAGATAGATGGCAAGCAATACGACAAAAGAGAGTGCGATGGACAAGAGTCGTCCCAGAGTGAGACAGAAAAGGAACAAAAGTTGGTGAGGAGGAAAAAGATAACGCATTAACGCTGCCAGTGTTTGACATATCTCAGAATTAACTCAAACATGTCAGTCTAAGTCGATGACACATCTTCAAAGTTAGTGAAATGTCTAGAAAGTAAAATAACTAGGAGATTCTTTGAGCTTATGCGAAAAACTTTTGATATGGATGACTTACTATTAGAAGTCCAGATAAGAATTATCATAATATTATCGGAGAAGGAAAGAGCGGGTAAATATGCAAATTATTGGAGAAGCAGTCTGACATATTACGCTCGTAAATTTACAAGGGTAATATAGTGAAAAACTGGAGAAGATCTCGATGAAAAACAATTGGTTTGAGAATAGTAAAAGGTATCAGAGGAGAAAATGTATATAGAGCTTAATAGTGGAAGGAAGAAGAAATAAAGATCAGGAAACTTTCCAAGCAACAAGGACCTAGAATAAACGTTCACCAAAGCAAGGTGAAATAAAATGAACGCGTGGGACAGTTGAGCTAAAGTGCAGAGGAGAATCTACATAAACTGAACAGGAGTAATAAAAGTTGTAGTTCAAAAACAAAGTGTCAAGCGGTGCTTTTAACCCGCCACTATGGCAATGAACACCTGACGATGCTTGCGCCTGACGAGCGGAACCGGCCAAAGCAAGTCAAGTAATACGAGACCTACGATTGTGTTGTGTCCAATAAAAGAAAGGTGAGATGTTCAATATAATAATTAAGAATGAAACAGAAGCAGT
Source organism: Schistocerca americana (assembly GCF_021461395.2). Classification (NCBI taxonomy): domain Eukaryota; kingdom Metazoa; phylum Arthropoda; class Insecta; order Orthoptera; family Acrididae; genus Schistocerca; species Schistocerca americana. The sequence goes on from NC_060123.1 coordinate 176,162,519, forward strand.
AGAAGTGTAAGAATTCTCCTCTCTAGGAAGCTAGTTTCCACTGGACAGTCGAGGCAAGGAAGATTAACACGATGTAGTAGAACAGAGAGGGTGACATCAAGGCTATCAAAAGATTGATGATTGAGAAACGAAATTAAAAACTGCAGTTTTAAATTGAAGTATCTTGTCTTCTATTGTTTTATAAAATAGTACATTTACACACAACTAATCACGGAGCTAACTCTGTCAGTCCGCCCATAAAGATTGGAAATACCACGTTTCACGCTGTTTTCGAGCCACTGGGTGACTGAAGTCCTTCGGTCATATTCCGTTTCCTCACAAAATTCTATTCTACCCTTATGCTTTGCTGTTTTTAGAGTGTTCCTTTTTCGATGAGTATTCGTTCCTAGCCCGCTGTACAAGGACAACGCACATTTCTCTGTTTTGTTCCAGGTGCGTTACGAATCATGTTGCCACCGTCACTGCTAACCATTCAACTCCTTGTGGTGAGTTCCGTGGTCTCTCGTGAGATCTCTGGCCACTTTCTACCAGCAGGTAAGCGAACTATGACAAATAATAAGAGAGAAAGTCACTGGAATATTATATGTAGCAGTTCTTTAATTATCACTTCTTTATTGCAGACAATTGCTTTATGTATTAAATTCGTGATTAATTCGCTATTGTGGGACAAAACAATGATCTAGTCTTTCTAAATGGAGTACAATGAAGAACGTGTTAATTGGATGATACGTAACAAAAGATCTTGGAAACAGATTGAGTGCACAGCAGACGCGGTTTTAAGACTCTCTGCTTCCCCACAGAGTGGCCCACACGTCGAGTTTATCCTCTTTCTGTGTCAGGATCTACGGTTTCCAAGTTGAGCAACAACCGTTGGCTAGAGTAGTGACACCTGTGTTAACAGTAAGGTTTCGTGGTGGTCACGTCTGTGGAAAATCAAAAGTTGGCGAAGGAACAATTCTAGAATATTGTCCAGAGTTCGCAGTCCTTGTCAAACACCTGTGATAATACAGACATCGAATGAATTCAGGGACACACTGTTAGGTTCGTGACAGGTTGGCGTAACCCATATGAACGCATAACAGAAATACTCAAGAAACTCGGATGGGAATCCTTGGAAAAATACAAAGTAGTTCTCACGAAATCTTGTTAGGTAAATTTAGAGAACCTCTGTTGGGAGAATGTGCAGGTATTGTACGGCCACTGTAGTATGTATCGTGTAAGGATGGCGAGAATACGATACAAGAGATTAGGGTACTTACGGAGACATATAGACAATAATTATTGTCGTTTTTCTCTCTCCGAAAGGTGAATAGAATATGACAGAAATCAATAACATTAGTAAAATGCACCCTCCACTATGGACTGAGCATTGGCTTGCGGAGTATACAGAGCGGTCCAAAAAAATGTATTCACTGTTTAAAAGTCCATAACCTGCAGACTAATTGACGGAGTTGTCTCATTTTTCGTGAAAGTGTAGCTTAAAGTCCAACTTAAAGATATCACTGTAGGTGTTCGAAATGGTCACCATTAAAATCCACACACAAACGATGCCGCCGAACTGCAGCACGAACTACTGAGTGCAACGTGTTCAGTTGGATATTTGCACATTAATGTACGATGGATTCTCGAAGTTCATCCCATGTGCGTGGCTTTTGTCGATAAACGACGTCCTTTAGTGTTCCTCACAGGTAAAAGTCCAGAGGAGTTAGGTCTGGGGAACGTGGTGGATAGTCCACAGCACCTCTACGGGCTATCCATCTTCCTGGTAGATTTTGTTGAGATACGCCCTAACACGATTTTGGTAGTGGGCTGGGACACCATCTTGTTGAAAGTAAACTCTCGGATGGCAGGTAAAATGGATGTCTGAAGCTTCTGAAGGTACACCTCACCGATAACTGTGCCGTCAAAGAAGAATGGTCCAATCAAGCCCCGGTAAGACAACCCACACCACACATTTTACTACTGGCAAATTCACGGCTTTGTCTAGACGGACGTTCGGATTTTCGGCGGCCCAGTAGATGCAATTGTGGAGCTTTACTGTATCATCGAAATTTAACCGTGCCTCATCAGACCACACAATCATCTCTGCAAACTCTTCATCGTTGCGCACCATGTTAGTAAACCACTCGCAGTACTCCATTCTACGATCTGGGTCGTCCTCGTTCATTGTGGGATGTAGCACTTCCACTTTGCTGTCTTCAAAATTCGCTGAACACTTGAGCGACTGACTCCAGTTTCACGGGCACACTGTCTCACAGACTTCTGTGGTGAGAGAGTGAATTGTTGTAACACACGACGGGAGTTAGCTGGACTTGTTACTGTTACAGGTAGACCAGATCGTTGTTTGTGTACATTTTTAACACAGCCTTCGGCTTCAAATTTGTCTCGAATGCGACGAATCGTTAAACGTGTCTGTGGCTCTGTTTGATACTCATTTCGCCTTTGCCGTGGAACCTCATTAATGTTTTAGTACTTAAAATACCACTTCAAAACTGACTTCCTGTCATCGAATGTAAGCCTTGCGACAGCCATGTTTACTCGAGTAACTAGGTGCAACTAAGAACAAAACGCTGACTATCTGGCGACTGTGATCTGACAAAACAAAACAACGCAGTACAACGCTTGTGTGGCGATTGCCGGAACTACAAGCTATTACACTACCAAAGATGAGACAACTCCGTCAATTAGTTTTCCAGTTATGGACTTTTAAACAACGGAAACATTTTTTGGACCCCTCTGTATATATAGAACACAACCTGGAGAAGTCTCACAGGTTTACCATGGGGGTGGGTCAGTCATGTTTTGGGCTGGTCGTATGTAACTTCTCTCGTAACTTGTTTTGAGATATGTTTCTGGGGTCAACAGTCATCTTGGTGGTTTCACACCACGAGTTCCTTTCCTGTGTCAACGCCTTCATCTCAGAGTAGCAGCTACACCCAAAACTCTCAATTAATTATTGGATACATTCCAGTCTAGGCCTACACCTACAGGCTTTGGTCTCGACGATCCTTGTAGAACCATTGAATTTGTTTCCTAATATCATAAGTCCTGTCATCCCATCCCCTCTTCTAGTCAGCGCTTCTATATATTCCATTCATCGCCGATTGTGCGGAAAAACATCTTCATTCCTAATCTTATCAGTCCATTAAATTTTCAGTAGCCTGCTATAATACACTCCTGGAAATGGAAAAAAGAACACATTGACACCGGTGTGTCAGACCCACCATACTTGCTCCGGACACTGCGAGAGGGCTGTACAAGCAATGATCACACGCACGGCACAGCGGACACACCAGGAACCGCGGTGTTGGCCGTCGAATGGCGCTAACTGCGCAGCATTTTTGTACCGCCGCCGTCAGTGTCAGCCAGTTTGCCGTGGCATACGGAGCTCCATCGCAGTCTTTAACACTGGTAGCATGCCGCGACAGTGTGGACGTGAACCGTATGTGCAGTTGACGGACTTTGAGCGAGGGCGTATAGTGGGCATGCGGGAGGCCGGGTGGACGTACCGCCGAATTGCTCAACACGTGGGGCGTGAGGTCTCCACAGTACATCGATGTTGTCGCCAGTGGTCGGCGGAAGGTGCACGTGCCCGTCGACCTGGGACCGGACCGCAGCGACGCACGGATGCACGCCAAGACCGTAGGATCCTACGCAGTGCCGTAGGGGACCACACCGCCACTTCCCAGCAAATTAGGGACACTGTTGCTCCTGGGGTATCGGCGAGGACCATTCGCAACCGTCTCCATGAAGCTGGGCTACGGTCCCGCACACCGTTAGGCCGTCTTCCGCTCACGCCCCAACATCGTGCAGCCCGCCTCCAGTGGTGTCGCGACAGGCGTGAATGGAGGGACGAATGGAGACGTGTCGTCTTCAGCGATGAGAGTCGCTTCTGCCTTGGTGCCAATGATGGTCGTATGCGTGTTTGGCGCCGTGCAGGTGAGCGCCACTATCAGGACTGCATACGACCGAGGCACACAGTGCCAACACACGGCATCATGGTGTGGGGAGCGATCTCCTATACTGGCCGTACACCACTGGTGATCGTCGAGGGGACACTGAATAGTGCACGGTACATCCAAACCGTCATCGAACCCATCGTTCTACCATTCCTAGACCGGCAAGGGAACTTGCTGTTCCAACAGGACAATGCACGTCCGCATGTATCCCGTGCCACCCAACGTGCTCTAGAAGGTGTAAGTCAACTACCCTGGCCAGCAAGATCTCCGGATCTGTCCCCCATTGAGCATGTTTGGGACTGGATGAAGCGTCGTCTCACGCGGTCTGCACGTCCAGCACGAACGCTGGTCCAACTGAGGCGCCAGGTGGAAATGGCATGGCAAGCCGTTCCACAGGACTACATCCAGCATCTCTACGATCGTCTCCATGGGAGAATAGCAGCCTGCATTGCTGCGAAAAGTGGATGTACACTGTACTAGTGCCGACATTGTGCATGCTATGTTGCCTGTGTCTATGTGCCTGTGGTTCTGTCAGTGTGATCATGTGATGTATCTGACCCCAGGAATGTGACAATAAAGTTTCCCCTTCCTGGGACAATGAATTCACGGTGTTCTTGTTTCAATTTCCAGGAGTGTACATGTAAGATGCCCCAGCTCTTTTCTTTTCACTTGTCCACACAGCTCACGATTCACTACCATTCAAAGGAGTTCTCCAGAAGGGTATTCACATAATTTACTTCGTCAGTGTGAGGCCTGTGTTAGATACTAGCAGAGATCTTTTAGCGAGGATTGCTTTCTTAACTTGTGCTAGTCTGCTTTTTATATTGTCATTGCTCCGTCCGTCATCCGTTGTACCACTTCCAGAGAAGCAGAATTCATTCACTTCGTCTACGTCGTGGTTCTCAATTTTTATCTAAAGTCTATCGCTAACCTCATGTCAGCTACTCCCAACTGTGCCCTTCTTTCTGTAATTTCTCTCACTCCACATTCTGTGCTCAATGGAGTGTTCATTCCATTCAAAAGTTCGTGCCATTCTTCGCCACTTTAACTGAGGATAGTGCCGTATCAGCTGATACTACTATTGTTATACGTTCGTCCTGAATTTTCCGATCCTGAGCCTTTCTTTCACGGGCACGATTACTTCAGGAGGCAGGATTCAACCGAACGGTATCTTCTGGCTCAGATCCGATTGAGCAAGCTTCGGACCGGTGTAGAATTGCTGTGCGCCATCGCAGGAGTCCTGTTGACACACTGGATGTCCCCAGGTGGGCTGCCGTCGAAAATGTAACGACGTCTAGACCACTTTGTGGGCAGCGTGCCAAGTGGATCCAAGACTGTTACTACGGGGGGAGCTACTCGGTACAGAACGTCAGCCAGGATCAGATTTTGGTTTCACAGATGTGCAAAGTTGTGAACTTTCTAATAGATTGCCTTTATTTTGATTAGTGTTTCGTTTTTATTTCTGAGTGCAATTATTTCTTAGATTCACAAGGGTTATTCCTAATTTTGTAATAAATATTTCAGCCTGAAGTCAAACAGCTGGTATCATTATCGGTTTTGATTTATTGAAAAACGAGCATACTGTGTTCTATTCAGAAAGGAAGAAAAATGTGGATAGTCAATTTTATGAAACTATTTTAGAAATCAAATTAACTCCTACATACAGTCATACATAACTGAATACGTTGCACTGTAACTCCTCAGCTGAAAAGGCTAAGACATATGCTTCCAATGTTATTATGAGGTCCTTTTCGTTATTTTTTACGCTCACCTACTTTTTAATAATAACAATCTTTATTACTCTTTTTATCATTTCGTACAGCGAAGTTTTGTCATAATGTAGGATATAACGCAAAATTTTACTTTATAAAATGATAAAAGATGAAATAAAAATTGTTGCTATTAGAAAAATGGATGATTACAAAAAGTGATAAAAATGACTTCATAACATCATTACTATAAGATTTTGCCATGAAAATTAATTCATTACAACTAAAATGTATTGATGTGATCACTGCTTACTTGAGAACTTAGACGTATAATAAACTAAAATAATAAGTAATTAAAAAGCAAGCCATCATCGCAAAAATAACATTATGAATATTCACAATGTAAAACTCAAATGTTAGGGAAAGCCTTCACACAAAGAAAACTTGTAAGAAATTACTTAACTGCTGGTGTAGATAAGGTAAACGTACGCAAGAGTCAGGATAGATGTCGTCCTGCTTCAGTAAACTACTCTGACGGAAAAAATCACAATACCAAGAAAGAGTTGTTCGAGATAAACGAAAGTTGGTAGGCATGTTTATACATGAGAAAGATGACGTCTGTTCAGATTTGGCGCCAGTCGGATAAGAGAGGCGCTCTTGGCGGCACTATGAGGATGCAAATCAAGTTGACTTTAAATACGGCCTGTAAATGTCACGCGCGTTTGTTACCTTTGAGACTGAACGTAGTGAGTTGATGTTAGAGAAGAATGTCGGTAAAACAACGACTGCACCATTATCAACAGCTCACTGCGTTTGAACGACGTCGTGTAATAAGGATACAAGAAGGTGGATGTTCCTTCTGAGATACTGCAGAAAGACTTGGCAGGAATGTAGCCTTTGTTCGTGATTGCTGGCAGCGGTGGTCGCGGGAATGTACGGACTAGGGTCCGGACTGCCACGTGGCACTGCCGAGAGGGAAGACCATCGAGTTCGGTACGTGGCTCCGGCGCATCGCACTACGTCTGCAGCAGCAATATGAGCAGCAGTTGGCACCGCAGTGAGACATTGAACTGTTTACCAGTTTGTTACTTCAAGGACAGCTCCGTGCATTCCACTGGCCCCAAACCACCGTGATTTGCGACTTTAGTTGTGTCAAGCGAGAGCTCATTGGAGGGTGGAGTGGAGATCTACTGTGTTTTCCGATGAAAGTCGGTTCTGCCTCGTCGTCAGTGATGGCCGTGTGTCGGTTAAGAGGAGGCCAGATAAGCATCAGCACGCTTGACACGCTGGACCTAGACCTTGAGTTATGGTCTCGGGTGTCATTTCATATGACAGCTGGAGCACTCTCGTGGTTCCCCCACGTACCCTGACTACAAATCTGTACGTCAGTCTGGTGATTCGACCTGTTGCGCTGCGAGTCATGAACAGCATTCCACGGGGTGTATTCCAACAGAATATCGCTGGCCCACACACCGCTGTTGTATTGTAACCCAACATTCTCTTCGGAGTCTTGACACATTGTTTCGGTCTGTTCGATCACCAGGTCTGTCTCTCATCCAGCACGTATGGGACATCATCGGAAGACAACTTCAGCGTCATCCACAAGCGGCGTTAACCGTCTCTGTTCCGACAGATCAAGTGGAACAGACGTGGAACTCCGTCCCAAAAACTGACATCCGGCAGCTGTGCAGCACAATGCATGTCCATTTGTTTGCTTGCATTCAACATTTTGGCAGTTACATCGGTTATTAATGTACCAGCATTTCGCATTTGTAATGGCTTATCTCGCGTTTACATTAACCTGTCATCCGGCAATGTCAATCACTTAAGTATGTTACCTAAACAATGCATTCCCGAAATTTCATTTCTTGGTGTTGCAATTTTTTTCCGTCATTGCACGAAATCGTTCAATACGTAATGCCCCACATTTTTTTCTCAGAACATATTTATTGTTAAGAGTCAGAATTTGGTGACAATATACATCAACATGTCTTGTACATGTCCTGTTTTTCTATGTAGTCTCTATCAGGTTCTAGGGCCGTAGGCCAACGTTGTGAAAGAACATGTACTCCGTACTGGTACAAGCTCCTGTCCTGTTGGCGTAGACATGTTTTCACTGCATGACTGACACTCCCTTCATCTTCCAAGTGTGTTCCCCGCAGAGAAGTCCGTGGGTGCCAGGTCTGCAATTTAGCGACGTGTTCCCGTGTTCTCAAACTTGTGTGTGGGCGTGCATTATCGTATTGGAGCAGAATTTCTGTTGGATTCTCGTCGATCAAACACGTAGAAAACGATTCTTGAGTTTATTCAGAGTCTTCACGTGTGCCGTTGAATTGATGGTTGACTCTCTTGGCATCACATCCACGAAAATGACGCCATCACAATCCCAGAAGACTGTCACCATGACTTTTCCTGCAGAGCAAGTTGTCTTGAATGTCTTCTTTTGTGGTGAATGAGGATGATGTCACTCCATGAACTGCGTTTTTGGTTCCGGCGCAAAGTGGTGCACCCAGCTTTCGTCCCCCGTAACGATCTGTAACAGAAAGACCTCTCTGTCGGTCTCGAAACGCTCCAACTATTCAGAGAAAATTGCCTTTCTTAGAATCTGCTGTAAGCATTCGTGGAACCCATCGAGAGCACCTCTTTAAATATCCGAGTGTCTCGATCATTGCAGACGCACTTCCAATGCTGACCAAGAACTGTAGAGCCAATTGTAGAGTTATGATGCGCCATTTGGCACGAATAATGGTATCCGCACGATTCAGCACGTCTGGAGCAGTGGCTGTGACAGGACGTCCCGAGGGTGGCTTATCATGGAGCTCTGTTTCCGCACTTCCTAAGGCTGTATCTTCCTTCACCCATCGTCCTACTGTACTGCTATCAAAGGGAGCATCGCCATACACTGCACACGAATGTTTATGGATGTTCAACACGGTTTCTTTTTCTGCACACAAGAATTCAATAAAAGCACGCTGCTTGTAACGTGAGTCGTATGTAGACGCCATTTTGACAGTGTACTATGGCTCTGCCATGACCCGCCAGGCTAGCCGAGAGCTCTAATGCGCTGCTTGTATAGACTCGGGCAGGCGCGCCAGTCCCGGATCGAATCCTCCCGGCGGGTTAACGACGAGGGCCGGTGTGCCAGCCAGCCTGGATGTAGTTTTGAGGCGGTTTTCCACATCCCAATAGGTAAATACTGGGCTGGTCCCCAAGTCCCGCCTCAGTTACACGACTCGCGGACATCTGAACACGTTCACACTATTCCATGGATTACACTGGACACAGACAGCTGGGGTACACTAATTCCGTCCGGGGGTGGGGGGGGGGGGGGTACGGGGTGGCGTCAGAAAGGGCATCTAGCCACCCCTTAACATTAACCTTGCCAAACCCGAAACCAACAATGGCGACCCTACGAAACCGCGGGATATAGGCACCAAGTGACAGATGACTTTGCCATCTGCCCAACGGTTCAAAATTTCACTGGTACAGAACGAACATCAAATGTGAAGCACCAACAAGGACGTTTTAAATTGTGAAGCATTACTTATTGAACGACCCTCGTATTATGTGGCGATCGCAAGTGTACACTGAGCAGCCACTGTGAAAAACCCGATAAATCAAGCCACTAATTCAATACACATTTGTGAATATGCCTTTTATTTGAAACATAAGCACTTGATTGGAAATAAAAGTAGAAAGTAAGAGAGCGAGTGAAAATGGTGCGCCGGCCGAAGTGGCCGTGCGGTTAAAGGCGCTGCAGTCTGGAACCGCAAGACCGCTACGGTCGCAGGTTCGAATCCTGCCTCGGGCATGGATGTTTGTGATGTCCTTAGGTTAGTTAGGTTTAACTAGTTCTAAGTTCTAGGGGACTAATGACCTCAGCAGTTGAGTCCCATAGTGCTCAGAGCCATTTGAACCATTTGAAAATGGTGCATTCTTCATTGTCCTCAGAGGAGGGCGCGGCTCGCGCCGCTGCAGTCGCCGCCACCCCCGCCGCCCACGCCGCCTCCGGCGCCCTGGACAACAGCACGTCGGCCGGTGTGTGGGGACGGGCCCCGCGGTCGCCGTGTTCCTGCGCCGACGGCCAGTGCGGCTGCTGCACCGGCTTCCTGCTCTCGCAGCTCAACATCAACCTGCGCCAGAGGGGTACGCACTTAACTTACCTCGTGAGTTCTCATAGGCACCGCAGGCAAGTGTGTGGGAAGTGGGCATAGCCAAAGATGGACACTGCTAGCCATTAAAATTACAACACCGGGCGAGTTAGCAAATAAGGAAATTTTACTCATTTTATGTCACCTATACAGTGTAGTAGGAAGAATACAGCATTAAATTTGTATATGATTTGAAGGTATGAAGAGAGTTTGCAGTAGGAAACAATCCGTGAAAGGATAAGGAATAAATGAAGGTCATATGGACGTATAGGACAAAATCCTTTCCGTGGGGGATATATGCACTACCCACTTGAAGATATTTGAAATGGCATACCAGCATGTAGTAAGTCACACGACCACGTGGAACATTCTCCAAGACAAATGCTACTATCTGTATCAAATTTTTTCGCTGGTTCGCTGCATAGGCCAGCACGGTGATGGGATTTCTGTGATCCATCGTATTCACAGATGAAGCTAATTCTAGTAAGAGCGCTGTAGTCAACCTCCACCAAACAATCGTTGGGCTATAGAGATAGCCCACGAAAAGACAACAACGAATCATCAGCACTGGGTCAGCCTCAATGTGGGTGGAGATTACTGGCGACCGCTTCATGAGACCTGTCATAATTCTACAATGCCTCACAGGCGAGGCACATCTGCGCAGCCGGCCTAGGTGGTCGAGCGGTTTTAGGTGCTACTGTTTGGAACCGCGCGACCGCTACGGCCGCAGGTTCGAATCCTGCCTCGGGCATGGATGTGTGTGATGTCCGTAGATTAGCTAGGTTTAAGTGGTTCTAAGTTCTAGGGGACTGATGACCTCAGAAGTTAAGTCCCATAGTGCTCAGAGCCATTTTTGAACATCTGCGCTTCCTGTGGGTGACCCACCCTCCCTTGCTGCAAAATGCGCCTTTGGTGGTACAAACAGTAATGTGGCTTCTACATGATGGTGCTCGAGATCATTGCTGTGTTAAGTGTGGAGCTACAACACTAACATAGACAAATAACTCTTCTTGCTTAGTACATCCTCATCATGCTTTCATTTTTGAAGCATATACTGTTAAAGATCTTTTCTCTTCATCTTCAAGTGCGTTCACCTCCCTTGGAATAGCTTTCTGGCTGTATGTCCATGTCCCGCACCTTTTTCCCATTTAACAAAATCAACCTGCACACACTGTGAAATTACATACACAGAGCTGTCACCTCTGTCAGCAGCAGCTCCAATTGCATCGAAATGAAGTGAGCTTTGATGACAGGTATGTGTACGCTATTCCATGTCACTTCATCTCTGTGCTAGACTTCACTAACAGCTGAGTGGTGACATACTAGTCTCCTGGCAATCTATGGCCAGATGTTTTCATTGTGAAACTTCATTATTTTAAATGAGTGTGTCTGTACTTAAATCGCTGAATATAATCATGAAAAATATTCAATCTCCAAGTCGAACATGTACAGATCGTTAGCCTACGCTAACACTTCACACTTCTACCCTCCATCAATGATAGCTTCTCACATCTAACATCCATCACTGCTGGCTGTTCACCTCCAACTACCCAACAGTATTTCCATCACTGCTGGCGACTAACTTCCAACTGGCCAACACTACTGACGATTAACTTCCAACAACGAGTCCCACCAGCCACAGAGTTTCTTACAAAGAATGCGCAGTCAGAGATCCAAGGCAAAGCGCTACACAGCGCTGCCAACATAGAAGCAGCCCACTTACAAATGGATCAGAGATCTGAAGAACGTGCTGGCCAGGGTAGCACTCGAACATCCCCTACATCGAGGTAGATCAGGACGGCATGGGTTACGTGCGGTCTCCGTCACGGAGATCGCGGAAATAGGACAAAACCACCAACATCAACATGTCAGAAATTTAAAGCCTGTTATTCAAATTACCAGCTGTCCAGAGGTGAGCGTGTAATGTATCCAACTGCATCCTATACCATCACACTATGTACAGCGCCCACGTCAGAATGACGCATGCAGTCAGGCAAGCATTCCTTCATCTTGCAGCCTCCTCATGCATATTCGCCCCCATCGTGATGCTGTACGCAGAACTGAGGGTATTCTGAAAAGATAACGTGGTGTCACTCCCGCACCCAGTGTCCTCGTTGGGAACAAAACCGCCGGCGTGCGTCCCTCTGCTACCATGTCAAGACAAGCCAAAACAATGCTCGCCGCGTTGACACACTGTAAGACCTCCACATAGTGCCGCACTGTAAATCTGGATACTTGTCTCGCTGCAAACGATCCATTTACTGCCTCAAGTTATGTGACGTGGCTGAATGTTCCCACGTAGCCAAGCAAACGATTTGACTGTTCTCTCGGGCGCTAGTCGCGTGGGGCCGCTGAGATTCTGCAAGCCGTTGGGTACTGCTCTCCTGAACCCATCGATTCTATATCCAAATGTCTGGAGATATATTTACTGGAGAGATAACTGGAGTGTCAATGCTTCACAACCATTCCATGTCGGACTCCAGCACGTGCTATTCGGTATCTCCTTTGAACACGAAGCATAATGCGTTTTTCTTTCAAACAAACAACATTCAAATTTGATTTCAGAATGAGAAACCCACTGCGTAATCATTCCTTATATATAGAATATACACTGAAACGCCGCAGAAACTGCTTTAGGCAAGCGTTTTCAAATACAGAGATATGAAAACAGGCAGAATATGGCACTGCGGTCAGCAGTGCACATATAAGACAACAAGTGTCTGGCGCAACTGTTACATCGGTTATTGCTGCTACAATGGCAGTCTATCAAGCTCTAAATGAGTTTTATCGGCGGCCGAGCGATGGGACACAGCATCTCCGAGATAGCGATGAAGTGGGATTTTCCTGTACGGCCATTTCACGAGTGTTTCGTGAATATGAGTAATCCGGTAAATCGTCAAATCTCCGACATCGCTGCGGCCGGAAAAAGATCCTGCATGAATGGGACCGACGATGACTGAGGAGAATCGTTCAACGTGACAGAAGTGCAACCCTTCCGCTACTTGCTAAAGATTTCAGTGCTGTGCAATCAACAAGTGTCAGCGTGCCAAACATTCAACGGAACATAATCGATATGGGCTTTCGGAGCCGAAGGCCTACTCGTGTACCCTTGATGACTGCATGACGCAAAGCTTTACGCCTCGCCTGGGCCCGTCAACATCGACATTGGATTGTTGATGACTGGAAGCATGTTGCCTGTTTGGACGAGTCTCGTTTCAAATTTTATCGAGCGGATGGACGTTTACGGATATGGAGACAAACTCTTGAATCCATGGACCCCGCATGTCAACAGGGGTCTGTTCAATCTGGTGGAAGCTCTATAATGGTTTGAGGCGTGTGGAGTTGGAGTGGTACGGGACTCCTAATACACCTAGATACGACTCTGAAAGGCGACGCATACGTAAGCATCCTGCCTGATCACATGCATCCTTTCATATCCATTGTGCATTCCGACGGACTTGGGCAATTGCAGCAGGACAATGCGACGCCCCACACGTTCAGAATTGCTAAAGAGTGGCTCCAGGAATACTCTTCTGAGTTTAAACACTTCCGATGGTCACCAAACTCCCCAGACATGAACATTATTGAGCATATCTGGGATACCTTGCAACGTGCTGTTCAGAAGAGATCTCCATCCCCTAGTACTCTTACGTATTTATGGACAGCCCCGCAGGATTCGAGGCGTCAGTTTCTTCTGGCACTTACTTCAGACATTAGTCGAGTCCATGCCACGTCGTGTTGCGGCACTTCTGTGTGCTCGCGGGGGCTCTACACGGTATTAGGCAGGTGCACCAGTTTCTTTGGCTCTTCACTGTAGATGGCGTTACTCCAACCTGCTTTATGAGATTGCACTGAAAAGCTGATCATTTACATATCCAAGTATGCAAAAGACTTCATGCCAAATTGACGTTTGTTGCTTGCCTCTTTCGTGTATCCGTTATTTTAATGGGTAGCAGTGTACAAAATTGTCTAGGGTAACAAACGGAAGGGGACATAATTAAACAGTGATGAGAAAACAGACAATGGGCTCCTTATATGGAAACATTCAGTAAATGTTTCCAAACATCATTTGTCATTTTATATGTAGCACTTATATCCACCATGGAAAGTAAGCGAAACAAGTACCTGATAGGGCAATTTTTACGCTTTCTTAAGATAGTGTCACTAGTTTATTTCAGTCCTTTAATATTGGGACAACAGTCATGTGTACCTCACATCTAGCATAAGTTACTAGTGCCACGAAAGCTTCTACTATTCAAAATATCGATTTCGGTTGTACAAAAAAATAGATTCCTGCTTCGCAACAGCCTGTATTCTATTCGTTAAGCTCTAATAGCAGTGCAACTGCATTACTTAGTTTCATCAGTAGGTTAACTACCATCAATTTATCCGTTTTTTTCTGTTAACAGCTTGTGTAAATGTGACATACGATCCGGATGATTTTGCTATGAACATGGCGTTATACTTCAACGATCGTGTTCTTTACTCCAATACGGTGTCAGGTAAGTACAAGATATATATTTTACTAGTTATCATACAATCTTTGTAACATTACAAACTCTTCTATTACAGAACAATTTTCAGCTTTACAAAATACCTATAGACACTAAATTTGGTTACTGTTAACTATTTTTGTTACACGTCTGAGTGTGCTTTTCTGTCAACGACAGGGAATAAACGGTTCATAAAGACAGTCTAAACGGCTTGAGCAGCAAATCAACCATCAACCAAAAAGTTAATTTGAATGCAACGTCATGCACGATAGGGTGTTTAAATTTCGGTTCCAACTGGCGCTGTTGTCGTAACAGACATCAGTTTGAGATAAGTTTTGTATCGAATTCACAGTATGTTATTTAATAAACTCATGTGTTTTCGTATATGGTACACTACTGATTAAAATTGCTACACCAAGAAGAAAAAATGGTTCAAATGGCTCTGAGCACTATGCGACTTAACTTCTGAGGTCATCAGTCGCCTAGAACTTAGAATTAATTAAACCTAACTAACCTAAGGACATCACACACATCGATGCCCTAGGCAGGATTCGAACCTGCGACCGTAGCGGTCGCCCGGCTCCAGACTGTAGCGCCTATAACCGCACTGCCACTCTGGCCGGCCACCAAGAAGAAATGCAGATGATAAACAGGTATTCATTGGACAAATATATTATACTAGAACTGACATGTGATTACATTTTCACGCAATTTGGGTGCATAGATCCTGAGCAATCAGTAACCAGAACAACAAACTCTGGCCGTAATAACGGCCTTGATACGCCTGGGCATTGAGTCAAACAGAGCTTGGATGCCGTGTACAGGTACAGCTGCCCATGCACCTTCAACATGACACCACAGTTCATCAAGAGCAGTGACTGGCGTATTGTTACGAGCCAGTTGCTCGACCACCATTGAACAGACGTTTTCAATTGGTGAGAGATCTGGAGAATGTGCTGGCTAGGGCAGCAGTCAGACACTTTCTGTATCCAGAAAGGCCCGTACAGGACCTGCAACATGCGGTCGTGCATTATCCTGCAGAAATGTAGGGTTTCACAGGGATCGAATGAAGGGTAGAGCCACGGGTCGTAACAAATGTGAAATGTAACGTCCACTGTTCAAAGTGCCGTCAATGCGAACAAGAGGTGACCGAGACGTGTAACCGATGGTACCCCATACCATCACGCCGGGTGATACGCCAGCATGGCGATGACGAATACACGCTTCCAATGTGCGTTCACCGCGATGTCGCCGAACACGGATGCGACAATCATGATGCTGTAAACAGAACCTGGATTCATCCGAAAAAAAGACGTTTTGCCATTCGTGCTCCCAGGTTCGTCGTTGAGTACACCGTCGCAAGCGCTCCTGTCTGTGATGCAGAGTCAAGGGTAACCGCAGCCATGGTCTCCGAGCTGATAGTCCATGTTGCTGCAAACGTCGTCGAACTGCTCGTGCAGATGGTTGTTGTCTTGCAAACGTTCCCATCTGTTGACTCAGGGATCGAGACGTGGCTGCACGATCCGTTACAGCCATGCAGATAAGACGCCTGTCATCTCGAATGCTAGTGATACGAGGCCGTTGGGATCCAGCACGGCGTTCCGTATTACCCTCCTGAACCCACCGATTCCATATTTTGTTAACAGTCATTGGATCTCGACCAACGCGAGCAGCAATGTCGCGATACGATAAACTGCAATCGCGATTGGCTACAATCCGACCTTTATCAAAGTCGGAAACGTGATGGTACGTATTTCTCCTCCTTACACGAGGCATCACAACAACGTTTCACCAGGCAACGCCGGTCAACTGCTGCTTGTGTATGAGAAATCGGTTGGAAACTTTCCTCATGTCAGCACGTTGTAGGCGTCGCCACCGGCGACAACCTTGTGTGGATGCTCTGAAAAGCTAATCATTTGCATATCACAGCATCTTCTTTCTGTCGGTTAAATTTCGCGTCTGTAGCACGTCATCTTCGTGGTGCAGCAATTTTAATGGCCAGTTGTGTATATGCAGTGACGGAAACGGAAAGTATTATATCAAGGACACCTGGACCAAAACTTGCAAACTGATATTCCACCTCTTCCACACATGTGGGACATGTTAAAATTTCATTCTTATACGACTTGATTTTCGGTGCAGAAGTATGGTGTGAGTACATGCTGGCTATTGGATGTGTCTATCGTTACTGGAACTTCTCGGGCGGAGATCACAATATGACTTCTCCAGAGGAGGTGCATGCTCAGCTGATGCATCTCTTGGTCGTCGAGAAAGGCCAAATGATTGGCGTAAAGGGCTTGGAAGTATCATACTAACAGCAGAAGAACCACAGTACGGGAAGGTCGTAGGGTCGTTCCACTGGCTCTGACGAATAGACGGATGGTACCAACTGAGATGCGGACAGAGGTTACAGCCAGAGTGTCACCACAAACTGTCGGGAAGAGATTACTGGTGTCCGGGTTGAGATCTCGCGTTGCAGTGCGCCGTTTACCACAGACGGCAGAGACTTGCAGGGTGTAGAGCGGAAGTCAAGTGGAACATTGGGTGGCATCTGTAATATACAGTAATGAGTCTCGCTTCTGTTTGTCTTTACCAGATAATGTGCCTGTAGAAAAATTGGTGAAACGTGCGGGCTTTCAAATAATATAATGAAATGATGTGATGTGTGGCCCTTAACTACGTACCCTCCTACTCAACGTTGGCTGGTTTCGTTGTCTAGGGGCTGGGATACGTAGTTGCCGCATTACAGGCCAAATACTGCTGAGTCTACAGTATACGATAAGAATACACACGTGAATCGAATGGACGAAGGTTTCTATCACTCGGCAATTGCGAATTATGAATGTAACATATAAATTTATAAATGAAAGATTGCAATTAAATAAAATCTGCAGGTACTATCTTAACGACTTTAAATGATGAGTACGATAGTAGCAGTACTTTTGAGAATGCGGTATATTTCTGCAAAACACTTACTGGTGTCAATGGACCAGCAATTAAGTAAAGTATAAGTTTAATAACAGGGAAACAATATATTCCTACTGCAAGTAATTAGCTACAACAACATAGCTCGCGAGATATTCACTTCTAAACACACACTACGTCTTCACTGTAGAAGCCACGGAAATCTCACAAGTGCACAAGTCGGCATTACGAATATTTCTATCTCTCGCGACCACGTGCAAACTGCTCCTCTCCAAGTCTTTCCCACGGCTCCGTGTCCTTCGCGCCGTCGCGTCCAGCACTTTCCGTGTCCTGTGCCGTACTCCCCGTCCAGAACTGCCCGCCCCCCCCCCCCCCCCCCCCGAGTTCTCGAAACGATCCTCCTCTCCCACTTCCATACAGTCTCACAATTAACGAGCGCTGCTCCACTCCAAGTCTTTCCCACGGCTCCGTGTCCTTCGCGCCGTCTCCTGTGCCGTACTCCCCGCCCAGAACTGCCCCCCCCCCCCCCCGAGTTCTCGAAACGATCCTCCTCTCCCACTTCCATACAGTCTCACAATTAACGAGCGCTGCTCCACTCCAAGTCTTTCCCACGGCTCCGTGTCCTTCGCGCCGTCTCCTGTGCCGTACTCCCCGCCCAGAACTGCCCCCCCCCCCCCCCGAGTTCTCGAAACGATCCTCCTCTCCCACTTCAATACAGTCTCACAATTAACGAGCGCTGCTCCACTCCAAGTCTTTCCCACGGCTCCGTGTCCTTCGCGCCGTCTCCTGTGCCGTACTCCCCGCCCAGAACTGCCCCCCCCCCCCCGAGTTCTCGAAACGATCCTCCTCTCCCACTTCCATACAGTCTCACAATTAAACAATTAACGAGCGCTGCTCCACTCCAAGTCTTTCCCACGGCTCCGTGTCCTTCGCGCCGTCGCGTCCAGCACTTTCCGTGTCCTGTGCCGTACTCCCCGTCCAGAATTGCCCCCCCCCCCCCTCGAGTTCTCGAAACGATCCTCCTCTCCCACTTCCATACAGTCTCGCCATTAACGAGCGCTCCCTCCATGTCTACAAGCGAATGTACACTCACAAACATATTTAAGCAAATATGAAATACTGGAGTTACATTTAAGTAACTTGAAATTAAGTAAATATTCCTATGGCTGGACCATAAACATGCTCTAACACATATTATTAGATACATGAACAAATTAAATATATATCAAAGGAATAGAACAAAGGGTAGGCCAGTAGCCTAATGTCTCTGTGCTTTCTAAAACACAGTAAATATTTAACCAATTTCTTCATGAATAGTTTATATCGGATATAAACAAAGACATAGATGAATAAATATATTTATGAGTACGCTACTACCGTTTTTCGCGTAACTGTGGAGTACTTATGGTCTGACGCGATCGACAGTAATCGGCCACTTTGACCTCCAATAATTCATGTACTATTTAAGTTACATGCCTGTAATTCATACCAATTTAGGTTTACACTAATAGCTTTCTAAAGCCATGGCAATCGACAAAATCGGATGAAGCGTTTATATTTTGGAAATTCGTTGCTGGGTGTTACCTGTATAATTTACTGTCAGATACTAGACTTTAAACTAATAAAGATATTGAAAACCTGATTACACCATCAGAATTGTTGTGCAAATAATAGCAATGCGCATGTTTCTTTTTGAGGTATCATGATTCATCTGGCTGCTATTAATTTCTATATGAACTGTGAAATTTCTGTCAAGATGGTTTTACAAAGTCCGCCATCTTTGGCCCTCTCAGCAGACGAGTCTCTTTCATCGACACAGCGTCACCATGGAATTCGCAGCCACGCGGTTCCCGGACCCCGGCTAAAGTTCGGCACCATGCCGGGCCCTGCCTTGCCGATCGGCCTGTGCGGCCACACGAACTCCGAACTTAAAATATTTCCAGGGCGTCTCAACTCGCCCGTTACCTCACACTCTACAATACCAGACATTATAATAGCGCGTCTCGTTATTTTTAAGCATATGAAGCGCCTCACATCAATATGATATTCACTATTAGAGATTTGTAGTAAGTACCCATGAAAAGTAACTGGTCCTCCTTTCTTCTCTTTAGATCTGTAGCAACAACAATACTGCACCGTGGCTGTTATTACTACTAAAACGTGTAGAAACGTAGGTAAAAACAGGTGAATACGTGTAATATTGAAGTTTCGCTGTTACCACAAATTGCAGACAAACAGCGACGTCCCAGTACTGCGAGACTAGCCCAGTTTGATGTTGAGAACAGGCGCAGTAGGCTACGCTCACTCCTCAGGTATTTATACTCTGTGATTTTAGCCATGGAAAACACCCCCATACAGTAGCACCACCTCACTGTCGGCAGTACAAACGGCGGCAGGTAATTTTCTCCAGGGATTCGCCAAACATAAGCTCTTCCATCCGATTGCTACACGGTATAGCGTGATTTCTCCAAATCACTCTTTTCCGGTCGTCCAGTGTCCAATGGCGCCGCACTTCACACCACCTCAAGTGCTGCTTAGCGATGTCTACAGAAATGTGCACCTTATGCAATGAGGGTCTGCCCGACCACTGTAGCCCACTGTTTTTAACTCTCTTCGCACTGTCATTATCCTAGATGGACTGCTTGCAGCAGTTTCGAAGTCATGACGTCTGCCTGCTCTTGGTTTAGAGTGACTGTCCTTTCGTGCTCCACTTTACAGTCACATCACCAACAGCCGACTTCAGCAGCTGTAGAAGGTCTGAAACGCCGCTGATGGATTTGTTACTCGGATGCCATCCAGCGACCACCCCACATTCGAAGTCACTGAGCTCTCGTGACCGACCCATCAGCTGACAACACAGTACTGGGTACCTATTCTGTATCTTTCCGCCATTGTGCCGATAGTTTCCGTACTCAATAGCACCGAACGGTCTAGTACTCGAATTAGAGTCCCTGCGTTATTCAGTAGCGATACCGTTCGGGTCTAGAGAACTGAAGCGCTGTTGTCGGTTCGTGTCGCGCAAGCCAATCAAAAGCAAGCGGCCGCAGATCCGCGCATGCCCACTGCAGCGTTCACAGCGACACAAAGCAGCTAGCAGACGACACAGGCACGCTGTTCTTCCAAGTACCGAAAATTGCGTTTACGTTGCCGTAACGCATGACGCCGCATTCCATCGGGCTGACGTGCCCGCCTTCATCGCCCTTGCCTCCTCCTTAACAGTATCAGGTGCAGTATATTCATTTCCATAATTCTCAGCTGAAATGCAGAAGAATTTGTACAGTTTCTCTGACCGCATGTTTCCCTGCATGCATAATAACGATCGCGTATTTGACTGTATTCTGCAGATTGTCGTAAATCCCGCATTACATAAGCTTATTCTCATTCGCACTGACATCGTTTTTGGATTTTACGTTTCGGAAAATGAGTTAGTAATAGTGTGTAGTACCACATTGTACTAATACATCTATAAAAAGACCCGAAAAATTGATTCTGAGAGTTTCAAAGAATAAGAAGATAAACAGAATGTGGTTACAACACGCTCCTAGAGATCCAAATGCTTAAGTAGCCCACTTCCCTATATGATACGTCAACGATTTGGGTCTTGAAAACAAAATTGAAAAAAAACCTCATTTTCGAGAGCTCCTGCAGTTTATAACATGCATCTCATGAATGAAAATGTTTCATATATGGTGCTATAGTCTAAAATATTACGGCAGAGATGTTTCACCTCTGTCTACTGTGGTTGAGGATTCGATTGCAGATAAATACTTGTGACAAGCAAGATTATGAAGATGACTGCTCATAGCTACATTCCTAGTAATTTAAGCCGTGCTCTTAGATTCCTGTCTAACCGCATGCTCGGAAATCGCTACATATTCGGAAAAAATTGTGAATTATTCCTGACAAGAAAAAATATAAAGGTCACTGTCGGTTGTTTAACTCACAGCAATTTCATCTCCAAAAATTTCATATTTCATATTTTAAACAAACAGGAATCACGAAATCATTACTGAGGAAGTGCGCTCTTAAGTGTAAGTAATAACGAATATTGCAGAAATATTAACTTACACGAATAACAATGTCTCAGAACGTGTTGCATATATGACGAGGAAAAAAATTTTCCATCTATCCATGCGCGAACCTATGACCTTTCGTATCGCATTCCCGCGCGCTAACCACTTGGCCACGTCAAACAAAAGAGACACAGTGCTCATTTGTTTTAGTATCGTGTAGAGGAACGTAGGATGACTTCGTTGCCAAACGGTGGTGCGTAAATCATAAATGCGTGATAGTTTGGAAGGTTTCCACGTAATTGCTTCCCATTGTTACTTGAAAGTTGTAAACACGTTTCGATAATTACTAACTAACCCATTTGTGGGAAAAAGTACACAAAGGCACTAGTAACGTCAGTTCACACTCATGTAATATACGTAGGCAGAGCCGATGTCTTGATGTTTAATGATCTTTAAACTCATATTTGCATAAAAATAACACGTATTTTGAGAGAATATTGACCGAAAACTTTTTTTAAATGTAATCATTCACAGTAACAACCTAACCTAACCATATTTCTAATAAAGGAAAATAGTCTATTACGAACTCACTGGATGCGTTCTCT
The DNA here is from genome assembly GCF_021461395.2 of Schistocerca americana. Taxonomy (NCBI): domain Eukaryota; kingdom Metazoa; phylum Arthropoda; class Insecta; order Orthoptera; family Acrididae; genus Schistocerca; species Schistocerca americana. Next base: position 176,184,374 of record NC_060123.1, read on the forward strand.
GGTGATTCTTTAGTACCACAGTCGCTAAATCCAAAGCTAAAACCGCTAAATATGTTTAAAATAACAAATTATATGTGTACATAAACCACAGCCTACCGATCGACAGGGCCAGACCGAAATCCAAAACCTCTCGGTACAATTGTCGTAAAATCGGTGGGAGGACCGTTCGGTAACAAGTCTCAGAAGCTTACTGAATAGGATATATTGGATAAAGAACCGAAAATGACGTCACTACCGAGACTAACCTACTACACCGATCGGTATGAACGATACAGAATAGGGCCCCTGTCTGGCTCCTTTTATAGTGGCGGGTCCGCTTCTCGTGACATCTACCGGTCAATTCCGCATTACACAGCGGTGTCCAGATCCTTTAGATCAGATAGTCTATCTCCCTGCAAACAAATAAATAATTAATTAGGATACTTTAGTTGATGGAGATGGTAATCAAAACTTTATGACTGCCGCTAAACTGAAGTGGCAGCTGCAGCAGGTTGCAGCGATGACTAGCCAGTGTTCTCCGACAGGGAAGAACCCGCGGCCGGTGTGCGTGTCGGTGCCGCGGCTGCCGATCCTGCAGATGTGCGTGCGCTTCTCGAACGTCTACCCGGCGGGCCGCAACATCCACGCGTGCGTGTCGCTGCTGGCGCGCTGGGACGGCGACCAGGTGTTTCGGCGAGACCTCGACTGCGTGCGCCTCGGAGCCGACGGCTTCGCCGTCGTGACGCCAGAGCAGGGCGGCGGCCTGCCGCTCGGCAGCACCGGCGGCGGCGACGACGAGGACGTCGACGACTACGACGACCCCGAGGACCCGGACGCGCAGAGCGCGGCCGCCGACGGCGACGACGACGACGACGATGACGACGACGACGACGACGATGACAATGACGACGATGACGACGACGACGACGATGACGACGACAGTATTTTGTAGACTCCCTGTTTTGCTGGAAATGCTCTCGATCAACTGTGCAGCTGCGGCTGCGTTATACATCTCAGTCAACATGATTGTGAACAGGACTCCAATATCATCGTGGCGGTGTTCAATCATTTTTCAATAAAGAAACGTGTGGCGATGTGACTATTGTAGTGTCAAGCTGTTTTAGAATGTGAAGGCAGAATAGCACAAGTTTGGGTTTGGTTGTAAAGCAGATTATTTTGTTTCTTCTGTAGACTTCATACAGGGCGAACACCATCGACAAAATTGTCCGGCGGTATTTTGCGAATATAATAGACCCCTTGTCCACAGTGTTTCTACTAGGTAATTAGATTCCAGTTGATCTCGTGCTCCATTTTTGTATATGCATTACACTACAAGTACCTGTACAACAGTGTCAATGTCGACTGTATGCACTTTGTACGTCGTTTCGAAAAAAGTTTTTCCAGCCATTCACGGTACTTGCTGCTAACATCGGTAATGTCCACTGCACTCTTGAACCTTGCATTCGGTGCTGTTCAGTTTTGACAGGGGTTTACTTTTCTGTTAACAGAGATACAAAACTCATAGATACCCTCCTCGTGTATGGGTTCACTGAGTGAGTGCAATGGAAAAGCTTCGCAATGCACGACATGCAACTCTATCCCTCAGCGCGGCAACGACGTCACAATACTTTTGCATCTGAAGGCTGTCGCATTCATACACAATTTGTGTTGCACTTTTTGGTGAATATATATTTCCGACTTTTTCACCGTTGTGAAGCTTTTTTCACAGAAGCGAAGTTAATGGGTTAACAAACCGAGTACATTATATTTACATTGTCATTGATTAAAAGGACACTGGAAATCATGGGTCTCTTATCCAAATATAACCTTACTAATATCTTTGAGAAATTTATGAAATTTTCTCGGTGGAGTTCGAGTTCTCCCAGTATATTACTTTGGAAATCTGAGCTCGAATCGTCTCAGCAGACAACTGTAGTGTTGTGATCGAAAGCTCCTTTGGCAAATGCGTTACGCGAAGTATGTTAAAAAAAATAGTCGAATTTTTAGTTGAACTGTGTCTCCCCCAGAGTAGCCCTCCACCACCACAACCACCACCACTCGCCAAGTAGTCTACTCATACACTTCCCGCGTTGTTTCCACTTCGCCACACAGCTGAAAACCTTAATGTGGAACGTCCTTCAGTACCCTTCTTTTTGTCGGGCACAAAACTCGCGTATCGTTAAAGCTAAGTGATGCAGGGCGTTGTCATGGTGAAGGGACTACAAGTTATTGCAAACTTTGTAAAAACAAAATAGCTGAGACCCTAATCTCATCTGGAATTTCTCTGATAGACGAAGAATACTTCCACCAGTGTCTTAATTTTCTGAACGTGATTACTACTTGTTGAGGTGGAAGACCTTCCTAGTCGAGGGTCATCTTCATTTAATACACAACAACCTTTTTATGGGGTGCATCATACGTAACACCGCGTTCGTTTGAGAGTATCGTCTCCGTAAGCTTACTTCTGAATCTCAGACATCTTTGTGAAGTTGCAGAGTGAATCTCTCACCCTGCAGCGGAGTGTGCCCTATTTTGAAACTCGCTGGTGAGAGCAATGCTCGAGGCAAGTAGGATTCCAGGTTCGAATCCCATTCCGATGGTTTTAGTCCCCGCAAATATTTTCCCCACTTCCGCACAAAAGTTTGCGTTGCATCTTGGTGCTCTTGAGTCTGACACTGCAAAAGCCGCAGATACTCTACCACCTATCACTCAACTGACAACTGTTCGGAAACCAACGAAGTAACGAACGGTGTTAAGCAATGTGATTCTTGAAGTTTACCCGGAGGATAGAATATTCCACCATCTTTCGGGTGTGTATCCGGCGCAGCAATATTTCTTCTTCCAGTAGTTCTGCTGATGCCTTGAAGATTGCTGTGCGGTTATAAGCTGAAATATCGGAAGAAAAAGATTTGCCGTGACGGATGCACACCCAAAATATGATGGAATCGTGTTACACAATCTGGCCACTCAGGGATTGTCACCAATTCAGTGCTACCAACGAGACGTCAGTCATTTTTTTGAATAGAGTTGGTTGGCATTGTTCACATGTACAGTTAAATGTATCATTCAGTCCCAACTTGTGAACGAAACTTATGAAACATTTCGATAACCTGAATTTAATGCTATATTTAAAAGACATTTTACAATGTAGTGACGAAAAGCGCATAATGATAATGGTTGATGTAGACACTGCATTCTATTTAAATTAATTTATTTATATATTATTTATTGTCTGTGGTTGCAATTTGTATCATATCTCTTGCTAGTAGGCACATACATTGAAATCACATTGTAGAATCATTTTGACGAATAAAGTCACCGTCATAATTAACAATTGTTCACAAAATGTCGAGTAAAAAACCTCCGTATCATGTTCCAAGTGTAAGGGGCAGCCAATGGCGATTAGTTTTGAAATAATAAACAGTTTACTTACTTTTTTCAATCTGTCTCGTTTTCTTTGACTGTCCGTCTTAAATGTGTAGTTCTGTTACGTTTTTGTAGTGTATCACACTCTCTGTTGTTTGGTATAATTGCGTGACTTCTTTTTCAGATCCAGAAGTTCTAATTGGGTTATTATGTGATGCTCTCAGTAATGACTAATTCACTTGTCACATGCAAAGACCATATAGACGGTGCAACCCAAGGCCCAGGAGCACACACATTTCCATTTCTCCAACAGTGGCACTTGATTAATGCATTGCACTTATGACGATGTGTGCCGCCGCTTGGCAGTCGTACGCTACTCAGTGCATTTCGTAACGATGTATATCGTGTCATGGAACTTTCATATTAGTAATTTAAACGTCTGTACCTCTTACAGGAAATTTTATACACAGGGTGTTCATAAAGTCCGAGAACACTTGCAATTATTTATTGCACAAGAACCAAGCATTGCACAGATATCATACATATGTCATTTTGAAGAGAAACCCTGAAAGTTTGGTAATTTGCCGATAGTCAGCGCTAGTCGCAAACAGGGTGAGTTCAGGTGTGGGGCGAGCTTTCTGTGTGTTGGAGTTCGAGAAAACCAAATTTGCTACAGCTGTTCAACCGATGGCTGATGCCTCAAGTGTAATCGGACTCTCCGTTCATCTTTCAGCAGGATAGGGCTCCACACCATTTTCATAACGAAGTTCGTGGGTACCTGAACACGGAGCTGCCACATTGATGGATCGGCCGTGCTACAGAAGGGGACAGCTGTTTTATGAAATGGCTTCCCCACCCACCAGATCTCACTCCGTGTGAGTTTTTTCTGTGGGAACTCATTAAAGATCTAGTCTATGTACCGCCTCTACCACGTAATGTAGCAGAGCTCCCGGAGAAAATACGGGAAGCGACTGCCACAGTCGACGATGCCGTGCTGGGACGGGTATGGCAAGAATTCGATTACCGTATTGACCTCTGCCAGGTCAGTCATGGTTCGCATATCGAATGTTTGTAAAAAAAGACTTTCAGAGTTTCTCATATGTATGACGTCTGCACAATGTTTAATTCTTGTGCAATAAATAACTGAAACTTGTGATGGCTTGTAGATAATCCGAAAGGAGTAATAAAATGAAATTGCATTTGCGACCTTGACTATTAATATTTTTCTGAATGCACAGCTTTGACTATGTCAAATAATAAGATATTATACACTGAAGTACCAAAGAAGCTGTTATAGGCATGTCTATTCAAATACAGAGATATGAAACAGGCAGAATACGACGCTGCGGTTTCCAACCCCTATATAAGACAACAAGTGTTTGGTGCAGTTATTAGATCGGTTATTGCTGCACGTTGGCAGGTTATCAAGATTTAAGTGAGTTCGAACGTGGTGTTAGAGTCGGCGCACGAGCGGCGGGACACAGCAGCTCCGAGGTAGCGATGAAATGGGGATTTTCCCGTACAATCATTTCACGAATGCACCATGAAGATCAGCAATCCCGTAAAACATCATATCTCCGACATCGCTGCGGCCGGAAAAAGATCCTGCAAGAACGGGACAAACGACGACTGAAGAGAATCGTTTAACGTGACAGGAGTGCAGCTCTTCCGCAAATTGCTGTATATTTCAGTGCTGGGCAATCAACAAGTACAAGGGTGCCAAACATTCGACGAAACTCATCGATATGGACTTTCGGAGCTGAAGGCCTACTCGTGTATCCTTGATGACTGCATGACACAAAGCTTTACGTCTCTCCTGCGCCCGTCAATACTGACATTGGACTGTTGATGACTGGAAACATGTTGCCTGCTCGGACGAGTCTCATTTCGAATTGTATCAAGCGGATGGACGTGTACAGGTATGGAGACAACCTAATCCGTGAATGTCAACAGGGGACTGTTCAAGCTGGTGAAGGCTCTGTACTGGTGTGGGACATATGCAGTTGGAATGATGTGGGACCCCTGATATTGAAACTTCTTTATTTAAATGTGTGTGTCTGTACTTAAATTGCTGAATGACTGAGAAGATGAAACTTCTACGTTATTTGATTCTGGAACAGCTGAGTAAAACTGAACGTACTGAGCCTACTTCCTCTTTACTTTTTCTTATCATGTCAACACTGATCCACAATTTTCTAGCGCAACGCAGTCTGACTGCTCAGAAAAATTACAACTTGATTTCAAATAATTAATTCAAAAGAATGGCTCTGACTAAAAAAAATTCTTAACAATGACCTATACATTTCATTAAGCACTTAACTCACAAAAATCTTCATTATGCGAACTACTACAATACATCGAGCGTCAATACTGCCAACTAAATAAAAGATTCTAACTGCTGAAGCCACTAACTACTAATAGGCATGTGGTTAGCAAAGGAAAGATTTTGTTGCAAACCAAATAATGTATTTTTTTACCTTAATAATGCGACATCCAGTTCAAACACGAATATAAATCATATTTGACGTCCAGTACAAAGATATATAATCATGAATAATTTTCAATCTCAAGGTCGGGTACTTCCAGATTGTTAGCCTACGCCTAGCACTTCAGACCTCTACCCTCCATCAATGCTAACTTCTCACATTTAACATTCATCACTGCTGGCTGTTCACCTGTAATTGCCCAACACTACTTCCATCACTGATGGCGACTAACTTCCAACTGCCCAACAGTACTGGAGATTAACTTCCAACGAGTCCGACCAGCCACAGAGTCTCTTACAAAGAAAGCGCATCAGAAATCCAATCCAAAGCGCTACACAGCGCTGCCAACACAGAAGCAGCCCACTTACAACACATCACCTGCATTCATTCATGTCCATTGTGTATTCTGACGGACTTGGGGAATTCCAGCAGGAGAATGCGATGCCCCACATGTCCAGAATTACTACAGAGTGGCTCTAGAAACACTCTTCCGAGTTTAAACACTTTCGCTGGCCACCAAAGTCCCCAGACATGAACATTATTGAGCATATCTGAGATGCCTTGCAACGTGCTGTTCAGAAAAGGTCTCCACCCTCTCGTGCTCCTATGGACTTACGGACAGCCATGCAGGATTCATGGTATCAGTTCCCTCCAGCACTACTTCAGACATTAGTCGAGTCCGTCTCACGTCGTGTTGCGGCACTTCTGCGTTCTCGCGGGGGCTCTACACGATATTAGGCAGGTGTACCAGTTTCTTTGGCTCTTCAGTCAATTAGTAATGCCATCATATGGCCTACCTCAAGGACGGTAGTGGCAACAGAGCCATTAGCACTAGTCGAGTGATCATCTTGAAGAACAGATTAAGGCTACAGTATTCAATGCTTCAAATTCACCGATACTTACAACAAAAATTTTCGAAAAATGCGTCGTCTACTTTAGTTAACTCATAGCTATGAGGAACAGATTAGGACTACAATATTTAGGGGTCAATATACGAATACTTACAATAGCTGTTTTCAATTAAATGTGTTACATCTGGTGGATTAAATATGTGTGGAAAGGTTACGTAAACTAGCAATAAATACTGCGGTAATATCATCTATTGGAAAACTATGTAAAAATTATAGTTCTTTAAAGTACAATAAATAAAGAGAGAATAAGGTATATACACTCCTGGAAATGGAAAAAAGAACACATTGACACCGGTGTGTCAGACCCACCATACTTGCTCCGGACACTGCGAGAGGGCTGTACAAGCAATGATCACACGCACGGCACAGCGGACACACCAGGAACCGCGGTGTTGGCCGTCGAATGGCGCTAGCTGCGCAGCATTTGTACACCGCCGCCGTCAGTGTCAGCCAGTTTGCCGTGGCATACGGAGCTCCATCGCAGTCTTTAACACTGGTAGCATGCCGCGACAGCGTGGACGTGAACCGTATGTGCAGTTGACGGACTTTGAGCGAGGGCGTATAGTGGGCATGCGGGAGGCCGGGTGGACGCACCGCCGAATTGCTCAACACGTGGGGCGTGAGGTCTCCACAGTACATCGATGTTGTCGCCAGTGGTCGGCGGAAGGTGCACGTGCCCGTCGACCTGGGACCGGACCGCAGCGACGCACGGATGCACGCCAAGACCGTAGGATCCTACGCAGTGCCGTAGGGGACCGCACCGCCACTTCCCAGCAAATTAGGGACACTGTTGCTCCTGGGGTATCGTCGAGGACCATTCGCAACCGTCTCCATGAAGCTGGGCTACGGTCCCGCACACCGTTAGGCCGTCTTCCGCTCACGCCCCAACATCGTGCAGCCCGCCTCCAGTGGTGTCGCGACAGGCGTGAATGGAGGGAAGAATGGAGACGTGTCGTCTTCAGCGATGAGAGTCGCTTCTGCCTTGGTGCCAATGATGGTCGTATGCGTGTTTGGCGCCGTGCAGGTGAGCGCCACAATCAGGACTGCATACGACCGAGGCACACAGGGCCAACACCCGGCATCATGGTGTGGGGAGCGATCTCCTACACTGGCCGTACACCACTGGTGATCGTCGAGGGGACACTGAATAGTGCACGGTACATCCAAACCGTCATCGAACCCATCGTTCTACCATTCCTAGACCGGCAAGGGAACTTGCTGTTCCAACAGGACAATGCACGTCCGCATGTATCTCGTGCCACCCAACGTGCTCTAGAAGGAGTAAGTCAACGACCCTGGCCAGAAAGATCTCCGGATCTGTCCCCCATTGAGCATGTTTGGGACTGGATGAAGCGGTGTCTCACGCGGTCTGCACGTCCAGCACGAACGCTGGTCCAACTGAGGCGCCAGGTGGAAATGGCATGGCAAGCCGTTCCACAGGACTACATCCAGCATCTCTACGATCGTCTCCATGGGAGAATAGCAGCCTGCATTGCTGCGAAAGGTGGATATACACTGTACTAGTGCCGACATTGTGCATGCTCTGTTGCCTGTGCCTATGTGCCTGTGGTTCTGTCAGTGTGATCATGTGATGTATCTGACCCCAGGAATTTGTCAATAAAGTTTCCCCTTCCTGGGACAATGAATTCACGGTGTTCTTATTTCAATTTCCAGGAGTGTATGTGAAAAGCCTGTTTGGTCAGTTCTCGCAGGCCTCAAGTAGCGGGTGGGTTTTCCGTCACTGAATATGAAAGCTAGAAGTCGTTAAGAGGCACGTGTCTCTGAGGCAGTGTTGTTTTATACATGCTAGTGGTTCATAAATGTATGACACGAATACATTGAAGAAATACGGGGCATTGCAAAAAGCTTATATCTTCTACACGAATGAAGACGGAAACGTGGAAGAATTTTAATTTACGCCTAGGGCTACAAGTTTCTATTTTCAAGAGAACCATTCGATTTTACAACGGTAATTTTTTTACACGGAAACACAAACAGCCGTATGCTATTTTCAGAAATGTTGTTTCGGATAAAAGTTTTGTCTCTCACAAGTGTTCAATGTGCCCTCCATTGGGCTCACACCAGACATTCAGATGATAGTCAAACTCTCGCCACATTTTATTATATAAGAGACCTTGGATGCCAAGGGGACCTTAGATGCCAGTAGAGCAATACGAGACCAGGGCTCACCTACTGGTGCCTTCTT